>NW_006921933.1:244936-271991 GCF_000298275.1 Orycteropus afer afer
GTATTTTTTCCTGGTGTCCCTGGTTTCTTTGTTCCATATTATTTTCTGTGCTGAGCTCGTTTTGTTTATGAATTGTGTTATATTTCACATGGTTTTGTGTTTGTTTGTTTTCCCCACAAAATCAAAGATTCTACATCTAGGTATGGGTGGCATCTGCCTGTCTCCCAAATTCATAGCACCTTCCTACAGAACCAAAGTTGTCTTCTCTTTTTTTTTTTTTTTTAAGTTTATAAGCCTTTATTGATAATGGGCACTCTGGTGGCACAGTGCCTAAGGCATTTGACTGCTAACTAGTAGGCTGGCGGTTCAAACCCACCAGCCACTCCTTGGAAGGAAGATGGTGCAATCTACTTCTGTAGTGATACTGCCTCAGAAACCCAAGGAGATTCACTATGTGTCAGATCCGACTCGACAACAGTGAGTTTGGTTTGTTTGGTTTCTACCGATAATAGTGAACAGTGTCATATGTTTTTCATATCTTTGATTAGCAATTAAGCACAAATAAGTAGGTTAGTAAGATTAATAAATAAGCATAATAATAGTAAGTAAGCAAATTAGTAAGTAAACACAAGTAAGCCTGGGTTTACCTTGTTTATTGGGAAATCCACCCTTCTAAAAGGATACATACACATCAGGATCGTCATAGGGAAGAGATGCAGGGGTAAAGTCTGAGAAAGGTTCCAGTGCAGAGCTGCTGTGCCTTAGAGAAGGCACACTATTCTCCCTTCACCAGCCAGGAGGCTCTCTGACCCATAGTGTTCTGGGCTCTCATTAGCCGGTGATGTAGTGCCTAAGGCATTTGACTGCCAACTAGAAGGCTGGTGGTTCAAACCCACCAGCCACTCCTCAGAAGGAAGGTTGGGCAACCTATTTCAGTAGTGATACTGCCTCAGAAACCCAAGGAAGGGTTGCTATCTGACTCGAAGGTACTGTGTTTGTGTATATGATGGGCAAAGTAATGCCTCCTGAGACTAGCTGGTACTAGCCTTCCAAATGAGCCTTTTCAGTTCTGGCCACTTTCTCCTCAAAAGCACAAACCCTCAAGTGTGGCCTGAAAGTCCCAGAACAAAGTAGTCCAGTTATTCCAAAGAAATTCTCTGGAACCAAGAACAAAGGCCATCTCTCTTAGGGAAAAAACTAGGTGCTTTACTATCAAAGTTGAAAAGTTTAGCAACATTCCATCCCAATAAGTATTTTTGTGCTCTTTGGGCTTTTTTGTAAAGGTCTGACCTACATGATTTACCATTATTATCTAGTTAATAGTTCATAGATTCTTTTTTATAACTTAGACTTTCTTTGTTAAATAAGTATTTATTTACCATTCATTCCTCATTTCTCTGAAGACTCTTGTCACTCAGAACTTGTAGGCTCAAAGTAATGAGAAAGTAGACTTTCAGAGATGGATCTTCCATATCAGATTTATTCGACACTTTGAAATTATCTGGCCTGAACTTTAGAATGGTATCTCATCATGACAAATATACTTTACATTGAAATCTTGCATTAATTCATGTAAGTTTTTCATTTTAATGAAAGCTCTTATTACTGTCATTGACAAAATTTCCAGATAAATCCATAGAAAAATTTTCTTCTTTAATCCTTCTTAGTTTTGTGCAGAAAAAAAGGAAGGTGACCTAACAGAGTGCAGAAATTATTGAATAATGTCTTTAGTATGACAAGTAAGTAAAATTTTGCTGAAGATAATTAAAAAGCAATTACAGCAGCATATCAATAAGGAACTGCCAAAATTCAAGCCAGATTCAGAAGAGAATATGGAATGAAGGATATCACTTTGATGACAGTTGGATCTTGATTGAAAGCAGAGAATACTGTGATGATGTTTGCCTGAGTTTTATTGACTATGTAAAGGCATTTGTCTGTGTGAATCACAACAAATTATGGAAAACACTGCAAAGAATGGGAATTCCAGAACACTAAATTGTGCTCCTGAGGAATCTGTACTTAGACAAAGAGGCAGTCATTTGAACAGAACAAGGGAATACTTCCTGGTTTAAAATCAAAAAAGTATGTGTCAATGTTGCATCCTTTCATCATATTAGTTCCATATGTATTGTGAGCAAATAGTCCAAGAAGCTGGACTATAGAAGAATGCCACACCAGGAATGAAAGAATTACAACCTGCACTATGCAGTTGACACAACTTGGCCAGCTGAAAACAAAGAGGGCTCGAAATATTTACTGATAGAGATCAAAGACTACAGACTGTAGTATGGATTACACCTCAACATAAAGAAAACAAAAATCCTCACAACTGGGCCAATAAGTAACATCATGATAAACGGAGCAAAGACTGAAATTGTCAAGAATTTCATTTTACTTGGATCTACAACCAACATCCATGGAAATCACAGTCAAGAAATCAAATACCATGTTGCATTTGACAAATCTACTGCAAAAGACCTGTTTACAGTGTCAAAAAGTGAAGATGTCACCTTGAGGAATAAAGTACACCTACCCAAGTCATGTTATAATAATGTTTTTTTTTTCCTCACATGCATGGGAAAGCTGGACAATGAATAGGGAAGACTGAAGAAGAATTGCTGCATTTGAATTGCGGTGCTGGCGTAGAGTATCGAGTGTACTGTGGATTGCCAGAAGAACAAATACAACTGTCCTGGAAGCAGTACAACCAGAACACTCCTTAGAAGTGATGGTGGCAACACTAGTCTTACATCCTTTGAACACCTTATCAGATGAGAGCATTTGCTAGAGAAGAACATCCTGTTTGGCAAAGTAGGTAGTCAGTGAAAAAGAGAAAGACCCTCAATAAGAAGGTCCTACAGAGTGACTGAAACAATGGGCTCAAACACAGCTATGGTTGTGAGGATGGCGTTGGACCAGGTAATGCTTCCTTCTGTTGTACATTGGATTGCTGGGGATCGGAACCAACTTGATGGTACCTAACAGTAACAACGACAGCAAACAACAACAACAACAACAGTAACAACATTTTTTTGTGCCTGGTACTAGTCTGGAACCTCAGAATTCATCATTGAATAAACAGATAGGGTCCCTGTCTTCATGAAACTTGCAAGTCAATGAGGAAAAAGCAACAATTCCTTAGAAAAATGCAGAATGCATATTAACTGAAATTTTAAAAAAATAATAATAATAGACAGTAACAGGTAATCCTTTGCTCATATATATACACATTTTCAAACACAATAACAATAAAAGAAATCCAATTTAAACATAAAATATTTAACTGTGAAATGGATCTTTTAAAAATCAAAAATCATATAAGCAAAGAAAGGAGAATAATGTAAATATCCAAAAAGAGAAAAATGCTCATGAATTATGGTGCACTCAAACAATGAAATATTATGTAGTCCTCTGCTTGGAGGGAGCATGAGATTAAGTAGTCACAGGATACTACCCTCTGGGCATATCAATAGTAGCATTATGAATTAGCTCTCATTTCAGTGCATTTAAGACTGAAACAAGAAATAGATCTTCTCACTTAGCCACCTTGAGTCACCTGATCCTATTTATAAGGCTCTTGAACATTAAATGGCTCTTCGAAAACAATCTTTTTATACCTTAAGTGTGACTTGAATCAGAAACACATATATTTTGCAGCTATTTGAATCACAAAAATGATTTTTTGTCAGTTTAAAAGGGATTATCAACTCTGCATATCATATCTTTGAAATGTCAATGGTCTCTCTTCTTCAGGATTTTTACTGAAAGAATCACACATTTTGACATCAGAAGCACCTTGGTTTGCATCCTATTGTATTACCTTTTTTTGCTCATTTTACTTAACTGTAAATTGGGGATTACAATAAACGGTTTTAAATTATTGAATGGGTTCAGGCATATAGAGCATCTAGAACTTAGCTCATAGTTGCCATTTAACAAACAATTTCATTTCTTCTCTCTTTTATTTGTAGCTTCCCTACCCCAGGTGGGGAGACCTGAAGATGCCTTGCTCTGGTTGGAAAATTGAATCTTCAAGAAGAAAGAGAGTAAGATAGAGGCCTGAGAAGTTTGTCCTTTGTACTAGGAGAGAATGGTAGACCTGCTTCAGCTCACAACATTCAGAGGAGCTACATGATATTCAAGATGGAGCTCAAACTATTCCACTGACCCAACTAGGGGTGAGAAAGTCCCAGGTATCTATTAGTCCCAGAAGAATAGGAAGTAAAGAAAAAAAAAAAAAAAAATGGGAGTCAGGTCACCTGGTGATCCAGAATCATAATAAAATCAGATAAGAAGGGAGAACATAAGACTGCCATTGAAAGACCCTGGAGTTGAAGTAAAAAATCCCAATATTTCTCCAAGTACGGAAGGTGCCTAGGCCACTGGTGACAAGCTATATAATTTTAAGAGATGCAGCAATAGATTTTATTTAACAAGTGTATGTCTATTTTTATATTTACTTTCTGTATATAAAAAGATAAAATGGTTTTATGCAGCAATATATAATTTTCTTCTATAATCAACTGGTACATTGTAATGAAGTAAGCAGATACAATAAAAATAGTAAAAAATAAATAACAGTACCAGTAGTACTGAGATATGACAAAAATCATTAAGATGATACCTGAACATCTGATCTTTGGAAACCACTAGGCTAGTCTAGTTCCTAAGGCACTGGACTGTTAATAGAAGGCTGGCAGTTCGAACCCAACAGCTACTCCTTAGAAGGAAGATGGGGCAATCTACTTCCATAGTGATACTGCCTCGGAAATCCAAGGAGGGGTCGCTATGAGACTGGTCTGACTCGATGGCACATAACAGCAACAACAGGCTAGTAAGAGTGGAAAAAAAAAGAAAGAAAGAAAGAAAGAAAACTCACTGCCACTGAGTCGATTCCAACTCATAGCAACCCCCTTTGGGTTTCTGAGGCGGTAAATCTTTACAGAAGTAGATCACCTAGTTTTCCTTCCATGGAATGGCTGGTGGGTTTGAACCACCAACCTTCTAGTTAGCAGTCAAATGCCTTAGGCAGTATAACACCAGAGCTCCTTCAAAGTGAAAAAGGAAGGTTTAAGAAGTGACCAAAAACCAAACTCACTGCCGTCAAGTAGGATCTGACTCAGTGACCCCTCTTTGAGTTTCTGAGGTATTATCATTACAGAAGTAGATTGTCAAATCTTCCTTCTGAGAAATGGCTGGTGGGTTTGAACTCTCAGCCTTCTGGTTAGCATTTAAGTGCCTTAGACACTGCACCACCAGAGCTCCTCTAAGAAGTGAAGCAGTGGGGTATTCTTAAACCAGCATTTAGTTACAGCTACCGACCATTTGCTAGTCTGAAAACTACTTAAGTGCTTCTGACCCAGCACTCAGTCTAGAGCCCTGAAAACAATCTATACCCAGTGTCCATGATTCCCTTTCAACCCTTGACCTGCTCCCCAGCATTTTAAATGTCGTCCATTGGTGATTAGGCCCTCTCATAGTATTTGTCAAAAGGGCCAACCATAGACACTGAAGCCATAATTCCTCCTGGTCCTGACAGCTGGGCCTTGACAATTCATACAAATGTCAAGCTTGGTCAGAAACTTCCCCAAATTGCACACTTTTCTCAACTTTCAGTAGGACAGGCAATTTTCTTCCTCAATCTTAGGCTATCATTCCACAAAACCTTGAAGAAAATCAGTGATCCTGGAACTTTCCATGTGAAAAATGAGGAAGTCAAACTGGCCTGAAAATCTTTCATTTTAATTGAGAGCCATTAGGTCCCAATAGGCAAAATGATAACCACCAGGAGAGTCACTGCTGTGGGCTGAAGAGTATTCTGCATAAAGAAAATGCAGAGATGCAGAGATTCTGCTGGCATTTGGAAAGCAAGCATCCCAAATATAATTGGGCACAAGAACATACCCAGAACCCAAGAAAACCAGATGACTAATGAATGAGAAAGAGTATTAAATATGCTATGATCTCTAGTCAACTCAAGTGCAGAATCATCTACATTAGGGGAAAAAAAATCATCAAATGAAATCAGTTCATTTAAGTCTTTATTAACAAGAGGTCAGGGTTGTGGTGAAAAAGAATGAGGATTGGTATGTTTCTATTGCTGGGTGGTACAAGCACTTAACATGCTCAATTGTTAACTAAGGGGTTGAAGGAGAGAGGTTGGAATTGACCCAGATGCACCTTGAAAAAAAGGCCTGGCAGTCTACTTCCAAAACATCAAACACTGAAAACCTTACGGAGCCAGTTCTACTCTGACACACATGAAGTTGCCATGAGTCAGAGTCCACTCAATGGCAACTGATTAGTGCATTTTTTTTTTTAATGTGTCTCAATGTCACTACAACACTGAGAAATCACTATTATAGAATAAATTGTAAAATAAGGTATTGCTGTTGATGTTGTTAGCTGGCTTCCAGTAGATTCTGAAGCGTGGAGATGCTATGTGTTGCTGTTGTTTAGAACTGGGCTCCACAGGATTTCAAGGCTATGAACTTTTGGAAACAGATCACCAGGACTGTCTTCCAAGGTTCCTTTATGTGGGTTTGAACCAAAAACCTTCTGGCTAGTAGTCGAGTGCTTAACAATTTGTGTCACCCAGGGACTCCACAAAAAGGAAGTACTATTCAAAAACAACCATTATGGTCAGGCATTTATATACAGTATGTTATTTTATTTATTCAATAAACATTTATTAAGCACCTAATATATTGTTATAAGCCAGAAGATACCCAAGTGAAGAAGACAGCATAAGAGTTTAGATTTTAATAAGAGACATAACAAGTAAAGTAATAAATATATAATGTAATTTCAGGTATAAGTAAGTACTCTAGAAAGAGAAAAGAAGTCCTGGTTGCTCAGTGGTTAAAGCACTCCTCAGAAACTGAAAGGTTGGCAATTTGAACTCACCAGCCCCCCCTTGGGAAAAAGACGTGAAAATCTGCTTCTCTAAAGATTGCAGCCTAGGAAGCCCTATGGGGCAATTCTTATCTGTCCTATATGGTAGCTATGAGTTGGAGCAGATTTGATGGTAATGAGTTTGATGCTTGGTTCATGGAAAAAGATAAAGCAGAATAGAGATTAAACAGTGTCTGGGAGGACAGATCACTCCATATACAGAGAAAGTCTGTTGAGGCTAGAATGTATCTCATAAGGAAATCACAGAGTGAGCTGAATGAAAAATATGAGAAAACTTGCAGCAATGGCAAGAACAAAAACAGGCCATTGGCAAGAATGAGGGCACATTGGTGGTTTAGTGGTAGAATTCTCACTTTCCATGCAAGGGACCCAGGTTCGATTCCTAGCCAATGCACTTGAAGCACAGCCACCACCTTCTTTCATGGAGGCTTTCATGTTGCTATGAGGCTGAACAGGATTCCAGAGCTTCCAGACTAACACAGATTAGGAAGAAAGGCCTGGGCATCTACTTCCGAAAACTGGCCAGTGAAAACCCTATAGATCACAATGACCCTATACACATCTGGTCATGGATACGATTCAGTACTGAGCAACTCTCTGCTCCATTGTGCATGGCGTTGACATGAGCTGGGGAATGTGACAACAGCTACCAACTGTAAGAAAACTGGAATGAACTTGTATGTAGTGTTCAGGAAGAGCAAAGAGACCAATATTAGGACTGAATGAGTGTGAGAAAGAGTGATAAGAAAGGAATTAGGATCATCAGTCAGAGACTACTAGATCATGGAGAGAGATACACAACAGAGCAGAGATTGGGATTTCTCAACCTTAAAATCAATCTGGTAAGGTAAGTGTTATGATTCTAGAGTATGCAGCTCAATTGATTATTAAAAGTTCATATGACTTTTAATAAGATAGAACACACACACACACACATATATATATATGTATGTCTGTATATGTTCTTAGCTGTCATCACTTCCAACTCATGACAACCTAAGGTAGAGCAGAACAAAATGTTGCCCAATTCCTGTGCCATTTTCATGATGTATGTGTGAGTTCCTTGTGGTAGTTGGGTCAATCCATCTCATTGAGTGTTTCCCTCATTTTTTGACTGCCTCATTAAACATGATGTATTTTTTACAGATTGATCTCTCCTGTGATGTGTCCAAAGCAAGTAAGTCTGAATATGTGTTGTTGTGGTCCATAAGGTTTTCACGGATAATTTTGGGGAGCAGATGGTCAGACCTTTCTTCATAGTCTGCCTTAGCTTGAATGCTCTGCTAAAATCTGTCCCCCAGGGCTGACTGTGCTGGTATTTGAAATACCAGTGACATAGCTTCTACCACAATAGCAACACACAAACGAACACCCATATATATAATTCAAGTAGTATATTCATTGAAATGAGGGCTGGAGGTTCAACATGAAAACTTGAAATTATAACATCTTAGTAGAAATTATTCAACCTATTATATAAAAATTAAATAGATTAGTACAATTAATATCTTATTAATTGCATTAATTGATACCACTGTGCTAGTATAAATTAATATAATTTAATAATGTATTTAGAGTATTAGAACTAGGTTTATGAGTGTACTTTCAAAACTCATTTCAATGAATATACCACTTGAATTAGATCCTGAATTATCGAGAAGTCTGAATTATAGACCATTAATAACAACTCTTCCTTAAGAATTTTCAGTTGGCCATGATGTAGTTGAATTGCATTCAACATATAATTATTGAGACTAGGAATATGTTCAGAGAGTGCATTTAAGAGTAAAAAAAAAAAAAATTAAGAGAGCTTTTCCATTCAATAGATTTTCAGTCTTTCTGGGAAAATTTTTTCATTGACACTTGGAATCATTTCTCAAACCTAAGCCGTGATAAACAAATCTGGTGGTTTAGTGGTTAAGCACTTGACTGCTAACTGAACGGTAATACCCACCAGCCACACCATGGGAGAAAGATGTGGCAGTCTGCTTCTTTAAAGATTACAGCCTTGGAAACCCTATGAGGCAGTTCTACTGTGTCCTACAGGGTCACTATGAGTCAGAATCAACTACACGGCAATAGGTTTGGTGGTCAATCCAGAGAGTAGAGGGGGAAGAATCTGGATGTAGGACATAGGGCTGGTGAGAAGGCTGGTTTGAGGGAAATTTAAAACAAAAAAGTTATAATGCCAATAAAAATGCCAGCTTCTTTTATTTTTTTTTTTCTGAAGTTGATGGTGGTTTTATTAAGCTTCCATACAGGAAAACAAATAAATAAGAGTATAAAGGAAAGCACAAAAAGATAAAGAACACAAAATATAGGAGGGGACTATATCAGATGCTTAAACTTGAAATATAAACATCTCTAATGAAAACATCATGGGGTTGAATACGAGTAGACAGAAAATCCAAAGAAGTGAAATACAATCTTCATAAGTAGACCAAGTTACAGATAAAAATGCATTGTGTTGCTATTGAGTGTACTCCCACTCGTAGTGACCATATACTCAACAGAACAAAACACTGCCCAGACATGCACCATCCTTACAATACTTGTTATCCTTGAGATCATAGTTGCAGCTACTGTGTCAATCAAGAGTCTTTCCATTTTTTACTGAACCTCTACTTTACCAAGCATGATATCCTTCTCTAGGAAATGGTATCTCTGACAACATGACCAAAATAGGTGAAACAAAGTCTGGCCATTCTCACTTGTAAGGAGCTTTCCAGCCGCACTTCCTCCAGGACAGATTTGTTCTTCTGGCAGTCCATGCTATTTTCAGTATTTTTAACAACACCAGAATTCTAAAGCATCATCTCCTCTTCAGTCTTCCCTGTTGTTGTTGTTGTTGTTATTTGCCATCAAGTCAGCCCCTTAGTCATTGTCTAACGTTCACATGCATATGAGGTGATTGAAAATACCATGGCTCGGGTTAGGTGCACTTCAAAGTGACATCTTTGCTCCTTAACACTTTAAAGAGGTCTTTGCAGCAGATTCACACAGTGCAATGCAAAGTCTGATTTCTTGGCTGCTGCTCCCATGGCTGTTAATTGCAGATCCAAATAAAATGACCTCCCTGACAGCTTCAATCTTTTCTTCCTTTATGGTGATGCTGCTTATTGGCCCAGTTGTGAGAATTTTTGTTTTCTTTGAGTTGAAGTGTAATTCATACTGAACACTATAGTCTTTGATCTTCATCAGTAAGTGCTTCAAATCCTCTTCTCTTTCAGCAAGTAAGATTGTGTCATCTGCATATCGCAGCTTGTTAATGGGTCTTCTTCCAGTGCTGATGTCAGTTTCTCCTTCATATAGTCCAGCTTCTCAGAATATTTGCTCATCACAGATTGAATAAGTACGGTGAAAGGATACAGCCCTGACACAAACCCTTCCTGATTTTAAACCATGCAGCAGCTCCTTGTTCTGTCAAAATGACAGCCTCCTGGTCTATGTATAGGTTCCGCATGAGCACAATTAAGTGTTTTGGAATGCTCATTCTTCTCAATGTTAACTATATATATATATATATAATCCACACAGTTGGAGGCTTTGCATAGTCAAATAAACACCAGTAAACATCTTTCTGGTATTTGCTTTCAGCTGAGATCCATCTGACATCAGCAAATGATAACCCTCATTCCACATCCCCTTCTGAATCCAGCTGGAATTTCTGGAAGTTCACTGTCAATATACTGCTTCAAACAGTTTAAATTATCTTCAGCAAAATTTTACTTGTGTGTGATATTAATGATATTGTTTGATAATTTTCTCATTCTATTGGATCACCTTTCTTTGGAATGAACACAAATAATGGATCACTTTCTGTCAGTTGGACAGGTAGCTGTCTTCCAAATTTCTTGGCATAGACAAGTAAGTGCCTCCAGGACTGCATCAGTTTGTTGAAATATCTCAGTGGGTATTCTGACAATTCCTGGAGCCTTGGTTTTCATTAATACCTTCAGTACAGCATGGACTTCATCTTTCAGTGTCATTGTTTCTTGATCATATACTGCCTCCTGAAATAGTTGAACAATTGACTAATTTTTTTTTTTTTTTTTTTTTAGTACAGTGATTCTGTGTATTCCTTTCATCTTCTTTTGATGTTTCCTGAATCGTTCATTATTTTGCCTATGGAATCCTTCAATATTGCAACCCAAGGTTTGATTTTTTTTTTTTTCTTTAGTTCTTTCAGCTTAAGAAATACCAAGCATCTTCTTCCCTTTTGGTTTTCTAACTTCAGGTCTTTGCACATTTCATTATAATAATTTACTTTGCAATGAATAAGTCATTGTTGTTGTTGTTGTTGTTGTTATGTGCCATCGAGTCGAACCCGACTCATAGCGACCCCTCCTTGGGTTTCCAAGGCAGTATCACTGTGGAAGTAGATTGCCTCATCTTCCTTCCAAGGAGTGGCTGGTGGGTTTGAACCGCCAGCCTTCTGGTTAGCAGTCAAGTGCCTTAGGCACTACGCTACCAGAGCTCCCTTGAATAATAATAGTATTAGTTATCTTCCTTATAGGGGTATGGATATTATATTATCACTGAGAGCAATGTACTTCAGGACAGATCTTGAAACATTCTTTGTGAAGATGAATGCAACACTATTCCTCTTCAATTTGTCATTCCCGGCATAGTAGACCATGTGATTGGCTGATTCAAAATGGCCAATACCTGTCCACTTCAGCTCACTAATACCTAGAACAGCAATCTTTATGTGTTCCACTTCATTTTTGGCAAATTTCAATTTTCTTAGATTTGCACTTCATACATTCCACATTCCAATCTTTAACGGATGTTTGCAGCTGTTTATTTTCATTTAGAGTCATGCCCCATCATCAAATAGAGGTCCTGAAAGGTTTACAGCATCCACATCATTGAGGTCAACTCCACTTTGGAGAGGCAACTCTTCCCCAGTTGTATCTTGGGTGTCTTCCAATCTGAGGGGCTCATCTTCTGCCACTATATCAGTCAATGATTCAGGGCTATTCATAAAGCTTCTTTAGTAATATATCAGACAGTTTTTCACTGCTATCTATAAGTTTTTCACTGGCCAGTTTTTTCAGAAGTGAATGGCCTCTTCCTTCTTCACAGTCTGTCTTAGTCTGAAGGCTCCACTGAAACCCGTCTATCTTGGGTGACCCTGCTGGTTTGTGAAATACAGGCGGCATAGCCTCCAGCCTCACAGCAATGTGCAAGCCACCACAGTATGATAAATGGACAGATGAGTGGTGGAGATTAAAAAAAAAAAAAATGTAATATATGATAAAGGCAGCAAAAATGTAATATATGATAAAGGAAAAAAAGTTGTAAAAAATAGGCAAGACATTAAAAAGTAAAATAAATCATAGTCCTTTCACATCAGAAATCAGGATAATATGTAAATGAATCAGAGATTTAAATGTAGCAACTGACCCCATAAAATTCTCATAACATACTCAGACACATGACGATTTCATGTGACCCTGATGATAGGAGCTAAGTCATTGAAGAGTTACTTGAATCCAAAAAGTTTTTTTTTTTTTTTTTGAAATGTTTGAAATAATTTCTGGTCCATTAGTTCCATGGGTGAATATGTTTGTAAACTGAAAGTGAGGAATGCTCATAACTATAAATCTAAATTTAAAATAATAAATGGTGATATTGATACACTCACTATATATATTTTTTTCATTTGACTGGCAAAAAAGTTTAATGATTTTGTTTCCTGAAGTTTTTATTTCCAAATGCTTCCTGAGCAGCCCCTTGCCTATACTGCTATTCAGTTACATACAATCAGTAATTTCCACCATTGGAAATGATGGAAAAGTGTGTATGCATGTATACCCTAGACTATATTTTGTAGACATCCTATTCTCTGGAGGAAAATCACCTGATTCATGAGACTATGTCTCAGAATTTTTATGTACATGATTTTATGTAGATGATTTTATTTATTGATGAATCATTAAAGTGCAAATTATAGTCTGCAAACATAGTAATCAAAATATACCGTAGTCTTTATAGCACAAAGAGTAAATCTTAATGTATGCAACTTAAAAAAGAAAATCATTTGAAGACCAAGGTATCAATGAAGGGTTGCAGAATGTGACAAAACTATCTAACTGTGTTAAAGATATATGAAACAACCTTACTGAAGGGGATGGAGAGAAAAGGTGCCAATCTAAGTAATTTTGATAAGACTAAAGACAAAAGAAATGCACGCAATTTTTTTTAACTTAACACATCCTGGGAAATAATATCATTACAATGTAACACACATAGCATGCATAGGAAACTAAAGCAGCAGGGAGTTGCATAGTTTTTTTAAAAAAAAACATATAATGCAGGTGTTATTTGTGTAAAAATACAGTATACATGAGTGCTGTACTCTAGGTGATAAAGTTGTTTCCCATGGGGTTATAGGTTAACACTTTTAATACTACTATTCATATATAAGGAGCTCTGGTAGCATAGTTCCTAAGGCACTTGACTGCTAACCAGAAAGCTGGCGGTTCAAACCCACCAGCCACTCCTCGGAAGGAAGGTTGGGCATTCCTACTTCCGTAGTGATACTGTCTCGGAAACCCAAGGAGGGGTCGCTATGAGTTGGGGCCGACTTGATGGCAAATAACAACAACAACAACAACATTCATGTATAATGCAGTTGAACAATGAAATAAATGGATTGGCGATAGTGAGATGCACGTTTCTCACTGTTGCCACTATTGGAGTGGGAGTTTAGAAACAAGGGGGTGATGCCTGAATGATTCATGTTGTAATAGATTAGAATTGAAAACATCAGTATGAATTCATATTTAGCTAAATATAGATCTAGGTGACTTCCCACAGCCTAGTATAATTGTGGGAGAAGCATCAGGCAAAATTGAGGGGCATTTTACAAAATACCTGATTAGTACTTTTCCAAATTGCCAAGGTCATCAAAACATGAAAACTCTGATACACTGTCACGATCAGGAGATGTCAAAGGAAGCATGAGGACCACATGCAATATAATACTCTGGATGAGATCCCGGAACAGAAAAACGACATTAGTAAAAACTAAGGAAATATGAATACAGTATTGACTTGGTTAATAATAACATATCAATTTCAATTAATTAATTGTTATGTTCTTGTTAGTTGCCACAGAGTTGATTCCAATTCATGATAAAATGAAGTGTGGAGAGGAGAACTTCTCATAGTGTTTTCAAGGCTGTGGATTTTTGGAAGACCATCAGCAGGCCTGTCTTCTTAGGTGCCACCGGGGGTGTTAGAACGGCTGATGTTTTGGCTAAGAGTTGAGCACATAACCATTTGTGCTACCCAGGGTTACTTTAATTATTATAAATGTAAGATATTAATAACATTGAAATTCTTTTTATTAGCTCTGTAAAGCTAAAACTTTTCCAAAATAGTTTCTTAATAAAAAAGAAAGAAAGAAGCACAGTTGCATTGTTGTTGTTTTTATTGTTAATTAACAGTGAACTGGCTCTGACTCATGGTGACCTTGTGTATAACAGAAGGAAATGCTTCCCACCTCTCTGCCATCTCCATAATTGTTGGTATGTTTGCTAATCTTCTAGCACTATATTGAAAAATGAATGTTTTCTTGTGATCCATAAGGTTTTCATTGTCTGATTTTCAGATGTAGATCACAGGCCTTTCTTAGTCTGTATTAGGCTGGAAGCTCCATTACAGTCACCCTGCTGATATTTGAAATGTAAGTGGTATACCTTCCAAGATTATAAATACAGTAGGGTAGTGCATAGTACAAAAGAAAAAAAAAAAAAAAAAAACTAACACTGCCATCAGGTTGATTCGACTCATAGTGACCCTTCCTGCCATCAAGTTGGTTCGACTCATAGTGACCTTTCCTTGGGTTTCCCGGGCACTGTCTCTATGGAAGTAGATTGCCCAATCTTCCTTTTGAGGAGTGGCTGGTGGGCTTCAACTGCCAGCCGTCTGGTTAGCACTCAAATGCCTTAGGCACTACGCCACCAGATTTCTCTGGATCGTGGATTAAAAAAAAAAAAAAAAAAATCACTGCCATTGCCTCAGATCTGACTCATAGTGACCCTTCCCTGGATTTCTGAGGCAGTATCACTACAGAAGTAGTTTGTTCAACCTTCCTTCTGAGGATAAGTACATAGGTGTATATTATTTAAGATCTTAAGAAATCTAGAGAGATTTTAACATAACCCTATCCTCTTATTTCGCATTAGGAAAAACCAATACCTAAAGGGAATAATTGACATGTCTAAGATCATATAGCCTCAACATACTTAGACACATGACAATTTCATGTGACCCCAAATGATGATAGGAGCTAAGTCAGTGAAGAGTTACTTGAATCCAAAAAGTTTTGTTTTTTTTAAATGTTTGAAATAATTTCTGGTCCATTAGTTCTTTCCAAAAAGTTGATAAAAATCAGTCAAATTCTACAGACTTGTCAAAACTTATTGTTGCTGTTGTTGTTATTCCCTGTCAAGTCAGCTCAGACTCATAGCAACCCTGGGTACAACAGAACAAAACACTGACGGACCGGTCTTGCACCAGCCTCATGATCCTGGCTATGACTGAGGCCTTCATTGCAGTTCATCTCTTTGAGGACCTTCCCCTTTTTCCTTGATCCTCTACTTTACCAAGCATGATATCCTTCTCCAGGGAATGGTCCTTTCTGACAACATGACCAAAGTAGGTGAGGCAAAGTATAGCCATTCTTGCTTTCAAGGTCCATTCTGGCTGCACTTCTTCCAGGATAGCTTTGTTAGTTCTTCTGGCAGTCCATGGTATTTCAACGTCCTTCACCAACACCACAACTCAAAGGCATCAAATCTTCTTTGGTCTTCATTATTTATTGTCCAGCTTTCCCATGCATATGGGGTGATTGAAAACACCATGAATTGGCAAAACTTCTTAAGTCTGTCAAAAAACATATTGGTGAAGATGAGGAGAAATTGGAACCCTTGTCCACTGCTGATGGTATGCATAATAGTACAACTGCTATGGGTAACAGTTTGTCAATTCCTCAAAAAGTTAAATACAGAACTGCAACATGACTCAGCAATTCCACTACAAGATACTTGAAAGGAGAGACACACGTATACCAACATTTATTGCAGCACTATTGACAATAGGTAAAAATGGAAGCAACCTAAATCCATCAATAGAGGAGTGGATAAACAACATGTGGTACATACATACAATGGATTACTCAGCAATGAAGCAATGAAGAGAAACGAAGTTCCATTACAACATAGACAGACCTTGAAAACATTGTGCAGAATGAAGTAAGCTAATCACAAAAGGACAGATACTATATGATCTCATTTATGTGAGATACATAGAATAGACAAACGAATAGAGACCAATGTTTATTAGTGGTTACTAATGACATTTGACTACTAAGCAGAAGGCTGGCAGTTCAAACCCACAAGCTACTTTTCGGAAGGAAGACTGGGCAATCTACTTCCATAGAGTTACTGCCTCAGAAACCCAAGGAGGGGGTCACTCTGAGTCAGAATTGACTCGACAGCAGTGAGAGCAGCAGGAGGGAGATGGAAAAAAGGAAGAATTGAGATTCTGTTTATGGCAATGGAAAATGTGACAGTGAATATTGCTGATGGCTAAACAACATGGCAGATGTACCTGGTGTCACTAACTCATGCACATGAAAAATGTTAAATTTGCAAATATTGTGCTATATAAAGTTTTGCAACAATAAAAAATTGTTAGACTTGATGAGTTAACACTTAGCTACAGAATTGATAATATTTCCAAATAGTGCTTCCTCCCCCAAAAAGTCAATAGGCCTGAAAAGGCTTGGAGAGAATAAATTCTACTAATAAATCTTGGAAGATGTCAAAGCTAATTTAGAAAACCATTTTATTCATTTATATTTAATGAGACATATAACTATCTCATAAACCATGGTGCTAACATGAGCAGTCCAATCTTACTCTGTAGTCAGATCAACATTAGAAATCATGTTATATCCGAAAGTTTGCCTGTTGTTGCTGTTGTTAGGTGTCATTGAGTTGGCTCCAACTCTTAATGACCCTTTGTACAACAGAACGGAACACTGCCTGGTTCTGTGCCAGCTCCACAATCCTTGCTATACCTGAGCCCATTGTTGAAGCTACTGTGCCAATCCATCTCTTTGAGGGCCTTCCCCTTTTTTGCTGACCCTCTACTTTACCAAGCATGATATCCTTCTCCAGTAAATGGTCCCTTCTGACAACATGACCAAAGTAGGTGAGACGAAGTCTGGCCATTCTCATTTCCAAGGAGCATTACAGATGCACTTCCTCCAGGGCAGATTTGTATGTCTATGGTACTTTCAGTATTCTTCGCAACAGCACAACTCAAAACCATCAACTCTTATTCTGTCTTCATTGTACTTTGTCTAGCTTTCACATGCATGTGAGGTGATTGAAAATACTGTGGCTTAAGAGGTCTTTTGTAGCAGATTTGCCTAGTGCAATAAATCGTTTGATGACCTAACTGCTGCTTCCATTGGTGTTCATTGTAGAATCAAGTAGTATGAAATCTTTACTAACTTCATTTTTTCCTCCATTTACCGTTATGCTGTTTATTCGTCTAGTTGTGAGGATTATAATTTTCTTTATGTTGAGATGTAATCCTTGTTGCAGACTGAAGTCTTTAATCTTCATCAGTAAGTGCTTCAAGTCATCCCACTTTCAGCAAGCAAAATTGTGTCATCTGCATATTGAAGGTTGATGAAAATTCTTCCTTCAATCCTGATGCTATGTTCTTCTCCATATAGTCCATCTTCTTGGATTACTTGCTCAGCATACAAGTTGAATACAGGTTGAATAAGTATGATGAAAGGATACAATCCCTTCCTGATTTTAAACCATGAAGTATCACCTTTTTCTGTTCAAATGACAGCCTCCTTGTCTATGTACAGGTTCCTCTTGACCATAATTAGGTGTTCTGGAATTCCCATTCTTCTCAATGTTACCCATAAATTGTTATGATCCACAAAATCAAATGCTTCTGCATAGTCAATAAAACTCAAGTAAACACCTTTCTGGAATTCTTTGCTTTGAGCCAAGATCCATCTGACAACAGCAACGATATCCCTTATTCCACATCCTTTTCTGAATCCAGCTTGCATTTCTGGAAGTTCTCTGTTAATATACCACAGCAATAATTTTTTAGTTATCTTCAGTAAGATTTTACTTGCCTGGGTTAATAATGACATTTTTCAATTAATAACACATTCTGTGAGATCATCTTTCTTTGGAATGGGTACAATTATGGATCTTTTGCAGTCAGTTGGCCAGGTAGCTATCTTCCAAATTTCTTGGCATAGACAAGTGAGTGCCTCCATTGCAGCATCAGTTTGTTGAGACATCTCAGTGGGTATTCCATCAATTTCTGGAGCTTTGTTATTTGCCAATTCCTTCAGTGCAGCTTCAACTTCTTCCTTCAATACCCTTGGTGCTTGATCATATGCCACCTCCTGAAATGGATGAACACCAACCAATTATTTTTGGTACAGTGACTCTCTGTATTCCTTCCATCTTCTTTTAATGTTTCCTGCATCATTCAATATTTTGCCCATAGAATCTTTCCATATTGCAATTCGAGGCTTGAATTTTTTCTTCAGTTCTTTCAGCTTGAGAAATGCTGAATATGTTCTTCCTTTTTGGTTTTCTAACTCCAAGTCTTTGCAGATTTCATTCTAATAACTGACTTTGTCTTCTAGAGCAGCTTCTGTTCAGGTCTTTTATCTTGTCATTTCTTCCATCTGTTTTAGCCACTCTTTATTCAAGGGCACGTTTCAGAGTCTCTCCTGACATCCATTGTGTTCTTTTCCTATGTTTTTAATAGCTTTCTTCATGGATGGTGCTCTTGATGCCATCCCACAATTCTTCTGGTTTTTGGTCATTGGTGTTCAATGAATCAAATCTATTCTTTAGATTGACTCTAAATTCAGGAGAGATACATTCAAGTTCATAGTTTCCCTCTTGTGGACTTGTTTTAATTGTCTTTAACTTAAACTTGAACTTATATATGAGCAACTGATGGTGTGTTCCACAGTCAGTCCTGGTCTTATTTTGGCTGATGATATTGAGCTTCTCCATTGCCTCTTTTCACAGATGTAGTCAATCTGATTCCTATGTACTCCATCTCACAAAGTCCAAATACATAGCCATTGTTTGTGTTGTTGAAAAAGGTATTTGCAATAAATAAGTCATTGTTCTTGCAAAATTGTTTCATGCTATCTCCAGCATTATTTCTATCACCAAGGCCATATTTTCCAACTACTAGTGTATCTTCTTTGTTTCCAACTTTTGCATTTCAATCACCCGTGATAGTCAGCACATTTTGATTGCATGTTTCAGACTTCAGAAGTTGGTAAAAATCTTCTATTTCCTCATCTTTGGCTTTGGTGGTTGGTGCATAAATTTGAATAATAATAGATTAACTGGTCTTCCTTGGAGGTGTATGGATATTATCTTATCACTGACAGCATTGCACTTCAGGATAGATCTTGAAACATTCTTTGTGAGGATGAATGACACGCCATTCCTCTTCAATTTTTATACCTGGCATAGGAGATCATATGGCTGTCTAATTCAAAATGGTAAAAACCAGTACATTTCAGCTCATTAATAATGCCTGGGATATCGATCTCTATGCATTCCATTTTATTTTTGACAACTTCCAATTTTCCTAGATTCATACTTTGTATATTCCATGCTCCAATTATTAATGAATGTTTGCAGCTGTTTCTTCCAATATTGAGTCTTGCCACATCAGCAAATGGGGTTCAAAAGCTTTATTCCATCCACATCATTAAGGTCAGCTCTCCTCTGGGGAGGCAGCACTTCCCCAATCACATTTTGAGTGCCTTCTGATATGAGGGGCTCATCTTCTGGCACCATATCATACGATATTTCAGGGCTATTCATAAAGTTTTCCAGTAACATATCAGTGTTTCACTGCTATTCATAAGGGTTTCACTGGCCAATTCTTTGAGAAGTGGATGGCCTCTTCCATCTTCCAAATCTGCCTTAGTCTGGAAGCTCCACTGAAACCTGTCCACCATGGGTGGCCCTGTTTGTGTTTGAAATACTGGTAACATAGCAACACACTGGTCTCACAGCAACACACGAGCCACCACAGTACAACAAACCGATGGATGGGTAGTAGACAGTCTGCCTAGTTAGCATAGAACTAAAGGAAAGAAGTGTACAAGTTGACTGATCAGAATACTCAGTGAAATTAAATCTGCACACACAAGTTATTTTGATGACTGAGGTGTGCCTGATCCAAGCCATGTTCTGTTTAATTGCCTCCTTTAAGCATGCAAAAGCTAGACAATGAAAAGGGAATAACTGATGCATAGTTGGCAAAGAACATTGAGGAGGAGTGAACAAATCAGTCTCAGTAGAAGTATAACCAGAATGCTCCTTACAACTGAGGACGGAGGGATTTTGATTCACTTACTTTGGACAAAACATCAGGATAGATCAATCTCGAAAAATGTATATTATGTTTGGTAAAATCAGCAAAAACAACGGAATCCCTCAACAAGATGAATTGGAACAGCAGCCACAGCAATGACTCAAACAATGTTCCTGACCATTTATCCCCGTACTGTTACACAGAACGTCACCCTGAGTCAAAGTGACTTGATAGCAACTAACAACAACAAACACTTATACCAATCTTGGTACAGGACACAATTTCCTTAGGCAGTATTAACAGTACATTGTATCTAGGCCCCCTTTTTTCATCTCATTCATGGTTTGTCAGCATGGCTGTGTATTCGATTTCATCTGAAGAACTTAAATACATACACACACACACACACACACACACAGATGCCTGAGCCCCATCCCAGAATAATTAACCTTGAATCTCTGGGGGGTACTACTGAAGCATTGCAGCACTGGCATTTATAAATAAACATCTGCAGATTTGTCTAATATGCAGCCATAATTCATAATCATCAATCTATATCTTCCATGGTCCTTACCCCCCACACACCCCTTCTGAAAGCCAAATTATTTTGTTCTGTAACTTTTATCTCAAAGGATTATAAAAGCTAGAATGAGAATGCAAAACTTCCTATTTAACAGACAACTGCCACCAGTATACCAACATATCCAATGCATGCTGGTAAATTTTAATCTTCAATTCAAGTAAAGCATATCTTTATTTATATGTAGTTTATACCAACCTATAAAAGAAAAGACATTATATTTCTGTTAGATATATTCCTAAGTCAGAGCATAACTCCCTGCAGCTTTTCCTGGGTCCACCGTAAGGGCAGCCTGGATCATGGTTGTCATCACTGGGGAAATAAGAGAGAGAGGGGGCAAGAAGTGGGTTCAGTATTTATTAGTTTGAAAAGTATCACATTATTATTTCCTAAAGTGTTATCATTCATGGTCTTCTATGGTTATAAATGGTAAATTTTCTATGCTGTTGTTCCTTTCCTCCAATTCCCAGGGCCAGAAGAAGGGTTTAGAAGTGGCGAGAGATATTAAGTATGACTCATTCGTGGGCTCAGACACATAAATTAACTTCTCCTCTACCTGCCTGCATTACATATCGTGTATAAAAAATTGATCAGATCTCTGCTTCAGCAAAAAGAGAACAGAGACACAACTAATATGAAAACTTTGGTTTCCATGGTCAAGACACGGGATTTGATTGTATTGTTGTTATTAATATTTCCTATCTCAATATGTGAATAGAGAAGTATGCTTGAAAATTAAATTTTTAATTTTGTTAGTATTCACCAAACATTATTTCTTAAAATTAAATATAAACTAGTTAAACTTGAGGAAAGAGTGAAAAATTTACAAATAATATTCATTGGTATTACTGTGGCTAGGAGCCTTATAGTCAGTTTGGACTCATAGCGACCCTATGTCCGACAGAATGACACACTGCCTGGTCCTGTGCCATCCTCAGAATCATTGCTGTGCTTGAGTCCATTGTTGCAGCCACTGTGTCAATTCATCTCTTGGAGGGTCTTCTCCTTTTCTGCTGACCCACTACTTTATCAAGCATGACATCCTTCTCTAGAGACTGGTCCCTTCTGACAACATGACCAAAATATAAGAGATGGAATCTGGCCATTCTCATGTGGAGAGGATTAAAGTAAAAATCTAAGATTTATAATAAAAACAAAATGACTAATATTTTTGGGCCCAGGAATTAGTCCCTTTAACATGGCTTTAGCACTTATCTTTTGATACATGATTTGTGGAGTGCCTGGTATAATACTCAAAGGAAAACTGTGTTTCTCCTATATTTAAATGTTGGTGGGAGTTAAGGCACCAACCACACTTACAGGTACTTTTCCTCATTTCAAGTCCTTGGCTATGGAGACATATGGATCTACATCTGGCTTTATCAAACACATCTGCCATCCTTCAATACATCTGGCTATTCTAAATATATCTGTGAATCAAAAGCATGTAGCATTTTTTTTTTTTTTTCACAAACACAGATTTCTATGAAATCCACAATTTCAACATGTTTCAGAAGTGAGCCAGAGCCTATTTGTTTTGCTCCTCCTTATGATTTTTATGATGCTCATTACATGAATTTCAGCAACTGCATTGCCTTTGTTTTGCTTCCATGGCCATCACCTGATTTAATGTTTATACCATGAATAGTGGCCTGGAAGGAGTAGCTCTCCCTTTTCCAAAACTCATTAAGACCAGCTTAATTCCATGGCTAACCCTGAGTTTAGCTCCAAAGTCAGTAGAATCTGAGCCATAGCTGTATTTCAGGATTGAGAGAAAGCAAGGGTATGCTTACAATATTATCATTCATGGCTTTGTTTATTTGTTCAGCACTGTCTTCCACAAGCTAATAAAACTTCAAAGTGGTAGTAATTTTATGTGGCAACTTGGCTAGTCCACGGTTCCCAGTTGTTTCGTCAAAGTCTACTCTAATTGTTCTTATGAAGTTATTACATGTGATTGAATCAGTTGGCCATAAGTAAAGCAGTTACTTTCCATAATGGAATGGGCCTCAACCAATCAGATGAAGTCTTAAAGGTCAAAAACAGAGTTCCCTTTCCCTGGGATG
Organism: Orycteropus afer afer; assembly: GCF_000298275.1. Taxonomy (NCBI): domain Eukaryota; kingdom Metazoa; phylum Chordata; class Mammalia; order Tubulidentata; family Orycteropodidae; genus Orycteropus; species Orycteropus afer. The sequence goes on from NW_006921933.1 coordinate 267,857, forward strand.
TAGTCTGCCTTCAGACTGTGAGTAGGCATTTTGCCAGAACCGCTTTACTCTACTCTTCTAGTCACCTGACCTCTGGATTTTGAGAAATAAGCCTACAGGAAGTGCAGGCCTGTTGCATCACCTACAGATTTTGAACTTGACAGCCCCCACAACCATGTGAGCCAATGGCTAAAGTTAATCTTTCTATTTCTCTTTCTCTATAAATATATATGTATGTGTATATATATGTATATATTATTGGTTTTATGCTACTTGGAGAATCATGACTAAGATAGCCTGCAAATAGAGTCTGCTTGAAAGGAAAAGGGCACATTCAGGACTTGACCTGTCCTAGTGGACAACCATTAAGGAGAAATTCTTATACTAACCCCAAGCACAACTGGAACCGCTTAACTTTCTTATATATGCTACTCTAGCGGACAGTTAGAAAAAGATGGCAGTCCAAACAAACAATGGGTTCAGAGGATTGATACTGTGGATTCATAGCATAATAGTATTTACCTTTGTTGCCTTTAACTCTTGTGCTCCTATGAAAACATCTTAGCCATTACCAAACATCTTGAGGAAATGAGTCACTGGACTTGGGGTTTCAGGACAATTTTCTTGGGGGGGATATCAAGGTCAATTGACATAACGCTGTCCACAAAGACAACGTTCTATATTATCCTACTTTGGTAAGCAGTGACTGGTGCTTATGTATCTTACCTATGTACCTTAACCTTAAAAGCTTGTGAGAAGCCATCTAAGGTGCCTCTGTTGGTCTCTCCCTGTCTGCAAAAAGGAACGGGACTGTGTCTGATGTCCTCTAAATTCACAAAGGGAAGAGGGAATCCGGATGAATATCAATAGTCCCAGGCTGATTCTTATGAGGCGGAGGTCAGACATGCTACCACCCTCAGACACTTTTAACCAATTCTGACACAAACTGTCCCTTCCATGGCACTCTCTTCTTCTCTACTTGGTTTGACAATTCACTGTAATGGCCACAGAACTCACAGACAATGCTCGTGATTATGGGCTTTATCAAGGAAGTAACAGGTTACAATTCAGAATCAGAAACAACTCAGGACATAAATTTTCACTCAGGACAGCTTCTTCTAGCCATACCAGAGGCACACTTCTCTCTTAGCCTCTACCCTGCTTAGGCCAGTGTTACAAAGCTCTTTTAGCTTTGCACAATAGGTGCCCAGAGAAGCACCCTACTCCACCAGCAAGGCTCCTGCCTGAAGGCACTCAGATTTCTTGCTTTGTGGGCCAGGAAGTCAACCAGTCTGTCTTGTACCAGACTTTTGATTCTGTCCTCTCTATTTCTCCTATCTCTCTGCCATCTTTCTGCTGTCTGTTCAGCACAGAGATCTGGGGGACACACCCACTCCAGGCTCCTCTCTTGATGGCAGCAAGATACCCGTTTTCACCTCTGGGATGGCTAATGTTAAGTGGATGGCAAAACTGACCAATCCCTACTTTAAGGTTTTGTATACCTTGTTTCCATGGGCCCACCACCACAAGGGTGCTATGTATATTACCTGTGTTATTAACAAGCTATTCAACCCCCTAGGTGGGCCATAAGCACCTCACATTTGCATAGTCCTACTCAGCCATCTGGTGGGAGTCACAAAGACCGTGACTAGAAGAGCTATACAAAGTAATTCACTGTGCCATGCCATCTGGAGCAAAGAAGAGTGAAGAAAAGCAAAGATGTAAGGAAACAATTTGTCCAAAGGACTAATGGACTACATGAACACTAGCCTGTATGACCATGAGTCAGAAGAATTAGGTGGTTCCCAGCTACCACGGCTGACCATTCTGAAAAGTATAAAAATAGAAAGTCCTGCATAGATTGGGAGAAAAATGTGGAACAAAACTGAAAAAAAAAAAAAAAAAAAACCAACATAAGAAAAGACCAGGCTTGCTGATCTGATATAGACAGGTGGAACCCCTGGGACCATGGTCCTTTTCCATCCTTCATGCCTAGCACTGAATTTACCCCTGTAGCTCAACTTTCAGCCTGAAATTGGCTCAAGTTTCATCTCTGAGGTGAGCAACAGTACCAGGGAGGTACACACTCCTTGGAACAATCAACCATATGAGATCAAAAGGGCAGGATTTCCCCAGAAATAAAGCTCAGAAGGCAGGAAGCGATATGAAAGAAAGATGAATGGACATGGTTAACACAGGGAAGAAGTGGAAAGCATGCTATTACATTGTGGGGATTGCAATGAATGTCACAAAACAAAATGTGTATGAATTGTTGCATGGAAAGCCAATTTATTTTGTAAACTTTCCCCAAAATCACAATTTAGAAAAAAATCTATAGGTTTTCTATACTATATTTGATCTAAGGCTAGAGGTAGGAGAGACATGAAATAAAAGAAAAACAGAAAAATAAAAATATATGAACATACTTCAAGAAGCCCCTTAGCAAATTGGCTATATTATCACTCATCTAACCTAATAGCATCAGCTTGGACTTCTCTTTGACCTCAGGACTAAATGATGCTGAAAGGGAAAAGACGAGAAAACCTGCATTTGGAATACAAGAGAAAGCAGCCACTATAATAGTTATGTTTGTAGGAAAATAGAATCTCTGACAGCTGATGAGCAACATCCTTCTTTTCCATAGAAGTCTTTGGGTTCTCAGTGCCAGGATCATTGGCCCTTTGCCTGATGTCCTTGTTCTGAGAATGAAATAAAAAGTCCAATGAGCTATCTCACATCTCCCTAAAGTGAAGATATTCTCTAGTGTTTCTCTTCTTTCCCATCTTGGCTTCTTCTAATTTTCTACTTTCTTTCTCTCTTTTCTCTTTCTCAAACAGTCAATACATACACATATTTTTATATCCCTTCTGGCCTAAGATCATACCCTCTGGAATCAGATAAATCTGGTTCATCCAACAGCCCAGCCTTTTACTAGCTGGTTCTCCTATTTAAATTCTTGAGAAGTAAGGATGCAATAGGAGCTCTGGTAGCATAGTGGCTAAAGCACTTGACTGCTAATCAGAAGGCTGGCGGTTCAAACCCACCAGCCACTCCTCAGAAGGAAGGTTGGGCAATCCTACTTCCATAGTGATACTGCCTCGGAAACCCAAGGAGGGGTCACTATGAGTCGGGGCCGACTTGACGGCACATAACAACAACAACAAAGGATGCAAGTGGCACGTATCTCAAGTAGTTATTTTAAAATTTCATTTATATATGTAAAACACTTAAGCCAATGATTTGTAAGTAAGAAGCATACTAACAATGATATGGTATCGTAAGAATAATAACAATGATGACATTAGTAATAATGATGATGATATTTAGGAATACAGATATGATAATGATAACATTTTATATGGATTTGCAGAGCAGCTGCCATTGCTATTAATTATTTCAACAAGAGTGGCAACATAGCAATACCTGGCATATGATGCCCTAAACTTTACTCTAACCCTAATTAAAGTGAAAGTTCTAGAACAAATGATGATTGGCAAAGTCAATAATTTACACTATGAAGTACTTAGATGCTACTCAATGAAAGGAGTCAAATAAGGTTCAGAGTAGGGCACAGTCAAAGTGTGTTAACTTTTGATTCCTATTTTCCTTTTAAAGGATTGTCAGTCACTAGTCAGGACCATGTAGAGTGGGAGTCAGAAGAGCAGCCAAAAGTCATGCCTAGAATGTCCAGTCTTTAGATATGATCCATCCAACCATCTAGGGGGTCTTGGCCACTCTAATTCACACAGATGATGGCATTATCACATGTCAGCAATGTTATTAATTCTGAAGGAGTGCTAAGAAGACAAGTATGGTTTGGAGGAATGAACAAGAGAGATTACTAGTGTGGCCATGGGGAGTAAGGGAAACCAAGAGGGATTCATGGAGAAAGACTAAATGAGCCATTAAAATGATGTTTTTGAAAGTTTTAATGGAGTGAAGCTAAGCTTATAATACAAATTACAGTGAAAGAAAGTGGGGTTCAAAATTTTATATACAATAAATAATTTGAAAAACACAAAATCTAGTTCATCTCTCCATTTTATCCTGCCATGACACACACACACACACACACACACATACACACACACACAAACATACCCAATAATAGAAGAATAGATGCTGATTGTTAACAATACTGGATGGAATAACTTGA
>NW_006921933.1:272826-273972 GCF_000298275.1 Orycteropus afer afer
AGAAAAAACAAAACAAACAAAATAACAACAACAAATTAATGTGCCTACAAAAAGACAGCTGGGACATGAGGAAGGTGTGAAGCTAATGGTGATTAGAACCTGGGGTAGGGTATGACTGAATAAAAAGAACCGGAAGGGACTCCCAAGCAAAGGGTTATCTCTGAGTCAGAACCCAATGGAATCAAAGAAGAGAGCTGTCTATCTAAATTAGTCATAGTGAGTTGAGGGCAAAGGGAGGCGGACAAAGGCAGGTTGCATTTGGACTTTAACCACTAAAATTAAGTAATAAAGTCATCATCTGATGTGGGAGTAATGACATACTACCCAGGGCTTGGAGAAGAGGTTAGGCACGGCTGGGAATAAGTAATGAAAAATATTTTTGTCCCTGAGGCTGGACAAAATTATTAGTGGCAATACAAGAGTCATTAGCAGTCCTGGTTGGCAAGGGATTGATTCTGACACACCATGACCCCATGTGTGTGATGGAGTTTTCAATGTCAGATGGTTCAGAAGTAGATCACCAGGTCTTTCTCTGAGATATCTCTGGGTAGACTCAAACCTACAACCTTTCTGTTTACAGCGAGTGTGCTAACCCTCTGCACCACTGAGGAACTCCGCAAAGGGCACCACGTGTGTCTTAAAAGGAAGCAGTGGCTCTCTGTCTTTCTGGAGTCCTGAAACTGCTGTGTCATCCTCCTGCTGTGACCTCTTTTGCAAGAACTCTAGCTGCAGTGCTTCCCATTCTCACTCCAGGTGAGTTGGGTAAGAAAGGAGGGGGAGAAGGAGATGGGGTAACAAGAAACACAAGGCAGAACAAACTGGCGCTCCCACTGCCTGGTCCACAGCCAGGAGCCTCCTGCCCTATTGCTGTGTTTGAAGAGATGGTGATTTTATTCATATTCCTTTGAAGAAATATATTTGCAAGTCAAACATGCATCCAGGGTACCCAGTAGCTAAGTAAATAGAGCCAAAGCTGACAAAATATCTCTTCAGGACAGAACTCAAAGCCAATTATGTCAGCCTCCTGCTTCTTTGGTTTCTGGAACCTATAAGGAAATGCTTGCCTCATTGAGTTAAAGCTGGTTTAAGGAGCTGTCTGTCATTGGGAATGTTATTTTGTCAAAGGGTATAGGAACCAAGTTGATG
>NW_006921933.1:275588-276097 GCF_000298275.1 Orycteropus afer afer
TAACAACAACAAACATTATTTTAAGGCTTGTACAACATCTCATTGCTTAGGCTCCCAGGTAGTCATTAAAATCTGAGGATATTTTTAAAAAAACATTTTATCGTACTTCATCTTTTAATGAAGTTCTTGGTACATAAAGTTGTTTTTTTTTTTTTTGGTCCATTTTAACTCACATCCTGAAGATGAATATTAGACATGTATTAGAAATATTAGATAAAAAGAAAGGTCTGAGCAATTCTTAAATTCTGCTACATACAAACATTATTTGCTTTTTAATTGGTTAAGGTCAATACATGCCCCAGAAGGCAAGAACAAGAAAGAAAACAAACTCACTGCTGTGGAGTAGATTCAACTCATAGTGACCCCTCCCTGGGTTTCGGAGGCAGTATCTCTACAGAAGTAGATGGCCCAATCTTCCTTCTGAGGAGTAGCTGGTGGATTTGAACCACCAGCCTTCTGGTTAGCAGTCAAATGTCTTAGGCATTACTGTACCAGAGCTCTTGAATGAG
>NW_006921933.1:276737-282172 GCF_000298275.1 Orycteropus afer afer
CCATCTCCAAGGAATGGTCCCTTCTGACAAAATGACCAAAGTAGATGAGATGAAGTTTGATCATTCTCAATTCTAAGGAGCATTCTGTCCATCCACACTTCTTCCAGGATAGATTTGATAGTTCTTCTGGCAGTCCATGGTACTTTCAGTATTCTTCACCAACACAAAAATTCAAAAGTATCAATTCTTCTTCAGTCTTCCTTCTTCATTCTCCAGCTTTCACATGCATATGAGGCTATTGAAAGCACCATGGCTTGGGTTAGGCACACCTTAGACTTCAAAGAGACATCTTTGCTTTTCAGCACTTTAAAGATGTCTCTTACAGCAGATTTTCTCCATGCAATATATTATCTGATTTCTTGACTGCTCCTTCCGTTGGTGTTGATTGTGGAAGCAAGAATATGAAATCTTTGACAACTTCAATCTTTTCTCCATTTATTGTGATGCTGCTTACTGGCCCAGTTGTGAGGATTTTTGTTTTCTTTATATTGAGGTGTTATCCACACTGCAGACTGTAGTCTTTAATCTTCATCAATAAGTGCTTCAAGTCATCCTCACTTTCAGCAAGCACAGTTGTGTCATCTGCATGTCACAGGTTGTTAATGAGGCTCCCTCCAATCCTGATGCCACGTTGAAGGAATTGGCAAAGAACAGGCTCCAGGAATTGACATGTTTCAATAAATGGAAGCCATGCTGGAGGCACTCACTTGTTTATGTCAAGAAATTTGGAAGACAACTATCTGGCCAACTGACTGGAAGAGATCCACATTTGTACACATTCCAAAGAAAGGTGATCTCACAGAATGTGGAAAATATCAAACCATATCATAGGTATCGCACACACTCTTCTCAATGTTATCCATAATTTATTATTATCTACACAATTGAATGTTTTTGCATACTTAATAAAACTTAAATAAATATATTTCTTGTATTCTTTGCTTTCAGCCAAGATCCATCTGACATCAGCAATGATATCCCTCATTCCACATCCTCTTCTGAATCCAGCTTGCATTTCTGGAAGCTCTCTGTCAATATACTGTTGCAACCATTTTTTAATTATCTTCAGTAAGATTTTACTTCCATGTGATATCAATGATATTGTTTGACAATTTCCATTCTATGGCATCACCTTTCTTTGGAATGGGCACAAACAGGGATCTCATCCAGTCAGTTGGCCAGCTACCACTATCTTACAAATCTCTTGGCATAGTTGAATGAGTGCCTCCTGCAGGGCTTCCATTTGTTGAAACATCTCAATGAGTATTCTTTTAATTCCTTGAGCCTCGTTGTTCACCAATTCCTTCAGTGCATTTTCGACTTCTTCCTTCAATACCATTGGTTCTTGAACATATGCCTCCTCCTGAAATGGATGAAGATCGACCAGGTCTTTTTGGAACACTGACTCTGTATATTTCTTCTTTTGATGCTTCCGGCAGCATGCAATATTTTGCCCATAGAATCTTTCATATTGCAGTTCAAAGTTTACATTTTTTCCTCAGTTCTTTCAGCTGGAGAAATACTAAGAGTGTTCTTCCCTTTTGGTTTTCTAACTCCAGGTCTTTGCACATTTCATTAGTCAATGACTTTGTCTGTTTGAGCTGCTCTTTGAAATCTTCTATTCAGTTCTTTTATCTTGTCATTTGCTTTACCTACTTTCTGCTCAAGGGCAAGTTTTGAGTGTCTTGTGACATTCATTTTGGTCTCTTCTTCTTTTGCTGTCATTTTAATGATGTCTGGCTTTCTTCATGGATGATGTTCTTGATGTCATCCCACAATTCCACTAGTTTTCAGTCATTGGTGTTCAATGCATCAAATCCATTTTTTAAATGATCTCTAAACTCATAAGAGATATTATCAAGGTCATATTTTGGGTCTTGTGGACTTGTTTTAATTGTCTTCAACTTCAAATTGAACATGCATATAAGCAGCTAATGGTATGTTTCACAATCAGCTCCTGGTCTTGTTTTGACTGAAGGTATTGAACTTTTCCATAGCCTCTTGCCAAAGATGTAATCAATCTGATTCCTGTGCATTCCCTCTGGTGAAGTCCACATGTGTAGCCGTCACTAATGTTGTTGATAAAAAGGTATTTGCAATGAATAAGTCATTGGTCTTGCAAGATTCTAACATGCAATCTCCAGCGTTATTTATCACCAAGGCCATATTTTCTAACTACCAGTAACTCTTCTTTGTTTCCAACTTTTGAATTCTAGCTAGTCAATAGCAATAATCCACACATCTTGATTGCATGTTAAGTCAATTTCAGACTTCAGAAATTGGTAGAAATCTTCAATTTCCTCATCTTTGGCTTTGGTGATTAGTGCAAAGATTTGAATAATAGTAGTATTAAATGCTCTACCTTGTAGGCATGTGGATATTATCCTATCATTGACAGTGTTGTACTTCAAGACAGATATTGAAACAGTCTTTTTAACAATGAATGCCACACCATTCTTCTTCAATTTGTCATTCCCAGCGGAGTAGATCATATGATTGGCAGATTCAAAATGTCCAAAACCAGTCCATTTTGGCTCACTAATTCCTAGAGTATTGATCTTTATGCATTCTATTTCATTTTTGACAGCTTTCAATTTTCCTAGGTTCATATTTCATACATTCTATGTTGCAATTATTAATGGATGTTTGCATCTGTTTCTACTCATTTTGTGTCATACCACATCAGCCAATGGAGGTCCCAAAAGCTTTACTCTATCCCTATCATTAAGGTTGTCTCTACTTTGAGGAGTCAGCTCTTCCCTAGTCAAATTTTGAGTGCCTTCCAACCTGATGGACTCTTCTTCCAACACTATATCGGATAATGTTTCAGGGCTATTCATAAAGTTTTCCAGTAATATATCAGTGTTTCACTGCTGTTCATAAGGTTTTCACTGGTCAATTGTTTAAGAAGTGGATGGCTTCTTTCTTCTTCTGAGTCTGTCTTAACCTGGAGGCACTGCTGAAACCTGTCCACCATAGGTAACCCTGCTGGCATTTTTGCAACATGGGTGGAATAGCTTGCAGTCCCAGAGCACTAGGTAAGCCACTACAGAGCGACAGACTGACAGAAAATTCATCTCCCTTAGTTGTTTTTAACACTTCTGTGCCTACCCATCTCAGGCCCCAGCCTTAAAAGAGAGCAGTCCCCAAGTGAAAACCAGCCCTTGAGCCCCATACCCACCTATCTCAAGCCCTGGCCTTAATATAGAACAGCCCCCAAGTGAAAAGCAGTCCCCAAGCCTTGCGCCCACCTACCTCAGGCCCTGGCCTTAAAATAGAGTTGTCCCAAAGCAAAAAGCAGTCCCCTAGCCCTGTGCCCACCTACTTCAGACCCCAAACTTAATGTAATGGAATACTATAGAATCCTAAAGAAACATAGAATCTGCACAACACTGCATAACTCGGATGAACTTGGAGGCCATTATGTTGAGTGAAATAATTCAGTCATGAAATGACAAATATTATATTAGTCTGTTATTGTAAAAAGTAAAGGAAAGGTTTGCATATGGAAGGAAATTTCCTTTGTTGGTTACCAGAGATGGGAGGGGAGGGGAGGGAACACTGTTCAATAGGTAGAGACAAGTATTTGGGTGAAGAGGAGGGCAATGCACCAAATGTGAGTGATTAACACGATAGCACTGGGGAAGAGGAAGACATAGAGAGGTGCATGGGAAGTACAGACAACAAAGATGAACCCTTTTGCATATACAGTACTGTGTTGTCAGTGAAGGCAAACACTGATCTACAGGTGAATAGATAGGTTGTCATGCTGAACTATTATGTATGTCTATGCAAGGGGGAGTGTGCCAAAGACCATATATTGGGTTGGCAGACAATTTTTCTACAAGTGTATTTGTAAAGGGACAAGGTTGTAGTCACTTCTTAGCCACAGCCAGCTACCCAGAGAGAACAAGTAGTTGGACCTGTGGGCTCAGGACAATGGTCACAGGGGACACCAAGTTAAATTGGTATAACATATTGTGTGAAAACATTGTTCCACATCCTACTTTGGTGACTAGTGACTGAGATCTTAAAAGCTTGCAAGCAGCCATCTAGATGCAACAATAGATCTCTTCTCATCCAGAGCAAAGAAGAATGAAGAAAACCAAAGACTCGTGGAAACAATTAGTCAAGAGCCTGGTGCACCATGCAAATCTCAACTTATATGACTGTAAGACCAGGAGAAGAACTAGATGTTACATGGCTACCAATGTCAACCACACAAAGGGGGATCTATGTAGGAGATCCTGGATAGAGTGGGAGAACGATGTGAAATAAACAAACTCAAAATCATTGAAAAAAAAAAACGACCAGGTTGGCACATGTGATAGAGCCTGATGAAACCCTTGAGACTATAGTCCCTAGCTGCCCTTCAAGTCTGGAATTGAACCCATTCCTGTGGCTTCCAGCCAAACAAAAGACAGGCATATGAGCTGAACATTTACATTATGAAGATACACTCCTTGAAGAGATCAATCATAGGAGAGTAGAAGGGCTGTGTATGTGCAGGGGGACAGCTCAGAGGGCATGAGTGCATGGGAGTGAAGGACACAGGGAATAGGTAACTATGGGAAGGAAATGGGAGGGGAACTGTTGCATTATGGGAAATTGCAGTCAACGTCATGAGACAAAGTTTATGTGAGCTGCTGTATGGAAAATGAATTTGCTCTGTAAACATTCACCCAAATCACAATAAAAATTTAAAATAAAAAAAATTAGTAATTCTCTGTTGTTGCTCTTGGATGCCATCAAACCTGTTTCAGCTTATAGCAAAACTTATGTACAAAAGAATCAAAGGCTGTCTTTTTCCATCCTCACAATTTTTCCTTATCTTGAGCCCATTGTTGCAGCTGTTGAGTCAATCCATCTAGTTGAGGGTCTTCCCCATTTCCATCACCTACTTTATCAAGCATGATGTCATTCACCAGGAACTGGTCCCTCCTGGTAACGTGTCCAAAGTATAAAATGCAGTCTCACCATCCTCACTTCTAAGAACCATTCCAGCTAAACTTCCTCCATTCTTCTTGTAGTCCATCAGCATTCAATATTCCTTACCAACCACACAATTCAAATGCATCAATTTTTCTGTATTCTTTTTTATTCATTATCAAGCTTTCACATGCATATGAGGCTATTGTAAAGACAATGGCTTGGGTCAGGTGCACCTTAGTCTTCAAAAGGACATCTTTACTCTAACATTTTAGAGATCATCTGCAACAGATTTGTCCAGTGGGATATATAGCTTGATCCCCTAACTGCTGCTTCCATAGCTGTTGATTGTGAATCCAAGTAAAATGAAATCCTTGACAGCTTCAATCTTTTCTCTGTTTATCATGCTGTTGCTTAGTGGTTATGAGGACTTTTGTTTTCTTTATATTGAGATGCAACCCATAAGGAAGGCTGCAGTCATTGATCTCCATCAATAAGTGCTTCAA
>NW_006921933.1:283357-285004 GCF_000298275.1 Orycteropus afer afer
CTTAAACATAATCGATCAACACAGTGGCTGCAACATTGGGTTCAGGTATAGCAAGGATCGTGGGGCTGGCATAGGATCAGGCAGTGTTTCATTCTGCTGTGCATAGGGTCTCTATGACTTGGAGACGACTCAACAGCACCTAACAACAGCAACAAGGGGCGTGCAATTCTTTTCTTTTCTTTCTTTATTTTATTTTATTATTATTATTTTTTTCAATTTTGATTTACAGAGTGAGCTGTAGTAAATTACCTGGTATGGCTTTTCTAGTCATAAGTCTTTGTAAACTCTGTGTTGGAATTTGTTGTGAGCAACTGAGGAGCTCCTGATTGTAAAACTTATCCACCTGAGATATGTCTGTTGGGAATGGCACTGGAGCAATGTTCTGGGAAGGTCGCTCTCTATCCGGAGCTTAGAATTCTGATGCTGTGATTGGCTACATTGGCCACTCTGCCAGGCTCAAAAGAAAGCCTCCTAGAGGCAGAGCTCTCTCTGACTGCTGGTTGAGGAAGACATGCTGCTGAAAGAGACACGTGCTCCTGAGAGACACATGCTGCTGGGAAAGAGACACAAGAGACACTCTTTACTGAGTGAGATACGGAGGGACATGCACTACTGGGAGGGAGACTGTGAAAGACTGTTGAGTGAGAGACAGTAGACTGGGAGAAAGACTGAGCATTGTTCCTGAACTTGAACTGTACCCTGGTGCTTCCCTAATAAACCCCATAATCTGTGAGTTCTGTGTGGCCACTGCAGTGAATTATTGAACCCAACAGAAAGATGGTGAGTGGTGTGGGAGGAACGGTGGGTGTCAAGGTTGCTGAAAGGGCTGGAGGGAGGCAGCATGTCTGGCATTGCAAGAATAGGCCTTGAGTTACTGACAGTGATTCTGTTTTCCTCTTGCGTGGTTAGGGGAGGTCAGAAGATGTGGCCTCCTTTCCTTTTTAGCTCAGAGTAAATTCACTTTCAATACAGCAGCTCACATATACTTTGCCTCATGACATTGACTACAATATACCACAATGCAAAAGCTCCCCACCAAATTCCTCCCCATAGTTACCTCTTCCCTGGGTCTTTCTCTCCATGTATCCCTGCCCCCTGAGCTGTCTTCCTGTGCACACCCCTTCTATTCTTCCATGATTATTCTCTCCAAGGAGTAAATCTAACTAATGTAAATGTTCAGCTCATATACCTGTCTTCTCTTTGGCTGGAAGCCACAGGAGTGGGTTCAATTCCAGACCTGAAGAGCAGCTAGAGGCCATAGTTGCAATGGTTCCATCAGGCTCTAGCAGACCAGCAAAGCTAGTCCTTTTTTGTTTTTAATGATTTTAATTTTTGTTCCACATTGTTCTACCACTCTACCCAGCATCCCCCACATAGATGCCCCTTCAAGTGGTTGACAGTCGTAGCCAGGAACCATCTAATTCTTCTGGTGTCCTAGTCATATAGGCTGAGAATCACATACTGTACCAGTTGCTTGGATTAATTGTTTCCATGAATCTTTGGTTTCTTCATTCTTCTTTTCTCTGGATGAGGAGAGACCCATTGTTGGATCTAGATGGCTGCTTGAAAGCTTCTAAGATACCAGTCGCTACTTGCCAAAATAGGATGTGGAACCATGTTTTTGTGTAGTGTGTTATGCCAGTTGAG
>NW_006921933.1:285589-286220 GCF_000298275.1 Orycteropus afer afer
GATTGACTTATTTCACTTGCATAATGTCCTCCAAGTTCATCCATGTTATGTGGTGTTTTGAAGATTTTACATTATTCTTCAGGGTTGCATAGTATTCAGTTGTATGTATGTACTCTAGCTTGGTTATCCATTCTTCAGTTGATGGACACCAAGGTTGTTTCTGTCTTTTGGCTATTGTAAATAGTGTTGCAATGAACATGGGTGTACATATGTCTGTTCTTGTCCTGGCTTTCATTATTTTAGGGTATATACCTAGTAATGGAATACATGGGTCAAATGGTATTTCTAATTCCAACTCTTTAAGTAATTTCCATTCTGCATTCCACAGTGCTTGTATTGTTTGATAGTCCCACCAGCAGTGTATGAGAGCCCCAATCTCTTCACATCCTCTCCAGCATTTGTTATCTTCTGTCTTGTTGAATTTTGCCATTAGTGCTGGGGTGAGATGATACCTCATTGTTGTTTTGATTTGCATTTCTCTAATGGCTAATGATTGTGAGCATTTCTTCATATGTTTGTTGGCCACCTGAATAACCTCTTTGGTAAAGTGTCTATTCATGTCTTCTGCCTACTTTTTAATTGGAATATTTATCTTTTTGTTATTGAGGTGTTAGAGTTTTCTATACATTCT
>NW_006921933.1:287670-288765 GCF_000298275.1 Orycteropus afer afer
TTTGGGCAATCTACTTCCATAGTGATACTGCCTTGGAAACCCAAGGAGGGGTCACTATGAGTCAGATCCGACTTGATGGCAGTGCATTGTATTGTAAATGGTCTTGATTTCCTTATTTCTTTTTCACCAATCTCTTTGGTGGTGTAAAGGAATCCAACTGATTTTAGATGTTGATCTTATATCTTGCCATGATGCTAAATCTCTCAGTTAGTTCCAGTAGATTTTTGAATGAGTCTCTTGGGTTTTCTAGGTATAGGATCATATCATCAGTAAATAGGGATAATTTGACTTCTTCCTTAATAATTTGGATGCCTTTGATTTCCCTTTCTTGCCTTATGGCCCTGGCTAAGGCTTCCAGTACAATGTTGAATAGAAGCAGTGATAGAGGGCATCCTTGTCTGGTTCCTGTTCTCAAGAGGAATAGCTTCAGTCTCTCTCCATTAAGAATAATCTTGGCTGTTGGTTTTGCATAGATGTCCTTTATTATGTTGAGGGATGTCCTTTCTATTCTTACTTTGCTGAGAGTTTTGATCAGGAATGGTGTTGGATTTTATCAAATGCCTTTTCTGCATCAATTGATATGATCATGTGGTTTTTCTCCTTTGTTTTATTTACGTGGTGGATGATGTTGATTGCTTTTCTAATGCTGAACCATCCTTAAAACATGCAATTATTGAAATCAGAATAATTTGGGTTGAGTTCTTGATTTCTCAAGATGACCTTCTCCAAGTTTTTCAAGTGATCTAAGACCTAATATCTTCATTTGCAAGTTGGAACTGTTTAGAAACAAAATAAATGGGTGCACTAAAGAGAAATAGATGTGGCATGCTGATGATAGGATGAACTAAGCTAATCAGCTAACTGATAAGGAAAAATGAAGAATGATATTGACTAGCAAGAAACCACTGAAGTTTGATTTGTATGTAGTACATCCTTCAATGTGCTGTGCTTTGAAGATATGCTTAATTGTGATATGCTAGGCTTAAATGTTACCCCTCATCTGCCAGTTTGTTGTACTATGGTTGCTTATGTATTGGTATGAGGCTGGAGGCTATGCCACTGATACTTTGAGGACCAGCAGGGTCACCCATTATG
>NW_006921933.1:289910-290959 GCF_000298275.1 Orycteropus afer afer
AATATCATTAATATCACACATAAGTAAAATTTTTCTGAAAATAATTCAAAATGTATTGCAGCAGTATTCTGATAGGGGACTGCCAGAAATTCAAGCTGGATTCAGAAGAGGATGTAGAACAAGGGTTATCATTACTGACATCAGGTAGATCTTGGATGAAAACAGAGAATACCAGAAAGTGTTTTATTGACTACACAAAGGCATTTGACATTGCAGATCATAATGAAGTATGGATAATATAACAAAGAATGGGAAATCCATAACTCTTAATTTTTCTCATGAGAAACCTGTACATAGAACAAGAGGTTGTCATTGGAACAGAACAAAGGGATGTTGCATGGTTTAAAATCAGGAAGAGTGTGTGTCAGGGTTGTATCCTTTCACTATACTTATTCAATCTATATGTTGAGCAAACCATCCTAGAATCTGGAATATATGAAGAAGAATGCTGCATCAGGATTGGAGGCAGACTCATTAACAGCATTTGATATGCAGATGACACAACCTTGCTTACTGAAAGTTAAGATGACTTAAAGCAATTACTTATAAAGATCAAAGACCTCAGTCTTCAGTATGGATTATACCTCAACATACAGAAAATGATAATTCTCGCAACTGGACCAATAAGTAATGTCATGATAAATGTAGAAAAGATTGAAGTTGTCAGGGATTCCATTTAACTTGGATCCACAATCAAGACTCAAAGAAGGAGCAATCAAGAAGTCAGACATTGTATTACCCTGGGCAAACCTGGTGCAAGGGATCACTTTAAAGTGTTAAGACGAAGGTACGCTAACCCAAGCCATAATATTTTCCCTTGTCTCAGATACGTATCAAAGTTGGACAATGAATAAGGAAGACCAAAGAAGAATTGAAACTTTTGCGATGTGGTGAAGAATACTGATAGTTACCATGGACTGCCAGAAAAAATAAACAAATCTGTCCTGGAAGAAGTGCAGCCAGTATGTTCCTTGGAAGCAAGAATGTCCAGACTTTGTCTCGCCTACTTTGGTTATGTCATCAGAAGGGACCTGTCCCTGGAGAAGGGT
>NW_006921933.1:306688-307503 GCF_000298275.1 Orycteropus afer afer
ATGCTTTTGAATTGCGGTGTTGTTGAAGAATACTGGATTGCCAGGGAAATAAACAAATCTGTCCTGGAAGAAGTGCAGTCAGGATTCTCCTTGGAGATGAGACTGGTCAGACTTCATTTCACCTATTTTGGTCACGCTGTCAAAAGGGACCATTCCCTGAAGAAGGATATCATGATTGGTAAAGTAGAGGGTCAGCAAAAAAGGGGAAGACCCTCAACAAGGTCTCTACTTTGACACAATGGCTGCAACAATGAGCTCAAGTATCACAAGGATTGGAGGATGGCCCATTTTCAGACAGTGTTTCATTCTGTTGTACATAGGGTCCCTATGAGTTCTAGCTTACTCGGCAGCACCTAACAACAACAATGGATGCCAGAAGAATGAACAAATCTGTCTTGTAAGAAAGAAAGCCAGAATGCTTCTTGGAAGCAAGGATGGCCAGATTTCATCTCACGTACTCCAGACATATTATCAGGTGGGACTAGTCCCTGGAGCCTAAGGCATTTGACTCCTAACCAGAAGATTGGAGGTTCAAACCCACCAGCGACTCTGTAGAAGAAAGACTGGGCAATACTTCCATAAAGATTTACTGCCTCAGAAACCCAAGGGTGTTGCTGTAAGTCAAGATCAACTCGATGACAGTGAGTTTGGTTTTCAGTTTTGGTAAAGTAGAAGGTCAGTAAAAAAAAAAAAAAGAGGAAGGTTCTCAACGAAATGGATTGACCTGACACCATGTCTGCAAACATGGGTTAAACCATAGCAATGATTGTAAGGTTGGCACAGGACCAGATAGTGTTTTTTTTTTTTTTTTTTTT
>NW_006921933.1:308659-309276 GCF_000298275.1 Orycteropus afer afer
AAAAAAAAAATCTGTATATCACATTTTAGAGAAGTACAACATTGATTTACAACGATTTATTCTGTAACCATGGATGATAGCTCTAATATGGTTAAATTTGTTGATTCACTCAGAAATGATAGTGAAATCGAATGGCAAATCTTAGGGTAAAATGACAAGTTTGAAGACTCTGACTTAGCACACTCTCACTTGCAGACATTTACCATGTCAGAGTTGGTGAAAGTGACAAAGTTTACAAGAAAAGATGAACTGGTATAAAGTGTGCTGTACACACACTTCTGTTAGTTATGAAAGACTCAATAAGGGATACTGAAGTGGAATGTCTTGAGTTTGTTTGAATATTTCATATAATGACATTGTCTACTGAATTTAATTTAAGGAAACTTGTACCACATTGACCAACAAAATGGAGTAATATATACACCATATTAGAAAGCTTACTAGGATGCAAAATCTCTATGATGTTTTATCTGTGAATAGTATGAAATGTCACTTTTCTAATGACAAATGGGCAAATGTCAAATTAATTTTGCAAATTTTAAACCTTTAAAGAAAGCTATGGTAAAACTGCAAAGTGGACAAATAATCATGAGTGATTTTTTTTTTTTTTTTTTTTT
>NW_006921933.1:310056-311223 GCF_000298275.1 Orycteropus afer afer
GAACACATAAAGATTGATATCCTAGGCAAGCCCCATTGGGTTTCGGAGGTAATAAATTGCCCAGTCTTGGTTTCATGGAGTAGCTGGTGGGTTGAGCCACCAACCTTCTAGTTAGCAGTCAGATACCTTAAACACTATGCTACCAGAGCTTCTATCCTAGGCGTTAGTGAGCTGAAAAGGACTGGTTTTGTCTATTTTTAATCAGACAACCATATGATTGATCTACTATGCCTGGAAAGACAAATTGAAAAAGAATGGTGTGGCATTCATCATCACAAAGAATGTTTTAAGATCTATTCTGAAGAATAATGCTGTCAGTTATAGGATAATATCCATACACCTACAAGGAAGATGAGTTAATATTACTATTATTCAAATTTGCACACGAACCACCAAAGCCAAAAATGATGAAATTTAATATTTTACCATATTCTGTAGTCTGAAATTCACCTAATAGCAATCGAGATGTATTGATTATTGTTCATGATTGGAATGCAAAAGTTGGAACAAAGAAGGATGACTGCTAGTTGGAAAACAAGGCCTTGGTGATAGAAATAATGCTGGAGATCATATGATAGAATTTTTCAAGACCAACCACTATTCATTGCAAATACCTTTTATTGGCAACATAAATGCTGACTACACATGTGGACTTCAACACATAGAATACAAAGGAATCAGGCCAACTACATTTGTGGACAGAGATGATGGAGAAGCTCAATATATTCAGCTAAAAAAAAGTCCAGAAGCTAAATGTGGAACAGACCATCAACTGCTCATATGCAAGTTCAAGTTGAAGATGAAGAAAATTAAAACAACTCCATGAGAGCCAAAATATGACCTTGATTATATCCCACCTCAATTTAGAGATCATCTAAAGAATAGAGTTGATGATGTATTGAACATCAATGACTAAAAACCAGAAGAATTGTGGGATGACCCATTCAAGCAGCAGCCAAGAAACTCAACGTCATATTTCACTGGGTAAATCTGTTGCAAAAGACCTCTTTCAAGTGCTGAAGACCAAAGATTTGAAGACTAAGGTGCACATAATCCAAGTCATGGTATTTTCAATCACCTCATGAGAGCTGGACAATGAATAAGGAAGACAGAAGAAGAGTTGATGCTTTTGGGTTGTGGTGTTGGCAAAGAACTGAAAGTACCATG
>NW_006921933.1:312143-312644 GCF_000298275.1 Orycteropus afer afer
AGCAATGTTTCGTTTTGTTGTACATAGAGTGGCTGGGAGTTGGAGATGACTCAATGGCACCTAACAGCAAAAACAACAGTTAGTTCTGAACTTAAGGTGAAGGACATGTAACATTTGAAAAGCATTTGGGAAATGATAGAAAATCTGCAAAGGAGCAGTACTGAAAGAGTAACAAAGGAAAATAACTCAAGAAATGCACTCATTTCAAATGATGATGTGGATGAAATGGAATTATTTTTCAGAATTAAATGTAAAAAGTTAAATGGAGATCAATGACCATGCAGTTAATGTTGACTCTGTGTGAACAAACTTTGATGGAGTACAAATAGATGTGAGAAAAAGTATTCATGAATTCTGAGAAGAAAACATTCATAATATTCCCAGTTATACGAAATTGCTATTGGAGTTTTAGGTGCACCAGTTTCTCAAGTTGAGAGTGTTTCTTCTGGTTTGAAATTCACCTTGCAAGACAACAGGGAGAGCTTAAATGAAAAAAAAAAA
>NW_006921933.1:313709-315197 GCF_000298275.1 Orycteropus afer afer
TTCAAATTAATCTAAAGATACAATATTATTTGCATTGTAAGGAATAAATTTGGTAGCCATACTTCTGCAGATGAAATTGCTCTAGGTTATCCATTTGCAGAATGCAAATTTCAGATCAGAGAATAAAAAACAGATTCAAACTGCTTTGAACCAGTTCAGTCATGGTTGATGAAGCGAAACCAGAATAGAATCAATTTTTTAAAAAAAATTTGGTGAACCAGAATGATAACTGGAACAGAAAAAATTATGGTTCATAGCTGTGCTCAACTATCAGTTATTTTAACTATAAAGAAAATTTAGGTAAAACATAAACTCTACTAGCATTAAAAATGTTACTTTCAAAATTCCGTTATGTAATGAATTGTCACATGTAGTGGGATTTTGAATATGGACTATTCCAGCATCAAGAAGAGGATTTTGTAACTGCTGAAATGATGCTACATATGGAAGCATCACCTATTTGCTCTTGGGTTGCACCTTTAAGTAATTTCCTTCTGGATCAATACTTCTGAACCTCCATGTTCAGGGCAGTCAAGGAACTTTGCAACAGATGAACTCAGCAGTATGTAACAGTGGCTCGAAAGAAACACAAATATTGTTGGCTTGATTTTCTGTTTTCTTTCCAAATGTTTTTATCAGGCCTGAGATTAAGAGCTCTATCCCCAGTTTCAAAACTCAATTATGACATTGTCCAGTTAATAGATGGTCATGATAAGAAAGATTGAAAAGAAAGGAGCCCTGTTCTAATGAAAAAGAAACACTGTCTAAGAAATATTTGGCTGGAAATATTTAAAATATTTTAAATTTCCTGGAGTCTTAAGTTTTTATCAAGAACCAAAAAACACAGTCTGAGACTGGTGATGTAGTTAAAAGAAAACCCCAAATGATGGTGCTGGGTGGAGGCTAGTGTCTGAGATATTAAATAACACGTTGACATAGAAAGGACCCACATGATTCTATCAGCAATTTTATCATGCATATTTAGGAACTTCCAAGGCGGTAAATACTTTTTTGATATGGCACTTCTTTACTATGTAAAACAGTCTTTTATAGATAGGCCTCTTGGCTAATATCAGCCCTTCCAATCAAGCATCCAATTGTAATCCTGGCTCCCTCGCCTGAATCAGTTTTCACTAGTTGTGTATTAAATATACAGCCAATACCATATAGTTATGATCTCCATCTGCAGACTCTGATATTTTCAATGACCCTAGGAAGATTTCCTTTGGGTACTCTGAACAGAGACAAAATAAGCAATCAACTATCCTAAAGCAATTATAAAGCTGGGTTGTTCAATTTTTTGTGGTGAGAATTCATTTGCCTTCTTCCTAACCTAACATCACTGTGCATAAATGCAATAAAACTATAGGTTTAGACTCAGTTTTGGCATTGCATATGAGAACACTTTATCTTATCAAAAAACATTTCTCAGGTGAAATAAGCTGCATAGAGTTACAGAAATGCTTCAGCCAGAAATGTGTTTGCCAT
>NW_006921933.1:315762-317721 GCF_000298275.1 Orycteropus afer afer
ACAACAAAATCTTTAATAATCAAGGTAAATACTGTTGTTGTTGTTGTTATGTGCCATGGTAGCAGTCAAGTGCCTTAGCCACCATGCTACCAGAGCTCGCAGGTAAATACTATGTTAAGGTATTTTTCACAAAATATAATACAAAAATCCATGATACATAAGATCTGAAAACATTATAAATTTTATATTTTTATAAAAGTCAAAGATAATATTTATCTGTTGATGGTCATTCCCCTCAGTTTTCATGTCTATTCTGTTTGTTGACGTTGTTCACCTTCCTCCTTCTTCAAGAAACACTAATTCTGTGAAGCTCTTTCTGACTTTGAGAAAGAACTGGAGCTCCCTTATGAACTAACTTGGCCTTGAATATGCTTCTATTTTGTACTTATTGCCTATATTCATTCATTCATTCATTTTTTTCTACACCACTGTGGGTTGGAAAAACGTGAAGTCTTTTCTTGTGTATCATTCGATGCTTATTCTCCTCAGCATCTCTCAGAGAGACTGTTAGGCATAATGAAAATACGGCTCCTATGAGCTCCAGTACCTGTAGTTAGATTCATGATTAAGTCACTTGATGTGGCAAAGGTGATGGATGTCACTCCTTTGATTGGGTTACATTAAAAGGCAGGGGCTAAGGGATTTTTCAGATATAATTGAGGTCTCAAATCAGTTGATTTTAATCAAAAGAAAGATTATCCTGGATAGCCCTGGGTTAATCAGTTGAAAGTCCAGTTTAAATGTTTAAACAAGGCTCAGAGTCTTCAGATCAGAACTCTCCTACTAACTTTGAAGATTTAAGTCTCCAGGAGTTCTACAACTGTAAGAAAATGAAGTCTGCCAACAAACTGAGTGGACTTTAAAGATAATTCCCTGACTCATAGATCCATATTGGTACCCATTCCAAAGAGAGGTGATGCAAAAAAATGTGGAAATTACCAAACAATATCATTAATATCACATGGAAGTAAAATCTTGCTGAAGATAATACAAAAACTGTTGTAGCAGTATACTGACAGAGAACTTCCAGAAATCCAAGCTGGATTCAGAAGAGGAAGTGGAACATAGGATATCATTGCTGATGTCAGATGGACCTTGGCTGAAAGCAAAAAATACCAGAAAGATGTTCACTTGTGTTTTATTGACTATGCAAAAGCATCCAAGTGTGTGGATCATAACAAATTATGGAAAACATTGAGAAGAATGGGAATTCCAGAACATTTAATTGTGCTCTGCTATGGTTAAAAGCTCTGGTAGCATAGTGCCTAAGGCACTTGACTGCTAACCAGAAGGCTGGTGGTTCAAACCCACCGGCCGCTCCTTGGAAGGCAGGTTGGACAATCTACTTCTGTAGTGATATCGCCTCAGAGACCCAAGGAGGGGTTGTTATGAGTCGGGTCTGACTCAACAGAACATAGCAACAACATTCATAAGGTTTTCCCTGGCCAATTTTTGAGAAGTGGATGGCCTCTTCCTCCTTCTTAGTCTGTCTCAGTGTGTAAGCTTCCTTGAAACCTGTGCACCATATGCAACCCTGCTGGCATTTGAAACACCGGTGGAACAGCCTCAAGTCTCATAGCAACGTGCAAGCCCCACAGGATGAAAAATGGACAGACAAGTTTGTCTCCCTTAGCTGTTGGAAACCTCTCCGCCCTCCCCTAACCTAATTCCTACCAGGTTACTGCCACTTTGTGGTCTCTGGTGCTCCCTCCCTTTCCTGCATCTGGAGGCTGGGTCCTGCCTCCTGCCACTTACCTGGATCTTGCCACATTGTGGTGCCCGGAGCGCCTTCCCTTTCCTACTTCTGGGCTGTTTGCATGGATCTGCAATTGACTCTGAAACTTGCCCTTGAGCGGAGAGTAGTTAAAGCAAATGGAAAAAATGAGAAGATAAAAGAGCTGAACAGAAGATTTCAGAGGAGCTCGAGCAGACAAAGCCAATAACTATAAAGAAATGTGC
>NW_006921933.1:321662-331821 GCF_000298275.1 Orycteropus afer afer
ATTCTTCATTGCTGCAATTTCTCTACTTCCATTCATCAAGTAGCCCCATGTGGTCACAAACAAGCTGCATACAAGCCTGCTACTCACCAACTTCATTTAATTTCCAGTCCTGGAAAGGGTTTCTCTCATGCATCATGACTTACCTGCCTTGATGCACACAAAGCCAAGCCACTTGCTGGAAATTAAGAAAGATGAACAGTTATTTTATTTTATTTCATTTCATTTCCTCTATAGGTCTTGTCTTCAAATGCAAATCTTCTGTTCACTCAGTAGTTTTGGGTGGAACTCAATTTCTTTTCAAACGCAAATTTCCTAGCTCTGAAGGGTTTGGGTGGGGCTCAGGTTTTCTGCCTAAACATGCAATACTCTCCAAACAGGGTTGAAACAACAGCCTTTGTTTCTTCCAGGCAAATTCCAGTTCCCCTTCTAACATACCCAATACAATATTGGCTAAAGGCAGACTTACATGCTCTATGTTACCAATACTCAGTATTCATGTCTAACATACAACTATGTAAAAGAACATTCAATATCCATAGTACTTTCAGATAAATATATATTCCTTTTTGAAACATTCCAGTTTCATCTCTTCATGTTGACTATATTCCCATGCAATGCATATGGCCTTGGGCCTCTGGCTGGCCAAAACCAAAAGCCCTAGCCTCCAGTCAATCAGCTCCTTTAATTGGCCTGGCTCTCGCCTCAGGCCTTTGTCCCCTAAACTGTAGCATATCTCTATATTGCATCATCAGATAGCAATAACCAAAGTTATCCAAGAATCAAGTTTCACTTCCCAGGCCCCTTCTTTCTTTCTCTTACAAGTCTCAGCATCCATTAGTCTGGAGCCATTGCAATGAATCCCACCTCTGATGCCAACTGCAAAAAGGACATGGAGGCTGCATCTTCTGACTTCCTCCAATCAGACAAGAGGAAGACAGAATTGTCATCAGCAGTCCATGGCTTATTCCTGTGAGGCCAGACATGCCACACCCTCCAGACTTTTTTCAACTCTGACACCGACTGTCCCTCCCACAACACTCACTCTTTCTCTACTGGGTTCCATAAGTCCTTGCAATGGCTGCAGAGAACTCACAATGTTCATGTGGGAGCTCTGCTGGCATAGCGCCTAAGGCATTTGACCACCAACCAGAAGCCTGGTGGTTCAAACCCACCATTCACTCCTCAGAAGGAAGGTTGGGCAAACTATTTCCCTAGTGATATAACCTCGAAACCAAAGGAGGCCTCGCTATGAGTTGGATCCAACTTGACGGTAGTATGTTTGTTTTTTCTTGGTTTTTAGCAGGCTACAATTCAGGTTCAGGAATGTGCTCAGGCTACAATTCTTTGATCAGGAGAGTCTCTTCTCTGCTATGCCCTCTGGATGCCTCACTGGCCCTTAGCCTCTCGGCCTGGCCTCTGCTCTACTTAGGCAAGTGTTGTCAAGCTCTTTTAACTCTGCTGATAGTTACACCTACATGTACTCCTCTCCACCAGGAGGGCTCCTCCCCAAAACACTCAGCTTTCTCACTCTGCAGGTTGGAAAGCCCACTGCTCTGTTCCTGCCTCTTGGTTCCACTGATGCCATCTCTCAGCTGGGCATCTTTCTTTCAACCAGGTGTTTCTCAGGCAAGGAGGTCCAGCTCAGGGATCTCAGGGTCCAAGGAAACTCTCAAGTTAAACGTTAGCTCTTGTCTCTTGATGGTGATGAGATCTCCCCTTCTGCCTTTAAAAAAAAGAAAAGAAAAAAAAAAAAAATCTTAGTTGCCATCAAGTCATTTCCAATGCATTGCAACCCTTTTTTTCTGAGGCTGTAAATCTTTATGGAAGTAGATCATCCAGTCTTCCATCCACATAGCAGCTGATGGGTTTGAACTACTGACCTTCCAGTTAGTGGTAAAGTGCCTTATCCATTACACTACCAGAGCTCCTGAATGACAAAACTAACCAATCCCAACATCAGAGTTCTACACACCTGTGATAGTTGGAGCTGTGTGTCAACTTGGCTGGACCACAATTCTGTGTGGTTTAAGCAGTTGTGATGTGGGTATTTCCATGATGGGATCAGATGTATATGTTTTGAGCAGCCAATCCATTGAAAGAGAGTTTCTCTAGGAGTGTGGCGTACTTCCAGTATATTTATGGACATCCTGGGAAAAGACACATTCTTCTTCTGTAGATCGGGATTCTGTTGTGCTGTCTACAACTGTCCGTGAGTGAGCAATCCACCATTGGGCCTGGAGATCTTGGATTCATCATCCTTTGGAGTCAATAGCCAGTGTACTGCCTGCCAACCTTGAGCTCCTCAGCCCCTCTAGCTGTGTGAGTTGGGAAAAGCCTCCAGCTTGACGTTTGATCCAAGAACTTTGGACTTGCCAGTTTCTATAAGTGAGTGTGCCATTTTCCTAAGATAAATTTTTCTTTCTCTCTATATATAAGCCTTACTAGTTTTGTTTCTCTAGAGAACCCAGTCTAATTCAACACCTTATTTGCATGGCCCCACCCAGTAATCTGGTAGGAGTTACAAAAACTCTATGGCTAGAAATGCAATACCAAGTAATTCACTGCACCATGGTAGCTTTCCAGGGTCCTGTTGTTAATCCAGTCTCACACATCAGGCTCCTGAAGGGGCTCACCCATTCCAGCTTTTGACTCCTAATTTTCCTTGTTCTGGTTACTGTGAAGAATCATTCAATATATAGTAAAAAATCAGATCTGTTGTTATTTTGCTTCACGGGCAAATGAATTGGCTTGAAGTCCTGCTTAAAGTTTTTGTTGATGCTGTTAGGTGCCGCTGAGTCACCTCCAACTCACAGCAACCATACACACAGCAGAACGAAACACCGCCTGGTACTGAGTCAGCTCCATGATTCTTGCTATACTTGAGCCAGTCGCCACTGCCTCTGTGTCAATCCATCTCACTGAGGACCTTCCCCTCTTCCATCGACCCGCCACCTTACAAGCATGACATCCTTCTCCAGGGAATGGTCACTTCTGACAACATGATCAACGTAGGTGAGAAGAAGTTTGGCCATTCTCATCTCCAAGGAGCATTTTGGCTGCACTTCCTCCAGGACAGACTTGTTAATATTTTTAGCAGTCCATGGTACTTTCAGCATTCTTCACCAACACCACTGCTCAAAAGCATCAATTCTTCTTCAATCTCCCTTATTCATTGTCTAGCTCTCACATGCATATGAGGCGGTTGAAAATACTATGGCTTGTGTCAGGCACACCTTAGTCCTCAAGGAGACATCTTTGCTCTTCAGCACTTGAAAGAGGTCCTTTGAAGCTGATTTACTCAGTGCTATACATCATCGGATGTCCTGACTACTGCTTCTGTTGGCATCGATTATAGAAATAAGTAATGTGAAGTCTTGGACAATTTCAGACTTTTCTCCATTTGTCATAATGTTGCTTATAGGACCAGTTGTGAGGATTTTTATTTTCTTTATATTGAGATGTAATCCATACTGCAGACTGTAGCCTTCAATCTTCATCAGTAAATACTTCAAGTCATCCTCACTGTCAGCAAGCAAAGTTGTGTCATCAGCGTATCACAGGTTGTTAATTATTCTTCCTCCAATCCCAATGCCTCATTCTTCTTCATATAGTCCAGCTTCTTGAATTATTTGCTTAACATACAAATTGAATAAGTATGGTGAAATAATGCAACCCTGATGCACTCCCTTCTTGATTTTAAACCATGCAGTGTTCCCTTTTTCTCTTCTAATGACCACCTCCTGGTCTATGTACAGGTTCTTCATGAGTACAATCAAGTGTTCTGGAATTCCCTTTCTTCTCAATATTATCCACTGTTTTTTATGATCCACATAATCAAAAGCTTTTGGGTAGTCAATAAAACACAAGTAAACATCTTTCTGGTATTCTTTACTTTGAGCCAAGATCCACATGACATCAGCAATGATATCTCTCATTCCAAGTCCTCTTCTGAATCCACCTTGCATTTCTGGAAGTTTTCTGTCAATACACTATTGCAACCATTTTTTGAATTATCTTCAGTAAGATTTTACTTGTATGTGATATTAATGATATTGCTTGATAATTTCCACATTCTGTGGGATCACCTTTCTTTGGAATGGGTACAAATATAGATCTCTTCCAGTTAGTTGACCAGGTAGCTCTCTTCCAAATGTCTTGGCATTATCACTAAGTGATGCCTCCAGTGGGGCATCCATTTGTTGAAACATCTCAATGGATATTCCGTCAATTCCTGGAGCCTTGTTCTTCACCAATTCTTTCAGTGCAGCTTCAACTTCTTCCTTCAATACCATTGATTCCTGAATATATGTCACCTCCTGAAATGGATGAAGATGACCAGTTCTTTTTGGTACAGTGACTCTGTATATTCCTCCCATCTTCTTTTGATGCTTCCTGCATCATTCAATATTTTGCCCAAAGATTTTTTCAGTATTGCAATTCAAGGCTTAAATTATTTCCTCAGTTCTTTCAACTTGGGAAATGCTGAGTGTGTTCTTCCCTTTTGGTTTTCTAACTCCAGGTCTTTGCACATTTCTTTATAGCAATTGGCTTTGTCTACTTGAGCTGTTCTTTGAAATCTTCTGTTCAGCTCTTTATCTTTTCATTTCTTCCATTTGCTTTAGCTACTCTTCATTCAAGGGCAAGTTTCAGAGTCTCTTCTAATACCCATTTTGGTCTTTTCTTTCTTTCTCCTATTTTTAATTTCCTCTTGCTTTCTTCATTGATGATGTTCTTGATGTCAGCCCATAATTCTTCTGGGTTTTGGTCATTGTTGTTCAGTGCATCAAATCTATTCTTTAGATGATCTCTAAATTCAGAAGGGATAGATTCAAGATCATATTTTGGCTCTCATGAACTTGTTTTAATTGTCTTCAACTTCAAGTTGAACTTGCATATGAGCCATTGATGGTCTGATCCACAGTCAGCTCCTGGCCTTGTTTTGGCTGAAGATATAAAGCTTTTCCATCTCCGATTGCCACAGATGTAGTCATTCTGATTCCTGTACTCCATCGGGTAAAGTTTATGTGTATAGCTGCCTTTTGTGTTGTTGAAAAAACATATTTGCAATAAATAAGTCACTGGTCTTGCAAAATTCTACCATGTGATCTTCAGTGTTATTTCTGTCACCAAGGCCAAATTTTCCAGCTACTGGTTATTCTCCTTTGTTTCCAACTTTTGCATTCCAATCACCAATGATACACAACCCGTCTTAAGTACATGTTGGGTCAATTTCAGACTGCACAAGTTGATAAGAATCTTCAATTTCCTCATCTTTGGCTTTGATGGTTGGTGCATAAATTTAAATAATAGTCATATCAAAGGGTCTTCCTTGTAGGCTTGTGGATATTATCCTATCACTGACAGCATTGTACTTCAGGACAGATCTTGAAACATCCTTTGTAATGATGACTGCCATGTCATTCCTCTTCAATTTGTCATTCCTGGCATAGTAGATTATATGGTTGTCTGATTCAAAATACCCAAAACTGTTCCATTTCAGCTCACTAATGCAAAGGATATCAATCCTTATGTGTCCCATTTCTTTTTTAACAACTTCCAATTTTCCTAGATTGATACTTCGTACATTCCATGTTTCGATTATTAATTGATATTTGCAGCTGTTTCTCCTCAATTTAAGTTGTGCCATGTCAGCACATGGAGGTCCTGAAAGATTTACTTTATTCATATCATTAAGGCTGGTTCTACTCTGATGAGGCAGCTCTTTTCCAATCATATTTTGAGTGCCTTCTGACCCGAGGGGCTCGTCTTCCTGCACTGTGCTGACAATGTTTCTGAACTATTCATAAAGTTGCCTAGTAATGTATCACACAGTGTTTCTCTGCTATTCATAAGGTTTTCCCTGGCCAATTCTTGAGAAGTGGATGGGCTCCTCCTTCTTCCTAGTCTGCCTTAGTCTGTAAACTGCGTTGAAACCTGTGCACCATGTGCAACTCTGTTGGTGTCTGAAACACCAGTGGCACAGCCTCAAGCCTCACAGTAATGTACAAGCCCCACAGAATTACAAACTGACAGACAAGTTTGTCTTCCTGTTGGAAACCTCTATGCCCTCCCCTTACTTAATTCCTACCTAGAAACTGCCACTTTGTGGTCTCTCTCCCTTTCTTGGGTTTAGGGGGCTTGAGGCCTAGCCTTGCCTCCCTCCCCTTTACCTGGATATCCTGCCATTTCTGAGGTCCCCAGCCTCTCCTTCTCCCTCCCTTTCCTGGCTCTAGGGGGCTTTGGGCCTTGCCTTGACTTCCACCCCTTTTTACCTGGATATCCTGTCACTCTGGAGCTCCCCGGCCTTACTTAAGGAGCAAGTCAGAATTAGCCATAAATTGGATGCTTGTAACTCGGGCAGTGCTTGTAATTGCATTGCAAATATTGAAGGGGGAATAAAAAAGCACATGGATATTCAATGAGATTGTTATTATTGTCATTTATTTGCCTCATTTTTCCATATATGCAAACCTATGCATACTTTTTTCTTAGTTTCATTTTATTTGACATATAATTTTGTATCCCCCTTTTTAAGTTAACTAACATAATAAACATTTATTGAGATTATTCCATAGTCTGTATAAGCATAATTGCAATGTTTGGAAAATATTTCTTAAGGAATTGTACCATATTTATTTAATAAATAGAACATTAGTCTTCTTTTAAATTGGTTTCAATTTTACCATTCCCAATAATATTGCAATGCATATATTTTTTGCAAAAAGATTATTTTTATTTAGTACAATTTTCTTTAGCTGTATTCCCAGGTCAAATATATCAGTTATCATCCAGAAGGAAGATAGAGACCCTTTTCACTCTATTTCCCACAATCTAAAATAATCACACCTCACTCTCAGATATTTTTACATATTCTGGCACACTTACTACTATTTAGCATTTAAAATGTGCTGTATACACCTTGTAGTTGTTGTTTCATGCTGTTGAATTGGTTCTGACTCTGTGACCCTGCGTAAAACAGAATGAAACATTGACCGGTTCTGTACCATCATCACAGTCTTTGTTATGCTTGAGCCCACTCTTGTGGTCACTGTGTCACTCCATCTCATTGAGGGTCTTTCCCTTTTCTTGCCCACCCTCTGATTTACCAAGCATGATATCCTTCTCCAGGGACTGGTCCCTTCTGACTACATGACTAAAGTAGGTGTGGTGGTTATGTTTTTGTGTCAACTTGGCTGGGCTTATTGGAGGAGTGGGTTGCCTTCGGGCATTAATTGGTAAAAAGACCAGCATGAAATGGAGTAGCAGGTTGGCCGGCCCTTGGAGCAAGAAAGGTGAATGCTTTGGGGGCAGGAGGATTTACAAAGGAGTGAGTTGCCATTGGCATTAATCAGCAGAAGTGGAGAGACCAAGGAAACGGAAGCAGAGGTGCCTCAGCCTGAAAGGGTAAGACCATGGCCTTTGGGGGTAGAACCACCACAGCCCCCTAGGTTTCAGAGCCAGACCTTCACCAACTTGGTTCTGGAGTGTGGGGCTGTTCATTCATGTGAGCCAATGGGACGGTGCCATAGTTGCTGCCCAAAAGTGAAGGAGCAGGGCTGCCATGCCCAAGATGGAGAGGAACGGGACCCGTCAGGCCAAGGGGATGAGGTTGCCAGTCAGGAACTAGGGGACTGGAGCCACTCAGTGGAGGACACCTGTACAGATACCACCCATTGAAAATCTGTACAGGTGCCAAGTTGACCAGGGGTGAAATTGTGGTGGTTATGTTTTTGTGTCAACTTGGCTGGGCCTGGTTGAATGGCTGGGCAGCTGGTGGTAGTTATTCCCCATGATGAGACTGTCAATCAACTCCATGGTGGGATCTACCACAAGCAGCTGAGTAGCTGCTTTGGGTATGTGATCTGCTTCTCATATAAAGGAAACAGCTTTGGGAATGGACTCTAGCCTATGGCATGCTTGGACCCTGCCTGTTGCCGTGTCATTGCTCAGCAGCCTGCTATGCTCTGTCGACCTTGGGACTTACAATGGACTTAAGTTAATGGCCTTCCATGTGGTTTGGTAATATCAGGACTGTGCCTTTTTCCTTGTCAGCCTTGGGGCTTCTCAGCCTCAGCATCCAGCGGCTGTCTGAGTGAAGAAATGCCTCTAGCTCCATTGGGCTGGGAGCACAAGGCAGAGCTGAACCCCAAGGTTGAGGGGCTTTCTCACAGCCCCTAGAGCCTGGCACTCTGAATTCAGCCTTAAAGCCTCCAAATTGTAAGAATGAACTCCTGTTTGTTAAGGCCAACCCATTTGTGGTATATTCTTGTCAGAGCAGCACTAGGTAACCAGAACAGTAGGTGACACTAAGTCTGGCCATTCTCTCATCTAAGTAGCATTCCAGCTGTACTTCTTCCAAGGCAGATCTGTATACATGTATCCCTCATTTATTGTTTATCACATTATCCAACATTTGACATTTATGACAACTTTGGAAAAATTTTTACATAGCACCTATGATAATTTGGTCTGATGAAGAGCTATGGCTGGACCCAGAGCCAGGAAGAGCATGCCACCTCGAATGATATACTGGAGGCCACAGTGAGGACTTGTCATTCAGCTGGACAGCAGCTGACTCACCAGGGATGCCTTCTTCCATTCATCTGCAACATCTAGCTCTAGCCACAGAGGACATGGCTTTTATGGTAGAATGAAACAAGGTCTCACAGACAGAAGGAGGCTAGGCAAAGGCCTATAAATGCCTGGGAGGTTAGTGCAAGGAGGCAAGGAAAAGGGGGAAAGTAAAGGGGTCTGCATGGGGCTGTAGGGCTGGGATAGATTGAGGATGAGTGGGGTCCCCACCCAGGGCAGGCAGTGGGTGGTGGCCGACAGCAGGCAGTGACTAACCACTTCCACCAAGACCCCTAATCCCTGCAGGCTCCATGGTGCTAGGGAATGTGTGGTGGGGAAGATGTCTCACTGCACCAAACACATCCCAAGATGCAGCAGGGATGATCAATGTATGATGAGTGACCTCGGGGGGGGGGGGCACCAGTGTTGAAGACCCCAACTGACTCTAACATATTGCTGATTTTGTATAACAGTTTTGTCTTTGGAAACTAAACATGTTGATAAGTGAAGAGTGGATGTATATTTATATTCCATGTTGTTGTTATTATGTGCTGTCAAGTCAGACTCGACTCATAACGACCCCTCCTTGGGTTTCCAACAAATATCCATCCAACATATGAATATATTAAGTAGGAAGTAATCAAGACAAAGTATTCAAACAAGGTTGTTATGACATGAAGCTAAAAGTAGGGGCACTACATTAGAAGTCTGTAGTCTGTGATGCAGCCATTCATGATCTCCTGCTGTCATATGAAGAGTATCTAAGAATTTCTGAGTTCCCAACTTCCTTAGATACTCTTCCTCCTATTTTTCACCTTGAAAACACATCGGAGTTAAAGCAACATGTAGTTTCTATTTCCACTTCCTTTAACAGAAATCTGTTTTCTTCCACTTTAGGAAACAAAGGCATAACTCTCATCAATTCAGGATCTGAGAACAATAAAATATCCTAGGGTGTATAAATCTCTATGACACCAATTGAAGGGACAGCTCTTGGTGGGGATGCTGAAAAACCACTGTTGTTGTTGTGAGGTGCATTGACTCAAATTCAACTCATAACAACCATAAGTACAACACTACGAATGAAAGAATGAAACACTGCCTGGTCCTGCACCATCTTCACAAGCATAGCCATGTCCATTGTTGCAGCCACTGTATCAATGCATCTCATGGAGAGTCTCCCCCTTCTTTTCCGATTCTTCACTTTACCAAGCATACTATCCTGCTCCAGGGACTCATCCTTTCTGACCATGACCAAAGTAGGTGAGACAAAATCTGGCCATTCTCACTTCTGTGGAGCATTATGACTGGACTTCTTCCAAGACATATTTATTCACTCTTCTTGCAGTCCGTGGTATATTCAAATGCATCAGTTCTTTGGTGTCCCTTAGTCATTCATTGTCCAGCTTTCACATGCATATGAACTGTTGAAAAGACCAAGACTTG
This sequence comes from Orycteropus afer afer, assembly GCF_000298275.1. Lineage (NCBI taxonomy): Eukaryota > Metazoa > Chordata > Mammalia > Tubulidentata > Orycteropodidae > Orycteropus > Orycteropus afer. The sequence continues at coordinate 331,680 of NW_006921933.1, forward strand.
GGTCAGATTCACCTTAGTCTTCCTCAGTAAGTGCTTCAAGTCTTCTTCACTTTCAGACACCAAGGTTGTGTCATCCACATATCTCAGGTTTTAGATGAGTCTTCTCACAATCCTGATGCTGTGTTCTTGTTAATGTAGTCCA
>NW_006921933.1:332571-333559 GCF_000298275.1 Orycteropus afer afer
CAGGTAGCTGTCTTCAAAATTTCTTGGCATAGACAAGTGAACACTTCCAGCATTGTATCTGTTGAAACCTCTCTGTGGTTTCTCCGTCAATGCAGCTGAATTACTCTGATTAGGTAACACATCTTTTGAAAGTCAGGTGATTTCCAATTCTTTGCTTTCAGCAAAATTGAGGAAGATCTGATCAAATTTTCAGCTGATTGATTAAAAATGACTTAAAAAGCTAGATGACTATGTGTGTTTTGGCATATATCTCTTAAGTAGATCACATAATTGAGTGATTTGCTGCTTCTATTCCAATTCACTTATTTATGTGATCATGATTTCTTAAAGCTTACATCTATAACAACCAAAAATAGGAACAAAACTCTTATGTTTACTATTTGATTCCAGAGATAAGTAATGTTCATCCATAGATATATGAGCAAATGAAGGGAGAAAAAAAGACTTATCTAACTCACTAAGAGACACAATTCCAATAAAATATTACTTTTATGATTAATAGTCATTAATAAAAGTTTGAAACATAATATGTTGTTTTGATCAATGGTGTACTTTAGACAATTACCATAACTCAATGTGTAAGATATTTTTAACATATAATGGTCTTATGGTTACAGGGAACAATTTAAAAATTAAATCTCTATTAATATACATGATTTGTAGAGAATTATGTTAAGGTGCTCAGTAAAATCCTCTGAAGCATAAAACACATGAAATTAGGATAAAAGTTTTTGGAGGAAATAGAATGGAAATACCAGTTTGACGATCAAATAGGATGGTGCTGTATGTAACATTATTCATGTATTTTAAATGAATGCTAGTGAGTATTTAATTATTATATTTCCATTTCATTGGACAAATGTAAAGAATAATCTAACAGCTTTATTTTAAATGTCAATATTTGCACTATGAAGGAAATGGCATATTTGAAAGTATTTAAATATATGATGAAAAATTCAGTTGCCAACTTAAAAAGATGTGCAAATGT
>NW_006921933.1:333704-334293 GCF_000298275.1 Orycteropus afer afer
GGAAACCCAAGGAGGGTCGCTATGAGTCGGGGCCGACTCGACGGCACATAACAACAACTACAACATGTTAAGTTTGGTCCTTTAGCATAAAGAATGCATATATACTATGGATTGAACTGAGTCCTCCAAAAAAGATATGTTAAACTTTTAACCCTTGGTACCCATGAATGTTATCTTCTTTGGGAATAAGGTCTTTGAAAGCATTATCAGTTAACATAAGATCATACTAGGGAAGTGAGGCACTAATCCAGTCTGAGTGAAGTCCTATAAAAGAGAAGAGACAAAGAGAGACAGAGAAGAGGGCCATGTAAGCATTGATTTTAGCTGCAGCTACACCCGAGGAGTGTATGGGGTCTACCAGAAGCTGAAAGAAACTCTTTCACTGAGCCTTTGGAGTGAAGATCCCTGAAGACTGTGTGAATTTTGACTACTAGACTCCAGAACTGTGAAAAATAAATTTCTGTTCCTGTAAGCCACCCAATTTGTTGTATTTTGTTGTAAACCAAACCAAACTCACTGCCGTCGAGTCGGATACGACTCATAGCAAACCCACCTCGGGTTTCTGAGACAGTATCATTATGGAAGTGAT
>NW_006921933.1:355655-361014 GCF_000298275.1 Orycteropus afer afer
GAAACCCAAGAAGGGGTCACTATGAGTTGGGTCTGACTGCACGGCACATAACAACAACAAATGAAGATTGCAGACTACAGTCTGAAGTATGGATTACATCTCAATATAAAGAAAACAAAAATTCTCACACCTGGACCTGTAAGCAGCAACATGATAAATGGAGAAAAGTTTGAAGTTGTCAAAGACTTCACATTGTTTGGTTCTACAATTGACGCCAATGAAGGCAGCAGTCAGGCAACATGTAGCACTGGGCAAGTTTGCTGCAAAGTACCTCTTTCAAGTGCTGGGAAGCAAAGATTTCTCCTTGAAGACTAAGATGCACCTGACACAATCCATGATATTTTCAATCTCTTCATATCCATGTGAGAGCTGCACAATGAATAAAGAAGACCAAAGAAGAATTGATGCTTTTGAGATGTGGTGCTGGAGAAGAATGCTGAAAGTACCATGGACTGCTAAAAGACCTAACAAATCTGTCCTGGAGGAAGTGCAGCCAGAATGCTCCTTGGAAGCGGGAATAGTCAGACTTCATCTCACCTACTTTAGTCATGTTGTCAGAAGAGACCATTCCCTGGAGAAGGATGTCATGCTTGGTAAGGTGGAGGGTCGATGAAGGAGGGGGAGGCCCTCAACTAGATGGCGGCCACAATGGGCTCAAATATAGCAGGGATTGGCGAGCTGGCGAGGGGTCAGGGGGTTTTGCTCTGCTGTATAGAGTCGCTATGAGTCAGAGATGACTCGACAGCACCTAACTACAATAACAACCCAAGCCATGGTATTTTCAATCACCACATATGCATGTGAGAGGTAGACAATGAATAAGGAAGACTGAAAAAGAGTTGATGCTTTTGAGTTGTGGTGTAGGTGAAGACTACTTAAAATATCATGGGCTGCCAAAAGAACTAACAAATCTGTCCTGGGAGAAGTCCAGTCCAAATGGTCCTTGGAAGCAAGAATGGCCAGACTTTTTCTCACCTACTTTGGTCATGTTTTCAGAAGGGACCATTCCCTGGACAAAGATATCATGCTTGGTAAAGTGGGGTGTCAACAAAAAAAAGGGAAGGCCTTCAATGAGATGGATTGACACAGCGGCTTCTATGATGGGCTCAGGTATAGCAAAGATTGTGCAGCTGGGCAGTGTTTCGTTCTGTTGTACATTGGGTCTCTGTGAGTTGGAGCTATCTCGATGGCATCTAACAACAACAAATGTTTTCTCTTGTAACACAATTGTAAGCCTATCTAATATGGGCCATGGGTGTCAGAACAGATTCTAGAAAAGGGAATATCTCCAGTAGGATCTGAAGTTTGGATGGAGCTCCACAGGGATGATAAGAGTAGGGAGTGGAATGCTCTCCTTCTTACTCTGAGAAAAATCCATGCTGGTGGTCCTCTTCATGACTCTTATCTTGTACTTCTAAAAATCATCTTAGCAAGATTTTCCTCTTCTACTCATTAGATAACTCTGAAATTCTCTAGGACTTACTCTTCAACGATTTTTTTTTTTTTTCTTATACTTGCAGCGTGTGATCTCATTCATCCCATGGCTTTGAATAGTACATTTTTGTTGATGACTCTTAAAGTCCTAGTACCAAGAGTAACATCCCCTTTGAGCTCTAGACCTGTATACTCAATTTTATACTTGTTTTCTCCATTTGGATGACACATGGGCATCCCAAACTTGTCTTTTCCTACCTGAACTCTTGTTCTTTTCTACATCCTGGATTTCTCTGTTCATGGCCATAAAGAGATCTGCCATTTACCAGTTGCTGATGTCAGCATGGAGTTATTGGGTGGATCAAATGACTAAGTGGTGGACTATTAACCAAAAGTTGGGCAATTCAAACCTATCCAGAAGTTCTTTGGAAGAAAGACATGGCAAAATGTTTCCAAAAGGTCATAGCTGTTGAAAACCCTATGGAGTCTACTCTCACACACATGGGTGGCCATATAATCTAGAAGGCAAGTGGTTTTTTTGTGTGTCATAAGACTGGTAGTCACCCATGATTGATTCTTTTTTTTTTCCTTCCCAACACAGAATTAATTAAAGTTGTTATGGGTTCTACTCTCAAAAATGTGTTTTGATTTATGCTTCATCACTGCTATCAGCACCACCATCATCTTTGATCTAGACCACAGTGGAATTTACTGAGGGGGTGTAATTCCCCACTGGTGTTTCTGTACTTCCATTCTTTTGTCCTCCCCAATCTATCTGCCACACTAGCCTGATGGTCTTCTATTAACCTATAATTTTGATCATCTCTCTCTCCTGTTAAAACCTCTGATGGCTTCCTATGCTATGCAGACAAAGCCAAACTCCTTATCATGACCTGAATCTGAATGATTTGATTCCTGCCTATCCCTTCAACCTATTTATTTTCTGCTGTCATTCTCATGCTACAAAAACTGCCCACCGCCCTTCAGTTCTTCCTACCTGCTAAGTTTTCTTCCTTCAAATGTTCATGCACATTAACACCTCCGCTGGAGAAAACCTTCATCCGTGCCCTGAATGGCTGCCCTCTTCTCCTCTTTGGTCTAATCTTCAAACATCATTTTCTCAGAGAAGTCTCTCTTGTTATCTTAACTGAGAAAGACTCTTACTGTTATTTTTCTTTAAAGAAAAAAAAAAAGAAAATTTAATATGTTGCATTCAATCTCCTCCTCTCTCTTCACTCAATTTGCAAATACACATTTGTTTACTTGTTTATACCCTGTCTCCTCTACTAAAATGTAAAATCCACAAGGGCTGGGATTATCTATTTTACTCACTAAAGTATATTGTGATGCTATCAGAATTCTTGGCACATAATGGAGACTCAGGAATATTTACTAAGTGAATAAATAAAAGTCTTATTGAATAAATGAAGAAAGAATAGTATGTGGACATCTAAACATTTGGGAATCAGTCAAATAAAGCTATGTCTTTGTAACCTATTGTAAAATAGAGATAAGAAAGCCCGTTTTCCTAAACTCATAGGGATATAGTGAGTCTTGTAAGAAAAAAAAAGTGCTGCAAAACCTGGAAACTTAAAAACACCAAATAATTGGCTTTTATTAATATTTAAATGGTTTTGTATCATCTCACTATTGTTCTAATTGATATAATTCTGATTTCTGATGACTAGATGCCACCAAATGTTGGTGTCCTTTTGAAAACCATGTGTAAAATATTCTGGTACAAGTACATCTGCAGGGATTTCTCTGTTAATAAGCAAGCTGAGTCAGCATGACTTCATAGGCAAAAAAGATCAAAGAGTGCCATGTCCCAGTTCCTGCCCAACCCATATTTAATGTGGAGCTTCAGGGGAATAGCTTAACCTCTATGGGTCTCATTTCCCTCTATCTGTAAATTGGGGATTGTCTCTTAGAAAGGGCCTTGAAAAATAACTAATTAATGATAGCAATACCTAATTGTTGAGAATGAAATCAGAAATGAGGTACCATCTGCATGTTAACCAAAGCCTACTGCCATCGAGTCAGTTACCACTCAGAGCAACATATGAATCTGACTCATAGGACAGATTAGAACTGCCCTGTAGGTTTTCCTAGGGATCTTTCCAAAAGCAGACTGCCACATCTTCCTCCTGAGGAGTGGCTGGTGGGTTCAAACTGCCAACCTACTGGTTAGAAGCTGAGTGTTTTAACCACTAGCCATCAGGAGTACTAGCTGCATGTTAAGTGCTATTAATTTAATAAAGCACAAAGGTCACTGATTTACATCTTTCTCCTTTGAAAGATTCAGACAAATGGATTAGCAGCATGGTTTCTACTATTGTTTCTACTAGGGCCTTGCAAGATCTCTGGGGACTGGGAAGGAAAAACCATTCCTTCACAATGGTAAGTGTCCCAAAAGGGTAATAATAGATTTCAAACCTTCTTTTTTATGTAGTCCTTTGGAAATTCACAGAAGATGCTTGGCCAGCAGCAGTCAAGATAAAAAGTGTCTTATTTTAGTGACTCCTTTTGCTCTCCAACATTCAACATCATTATGCCAGCAATCCAGTACTCACAGTGCACTGTGAATTGGCTAGACCTGAACATCCCTCCAGAGTCCAGCTGTCAGGTACTTTGCTTCTCTATGATGCTCAATTTATCCTCTAAAAAAAATTGCTTTAAACAAGACACTTTCCTATGTAAAAGCCCTACTGAGGCTACCGGTTACCCCTATGGTCTTCCAAGGTTATTATCAATACAAACAAGCAAATACATAGACAAAGAAAAAACCCTGAGTTGGTGTTCAGGGCCCTCCTCCACTTGATTTGGCTCATCTTTTGGAGCTGTCCTTCACATGACCCATCTTGAAGCCGAACTGATCTTAGCATCATTTCCTTGTGCTTCACTCTTCATTATCATTCATGCTGATCATTCTGGCACCTCATTTTTGGCCTAATGAAACCCCTTCTTTCAAGCCTTCTGTAAATCCTTCACTAATTGCTTTTTTTTTGCCTAGGACTTTCTTCAATCATTCACTCATTCTTTTAAAACATTTATTGAGCACCTACTATGTGCCAGACCTTGGGCACTGGGCAATGGAGACAATAGACACATTTCTGAACTCATGGAGCTTAAATATTGCAGAAGAGAGACACTCAGTAAGTAAATATGGATGGATTATACATCCTATGGTGTCAATTAAGAAGAAAGTCTTGTATTTACTTCTAAAAATTATCCAGTGAAAATCCTATCAATCACAACAGATTATTGTTGACTTGCTTAATTTTGACTCATTGAAAATAGGGTTAAATTGGTTAAGGAAGGCATCATGTTTGAGGAAATAAAGGGTAAACAAAGGTGAGGGAGACCATTAGTGAGATAGGTTGACACATAGCCACAACAATAGACTTGAGCAGCATGAGGATGATGCAGTACCAGGAAATGTTTTGTTCTAGTGTAAGTAAGGTTGCCCTGAGTGTAACTCAAATCAACAGCATTTCTATTTCTCAATCTCCCTCTCTCTCTCCACCATTCATCTGTCAGTGTGTCAGCTTGTGATACTGTGGTGGCTTGGGTCACTCATCATGGACAGATTTTAGCAGCACTTCCAGATTGAAACAGAATGGGAAGAAGGAGAAGACCATCCAGTTCTCAAAAAATTGGCCAGTGAACACATTATGAACAACAGAGTCGAATATATTGCTGGAAAACTTTATGACTAACCCTGAAAGATTTTCTGATATAGTGCAAGAAAATGAGCCACTTAAGTTGTTGTTGTTGTTAAGTGTCGTCAAGTCATTTCTGACTCATAGCGACCCCATGCACAGCAGAACAAAACACTGCCCGATCCCGCACCAGCCCCACAATCCCTGCTATACTTGAGCCCATCATCGCAGCCACCGTGTCAATCCATCTCGTTGAGGGCCTC
>NW_006921933.1:362435-367800 GCF_000298275.1 Orycteropus afer afer
TATTGCAACTCAAGGCTTAAATTTTTTCTTCAGTTCTTTCAGTTTGAGAAATGCCGAGTGTGTTCTTCCCTTTTGGTTTTCAGACTCCAGGTCTTTGCATATTTCATTATAGTAATTGGCTTTGTCTACTCGAGAAGCTATGCACTTGCACCTCACCGGATGGAATTCACAGGATTCTTGATTCTCTAACTCCAAGTCTTTGAACATTTCAATTACCTTGTCCTCCCAAGCTTCCCTTTGAAAGCTTCTGTTCAGTTGTTTTACTTTGTCATTTCTTCCATTCACTTTAGCTACCCTCCATTCAAGGGCAAGTTTCAGAGTTTCTTTGGTCTTTTCTTCCTTTCCTGTCTTTTTAATGACTTTTTGCTTTCTTCATGTATGATATTGTTATCTCACAAGTCATCTGGTCTTCAGTCATTGGTATTCAATGCATCAAATCTATTTTTGAGATAGTCTCTAAGTTCAGGTGAGATATAATCAGGTCTTGTGGATTTGTTTCAGTTGTCTTCACCTTCAACTTGAACTTACATATGAGCAATTGATGGCCTGTTCCATGGTCAGCAGCTGGCCTTGTTCTTATTGATGATATCGAGCTTCTCCATCTTCTCTTTCCACAATGTAGTCGATTTGATTCCTGTGCATTCCACCTGACAAGGTCCATACAGTCATTGTTTATGTTGAAAAAAGGTGCTTGTAAAGAATAAGTCATTGGGCTTGCAAAATCCTATCATGTGATCTCTGACATCATTTTTATCACCAAGGCCATATTTTCCAACTACTGATGATTCTTTGTTTCCAGTGTTCACATTCAAATCACCAGTGATAATCAATACACCTTGACTGCATTTTTGGTCACTTCATATTTCAGAAGTTGGTAAAAATCTTCAATTTCTTTAACTTTGGCTTTAGTAGTTGGTGGGTAAATTTGAATAATCATAGTATTAACTGGTCTTCCTTATAAGTATATGGATATTATTCTATAACTGACAGCATTGTACTTCAGGGTAGATCTTGAAATGTTCTTTTGGACAATGACTGCAATGTTCCTCTTCAATTTGTCAATCCCATCATAGTAAACTCTAGGACCATCTGATTCAAAATGGCCAATCACAATCCATTTCAGCTCATTAACACCTGTCTCATAATCTTTATGTGTTTCATTTCATTTTTCACTACTTCTAGTTTTCCTATATTCATGCTCTGTACATTTCATGTTCCAGTTATTAATGGATATTTGTAGCTGTTTCTTCTAATTTTGAGTCATGCCACATCAGCAAAGTAATATTCCAAAAGCTTTATTCTACTCATGTCATTAAGGTCTACTGTACCTTGAGGAGGTAGCTCTTCTTCAATCATATTTTGAGTATCTTCTAATCTGGAGCTCTGGTCGTGTAGTGGTTAAGGCATTTGGCAGCTACCTAAAAGGTTGGGGCTTCGAACCCATCATCTGCTCCGCAGATGAAAGATGAGACAGTCTGCTTCCATAAAGATTTACAGCCTTGGAAACACAATGGAGGTCAGTTTGAGTTGGAATTGACTCAATAGCATTGTGTTTTTTTTTTTTTTTGTTGTTGTTGTTTAATTCCAATCTGTGAGGCTCATCTGCTGGCCCTATATCAGACAATGTTTCACTGCTATTCATAAGTTTTGCCAGTACTATATCCCAGACAAAGTTTCATTGCTGTTCATAAGGTTTCCAGTGGCCAGTTTTTTCAGAAGTGGACTGTCATATCCTTCTTTCTAATCTATCTTTGTCTTCAAGTGCCACTGAAACCTGTCACCATGGGTGACACTGTTGGTATTTAAGTATCAGTGACATTTAAATTCCAGTGATACTTAAATATCAGCCTCACAGCAACATGCAAGCCAGCACAATACAACAAACTGACAGATGAGTGTTGGAAATATGTGTAATATACAAATATGTTATGTTGTTAGGTGCCATTGAGTTGGCTCCAACTCATAGCAATTGTATGTACAACAGAATGAAACATTGCCCAGCCTTGTGCCATTCTCACAATACTTGGTATACCTGAGCCCATCATTGCAGCCACTGTGTCAGTTCATCTCATTGAGGGTCTTCCCCTTTTTTGCTGACCTTCCACTTCACCAAGCATGATATTCTTCTCCAGGGAATGGTCCCTTCTGACAACATGACCAAAGTAGGTGAGATGAAGTCTCGTCATTATCCCTTCCAAGGCGCATTCTGGTTGCACTTCATCCAGGATAGATTTGTTAGTTCTTCTGGTAGTCCATGGTAATTTCAATATTCTTCACCATCACCACAACTCAAAAGCATCAACTCTTCTTCAGTCTTCCTCATTCATTGTCCAGCTCTCACATGCATATAAGGTGATTGGAAATATCATGGCTTGTTTTAGGTGCACCTTAGTTTTCAAAGAGACATCATTGCTCTTCAGCACTTGAAAAGGTCTTCTGCAGCAGATTTTCCCAGGGTAAATTGTGACTGCTGCTTCCATAGGTGTTGATTGTGGAAACAAGCAATGGAAAATCTTTGACAACTTCAATCTTTTCTCCGTTTATTGTGATGCTCCTTATTGGCCAATATGTAGGGGTTTTCATTTTCTTTATGCTGAGTTGTAATCCATACTGCTGACTGTAATCTTTAACCTTCATCAGTAAGTGCTTCAACTCATCTTCACTTTCAGCAAGCAAGATTGTTCCATCTGCACATTGCAGGTTGCTAATCAGTCTTCCTCCAATCCTGATACCATGCTATTCTTCATATAGTGAAGCTTCTTGGATTATTTGTTCAGTATATAGATTGAATAAGAATGGTTAAAAGATACCACCCTGATTCATTCCCTTCTTGATTTTAAACCATGCAGTATCCCCTTGTTTTGTTTGAATGACAAATGATCTACAGACAGGTTCCTCACGAGCACAGATAAGTGTTCTGGAATTCACATTCTTCTCAATGTTATCCATAATTTGTTATGATCAACACAAATGAATGCTTCAGCATAGTCAATAAAACACAGGCAATCATCTTTCTTGTATTCTTTGCTTTCAACCATGATCCATCTGACATCAGCAATGATATCCCTCATTCCATATCCTCTTCTAAATCCAGCTTGCATTTCTGGAAGTTCCCTATCAATATATTGCTGCAATCATTTTTGTATGATCTTTAGCAAGATTTTACTTGCATGTGATATTAATGATATTGTTCAATAATTTCCACATCCTATGGGCTCACCTTCTTTGGAATGGATACAAATATGGATCTCTTCTAGTCAGTTGGCCATGTAGCTGTCTTCCAAATTTCTTGGCATAGACAGGTGAGTGCTTCCAGAATAGCCTCCATTTGTTTAAACATCTCAATGAGTATCCTGTCAATTCCTGGAGCCTTGTTTTTTTGCCAATTCCTTCAGTACAGCTTTGACTTCTTCCTTCAATACCATTGGTTTTTGATCATATGCCACCTCCTGAAGTGGATGAATATCAATCAATTCTTTTTGGTACAGTGACTCTGTTTATTCCTGCCATCTTCTATTGATATTTCCTACATCAGTCAATATTTTGTCTTTTATGCATATATGTATATAAAATTACATCAGATAGTGCAGTGGTTAAAGATTTCTGCTGTTAACCACAAGTCAGAGGTTCTCACCCACCAGCCACTCTGTGGGAGAAAGATGAGGCAGTCTTCTTCTGTAAATATTTAAAACCTTTATAACCCTATGGGACAATTCTACTCCTTATTTTGGGGTTGCTATGACTCAGAATCAATTCAATAGCTGTGTGGGTTTTTTTTGTTTGTTTGTTTGTTTGTTTGTTTGTTTGCTTCTCTAGAGAATTCAGCCTAAGAGATAGTTGTTGTTTGCCACCATGGAGTTGATTATGACTCCTGGTGACTCATGTATGCAGAGTAGAAATGCACCATAAGATTTTCAAGGTTGTGATTTTTCAGAAACATCACCAGGTCTCCCAAGGGGATTCTGGATATGGTGGGTTTGAACCATCAAACTTTTGGCTGGTATTCAAGCACTTAACCACTCAAGACTCCTTTGACTTAATGTTTTAATAGGCCTTCCGATTTTTGTCTTCTCCTCTCAGGGAGATTACAGAACCCTGATAGAGTCACAATCCCACCTGACCTCCACTGCCAAGCCCTGTAGTTCAGGAAGTGCCTGCAGATTGAAAGCTGGGGTAATACTTGGGCTTATCCCATTCCTTTCTCTCTCCCAGGAATGAAAACCCAATGCTTCCTATTTTCCACTGCCTCAAAATAGTCATTTCTCACATTGTGTCCAATTTTTTTGTTTTGTTTTGTTTACAACAGGATGGTAAGTCCAGTACCAATTAAGATGAAGTCCTAGAATGTTATGGTTTGCCTTAAAAAAATATTCACTTATAATTTGTTTAAATATTTTGTTCTCTGTTTTCAAGGGGAGAAGAACTGTTTGGGAAGAAAATGTTAAGTTGCTCAGGCATTTTAAAAAATAGTGTCCCAAGATAAGGTTATAAAAATCCAAAATTAAAAGTTGATTTTTTTTCTCCCCTTGTGCCAAGGACTGGGTAGCAAGTACATCTTTTCCCTTATTTGATGTATTCATATGTAAACCTGTTGCTGTACAGTTGATTGTGACTCAGGTGACCCTATGTGTTTCAGAGTGGAACTATGCTCCATAGGGTTTTTCAACAACTGTTTTCTTGGAAGTAGATCAGCAGGCTTTTCCTCTGAGTTGCTTCTGGGTAGATTTGAACTGCCAACCTTTCAGTTAGTAATTGAACTCTGAACCACTTGAGCCACCCAAGGACTTCATCAGTATCCAGATCATCTTATTGTGATGTCTCTTCCAGAAAGAGTCCACTTCAGTCTTTTTAAATTAGTGATGACACTAAAATGGCATGTACATGGCACCTTCTCTGGTAGGTTCATTACCCTTTTGGTGGCCATAATTTTCTTGTTATGTTGTTTCTTTCCTTGTCAACAGTAGATCTTAAAATAGATTTTGATTAGAAACTGAGTATGGGCTGCTAGATGACAGAAAAACATCAAGTCATGAATCCAACACCATCCATTAGCTCAAATAAACTCAGCAACAACTTATCTGCTAAATGCACTAGCTCCATAAATGTCAGTATTCCTATCCACATGCACTGTGTCTTCATTACATTTGTTTTCAGCTTGCTTCTCTCAGTCTACACACTGTTTTTCCTCAATAATGATCCTGCCTACTGCAAAAAGATGTGCCTACTTGTTAGGGTATCCTGCATGTACACTCATTGAATTAGGTTAGACTTTTCATATATATAATACATATACATATACATACATATATATATATATATATATATATATATATATATATATATATATGTGTGTGTGTGTGTGTGT
>NW_006921933.1:376810-393582 GCF_000298275.1 Orycteropus afer afer
TGTTGTCAGAAGGGGCCATTCCTTGGAAAAGGATGTCATGCTTGGTAAAGCAGAGGGTCAGCGGTAAAGGAGAAGCCCCTCAATGAGATGGATGGACACAATGGCTGTAATGATGGGCTGAAGAAAGGCGAGGATTGTGAGGATGGCCCATGACCAGTGTGTTTCATTGCTGTATGTAGGTTCACTACGGAGCCAGCTTGACAGCACCTAACAACACAATAACAACAACAGCTGTACTATCAATCCAACTGATGAACAAGAATACTTCTGCCATCTGAGCTTGATACCCTGAAACAAGCAGCTTCTTTGCTATATTGGATAATAGTTTCTCTCCAGTACTAACATTTCTTCATTGCTTTCTAGATAATTAACAAAAACAATATCTCAAGCCCTGATGTGCAGCGATTGATAATTTTCATGATGTAAATTCTCCCATAATAGGCAACTCCAAGATAAAAAGAGATGTTACTGAATGAGTATTGGGAAGACATGCAATAATGCATCATTATACTTTTTCCATCCCACACATGTAACAGATGTAAAGAGCTTCTGAATCATAGATATAATAAAATTCAGTAAAATAATTAGAAAGTAATAAGTTTTTGGTATTTATTACATTTGTTTTCATATAATTTATTTAATTGTAAATGTTTGCAATAAGATTTCTAATAATCATTGTATTTAACAACGAGCTTGAGGAATTACTGAAAATTTAGCAGTAATTCTTGCAAGCTGTTGCTAGCTGGCTCCAGCACACTACTGAGCTCCACATATATTTCAATTCAAGACATTTTTTGTATCATCAAAAGCATTGTGCTTATCCACGTATTTTGATAATTTCTTTCTGTATTTTCATGCTTATATAGAATCATTTTCCCTCTTAAATAAATCCCTTTAGCATTTTTTTGTTGTTGTTGTTTATTTTGTTTAGTGAAAGCCTGCTGGCAACAAATTCTCAAAGCTTTTGGTTATGTATTCAGAGTCCCAGAGTAGTGGAAATGGTAATGCCTTGAACTGCTAATGGAACGTTTGATGTTTGAGTCTACTCAGAGGCTCCTTGGAAGAAAAACCTGGTGTCTACTTTTGAGAAAAATAATCAGACATTGAAAACTTAATGGAGCATAGCTCTACTCTAACACACCTGGGGTCACCATAAATTGGAATTGACTCATTTGCAACTAGTGGTAGTGGTAGTGATATACAGAATGGTGACCCACAAAGATGTTCAGAACTTAATCCTCAGAACATGTGAATATGCTACCTTTTGTGACAAAAAGGGATTTTGCAACCGTGATGAAGGTTATATACCATGAGCTAGAGAAATTATCCAAGTGAGGACAGTTTGCTTATTTATTTATTTAAATCACAATTTAATTTCATGAGTATTTAAAAGTGGACCTCTTTCTAGGGTTGTGTGAGAAAGACTTTCCCAAACATTCCTGAGTTTAAATATGGAGGAAGGAGCACAAGGATGAAGAAAGATGAGCAGTTTCTAGAAGCTGAAAGAGCAAGAAAATCAGTTGTTCTCTAGAGTCTCCAGTAAGAAATACAGCCTACCTTCAATTTCAGAAGAATTGAGATCAAAGCTAGGCTCATGACCTACAAAAATGTTCGATGATAAATCTGTATTGTTTAAGCTACTATACGTGTGGTAATTTGTTATGGCAGCAATAGAAAATGAACACATTCTGAAAATGTCCTTACTTTCATTTGAAAAAAAAATTCTTGAGATTATACACAGCAAAACATACATCAATTCAACATTTTCTACCTGTAATATTCAGTAACATTGATTTCATCTTTTGAATTGTGCAGCCATTCTCACCTAGTTTTATGGGTTGTTCTTCCTCCATTAATATTAATTCATTGCTGTATAAGGTTTTATCTAATCTTTCAAGTTGCTGTTGTCAATTTGATGTCATAAAGATAAACCTTCAAAGAGCACAATGCTCACAGCAGAAATGCAGTACTATTTAAGCTAACTATTATTTGTTTTTCAAAAGAATTTAATGCATAGATTTGGTATAAAGTTTAAAGATTATCTCATTGAGATAGTTTCAGGGGTTTTTCTGGCCTCTATACCTCCTGAATGTTTGGGGTCCATGAGATTATGAAATTCTGTTCTATATTTTCCCCCTTTTGATCAGGATTTTTCTACAGAATCTTTCACTAAAATATTCAGTAATGGCAGCTTGGCACTATCCAATTTTTCTGGTGTTATAACAACGGAAGCAATTGGGCACACATTCCATATCTTCCTTCAATTCCTGCTCTGTTTCTTCCTCTGCTGCTCCAGGCGAATAGAGATTCTCTTGTGCTTTGAATGACTATTTGCAAGCTTTTAAGATCTCAGGCACTATGCAACAAACTAGGTGGTAGAACAGAAGCACTAATCATGTTATTAGGCCAATTAATTGGAAAGCCTCATGAAAATATGCCCTAACACCTAAAACCAAAAATCCAAATCCCATGAGGTTTTTGTTTGTACTTAAGAAGTCTCAGCAGATACACTTTTTCTTTATTTTTTATCTTTTTTTTTTTTTTTTAATTTTATTTTGTTGTAAGTGTCTCTATCATGCAACTTTCACCAGAAAATAACACTTCTTGGAGTAGATGAGGCAAAATTACAATACTTTCACACTGCCGGTGGGAATGCAAAAAGATACTGCTACTGTGGAAGACAGTGCAGTTGTTCCTCAAAAAATTAAAAATAGAAGTACCATATGATTCATCAATTTCACTCTTAGGGGTGCGTGTGTTGTGTGTTAGGTTTCAGTTGACTCAGTTGTGACTCATAGCAACCCTGCGTACAACAGAACCAAACATTGCCCTCCTGTACCATCCTCACAATCATTGCCTGTTTGAGCCCATTGCCGTAGCCACTGGGTAAATGCATCTCATTGACCGTCTTTCTCTCTTTTGTTGTTTCTCTACTTCGTCAAATGTTATGTCTTTTTCTGGGGATTAATCCCTCTTGGAAACATGACAAAAGCCTAGCCATTTTGCTTCTAAAGAGCATTATGGTTATACTTCCTCTGAGACAATTTTGTTCATTCTTTTGGCAATTATAGTATATTCAATATTCTTCAACAACACCAAAATTGAAATATATCAATTCTTCAGTCTTCCTTATTCTTTGTCTAGCTTTCATATTCATATGATGTGATTGAAAATACCATGGCTTGAGTTAGACTCACTCTAGTACTCAAAGTGACATCTTCACTTTGTAATACTCTAAAGAGGTCTTTTGCAGCAGATTTTCCCAGTGCAATATGTTGTTTAATTTCTTGACTGTTGCTTCCATGGGTATTGATTGTGGATCCAAGTAAAATTAAATCCCTGACAATCTTTTCTCTGTTTATTGTGATGCTTACTGGTCCAGTTGCAAGGATTTTTGTTTTCTTTACCTTGAGGTGCAATCCATACTGAAGTCTACGGTCTGTGATCTTTATCAGTGAGTGTTTCAAGTCATCTTCACTTTCAGCAAGCAAGGTTGTGTCATCTGCATATCGCAGGTTGTTAATGAGTCTTCCACCAATTCTGATGCCATATTCTTTGTATACTCCAGTTTCTCAGATTACTTGCTCAGCATACAGATAGAATGAGGGTAGTGGAAGGAAGGACAGTGACACAAACTTTTCTTGATATTAAACCATGCAGTATTCCTTTGTTCATTTCAAAGGACTCCTTCTTAGCCTATGAATACATTTATTCCTTATGAGGACAATGACTTGTCCTGGAATTCTCATCATTACAATTCACCTTCATTTTTGAAGTACTTTTTTGGTGGGATTTGAATTCTAGGTTAGCAGTTATTTTATTTTAGGTGTTTAAAAGTCATCTTATTATCTTTCAGCTTCCATCATTTCTGTTGAAAAGTCAGCTCTTTTTCTTAGAGTTCCTTCTTTGAGAATAATAATTCTTCCTCCCCTATCCCCCACTGCCACCCAGGCTGCTTTTAGATTTCTCTTTGTCCTTGCTTTTCAACAATTTCACTACTGTGTGCCTACATGGAGCTTTCTTTATATTTATTTTGTTGGAGTTTTCCTAAGCACTTTAAATCCATTGCTTAATATTTGGTTTTGAAGATTATGTTTGTATCTGTTCAAAATATATTTTTATCCCACTCTATCCTCCTTTAGGACTCTAATTACAAGTATGTTAGACATCTTCACTACATTCTAGATGTCTGCTGTGTTCTTTTCTGTATATTAAATTACTTTTCCTTTCTATGCCTCAAACTGAATATTTCCTACTGTTTTACCTTTCCCTTGTCTAATTCTATCTTTTATTGTGTTCCTTTTATTGTTCATAGAATCTATTAAATTTTAATATTTATTCTTTTATTTTCAGTACTAGAATTTACATTTGGTTTCTTTTGTTTCATATATTTAAGTTATCTGTAGTCAATATTATTCAACTTCCCATCTATTTCTAAATATTAGTTGTAACTATTTTTAAGTCTTTGTTGAATAATATTAATAAATAATTCACTAAAGGTCTGTTTCTATTTTCTTCTGCCCCTTTAGTCGTTTGCTTTATGACATTTTTTTTTTTTTTAACAGAATGTTATATATTGTGCATTAAAAATTTTAAATGTTCTGGTGATGTTATTATTCTCCAGAGAGAATTTGTTTCTCTTGTTTTCAGTCCCTAGAATACAGTTCTATTGCCCTTATCAGTTGAGGCCATTTTATCACTTCCCCTTATCTATAGGGCCTAGTTCTTCACAGTTCTCAAGAAAGTTTCAACTGTTTATCAAGCCTTCTCCTCCTTGGTTGTCTGGAACTTCATTTTTTTGTCTCTCATGCAGTATAAAACTGTTAAATCTTCAGTTTAGTTTTTCAGCCTTTCAGAAACCTCTCTCTGAGATCAAAACATCTTGATTACCATGATTGTTCTCTATGTTTACAAATGGTGTTTTTTTCTCTCAGAAGGCACCCATCTCTGGGGAAGGCTATCATGCTTGGTGAGCCAGGGTCAGCCAGACGAGGAAGACCCTGATTGGCCAGATTGACACATGGCTTCAATGATGGGCTCAGCATAGCAAGAATTGTGAGAATGGCACAGGACCGGGCAGTATTTTGTTCTGTTGCACATGGGGTCACTGTGAGTGGGAAGCTACTTGATGGCACTTAATAACAACAGCACTTTTCTTTGTAATTTTTCCAGCTTTGATATTGGTTCTGATAAATGGTTGAGGCTGGTATTAGCTAATATAAAAGCCAGAAGCAGAAATGATGAAAGGACTAAGGTTTATTTCTATATGTGCTAAATACTAAAATTAATGTTGGCAGATACTAGATACTTAGTTTGAATTAATGAAATGAATTAATGGATGGTATTATTTTCAAGTTTAACAGAGAAGTTGTGTTTGGATCAAATTACCTAACCCACATTTAATCTGCATTTATAGGATTATGGTTTGACTTTTTTCCAGCTGTTGTACTGTTGGATACTGAATATACAAATAAACCAAATAAACAAACCCACTGCCAATGATTAAATTCTGACTCATAGAGACAATCATTGAGTTTCCAATGCTGTAAATCTTTACAGAAGTAGGTTGCCTCATCTTCCTGCCATGGAGCAGCAGGTGGATTTGAACCACTGACCTTCTGGTTAACAGTCAAATGCCTTACCCACTACACCAGTAGAGCTTCTTGAATATAAATAGTCCTATGGAAAGTTTTATAGTGCTTGCTGTTAGACATGTCACTGAAGAATTTGTTTATCTTGATAGTCCTCTAGGAAAACCCTCAGAAAATGTATTTATTTGGCCATAATGTCAAGAACAGTTGTTCTTTGCCAAGACCATTGGTCTGTATTTAATCTGAACTTACTGTGTTGTGTAACTTCTCAGCCTCCACTCCCTTTCTGCCAATTTAGTTGCTAGAAAGCTTAGAGGAAAGAGGTTGCTTAGTGCACACATAAATTCACGTGATATGTGACATAGCTTTATTCTCACTACATTTTATATTCTTACTTTTTTTTTCCTGTTTTAACTGTTTTGAGAATTTTAGTTTATTTTATGTATTTTTAGTTGCTAATTTTGGTTCCTTATCAAACAAGAGAGTAGAAGTAAATTATTTGAATTGTTCATAAATTTTTTTTTCCCGCAACAAAAAATCCTCCCTAAAAAACGGGCCTGAACAAAATAAAAAAAAAATAAGGAAAAAAAGGGTGGGAAAAAAAAAATAAAAAAAAAAAAAAAAAAACACTGGCATCAAGTCGGATTTGACTCATAGCCTCATAGCGACCCCTCCTTGGGTTTCCAAGATGGTATCACTATGGAAGTAGACTGCCCAACCTTCCTTCCAGAGGAGTGGCTGGTGGGTATGAACCACCAGCCTTCTGGTTAGCAGTCAAATGCCTTAAGCACTGTGCCACCAGATCTCCCAAATATATACATATGTGTATGTAAAAAGTATTTCATACTTTAAATACTAGATATGCATTTTTTTTTTATCATTTAATACCCAAAAAATACCAAATAAAATAAACTCTGCCACCTTTTAATAAATAAGGAAACCAGGGCATAGAATCAATCTGATGGTATTTGAATGAGTTAAAATTCAATCCAAATGTCTCAATTCCAATATAGTGTGAGTAGAAAAATAGTAAATAAGAATAATTTTGCCTTTAATAAATACACTAAGAACTTGGATACTTATGCTTAGTGTCTTTCTCCCTTGCTTATGAGTTTTCAATTAACCAGTACAAATATTTTCTTAAGTATGATAATATTATTTTCTTTTAGCTTAGTACTTAGAAATACTTCCTTTGCTTATCATCATACTTTCTGTAAAGTAAGAGCCCTTTAATTCTCCTTTCACACATTTCTGCTTAAAGGAACACCTTCAGATGGATCAAACTTAATTGCATTGTGGCCCTTAGCTAGCTCAAATTCCTCAATCAATTCACCTCAGACTCATCTTCTTTCAAGACTAAACAACCCCATTTTTCTTAATCTCTTCTCATATGTTCAGTAATCCCTTCCATTCCATTTATCATTTCTGTTGCCCTGTGCTCTCTCCAATTTAGCTATAATGTTCTTCAAATAAGGTCCCCTATCAGATGGGCACATGCTTAAAACTTTCCCTTCTATACTCATATTAAGCCAACTATGAGGCCATGTGGTAATTTCAGCTTGCACGGTTATTACGAGCCTCAGGTCCATGAAATGTTAAAGGCTGTATTATAAAGAGGTGGGAACAAATGACATTTCCTTGTGCTAATATTTTGAGATGAGTTGGTGTTTGCCTAAAAAATGAAAAGGTGAGTCTTCAAAGCCTAAGAAAGGAGACAATTTTTCCTGCAATGTGGATTTTGTGGTATTCAAATTAAAGAGCTACTTTGCAATTTCAGGATGTAATGTCATAATTGTAAATAATTAAACATGCTTTCTTTCTCCAAAATGCCCAATGACTTTTTATGAGACGTTATCTATCATTTTCAAAGAGAAGATTCTGACTTGA
Source organism: Orycteropus afer afer (assembly GCF_000298275.1). Taxonomy (NCBI): domain Eukaryota; kingdom Metazoa; phylum Chordata; class Mammalia; order Tubulidentata; family Orycteropodidae; genus Orycteropus; species Orycteropus afer. The sequence continues at coordinate 384,289 of NW_006921933.1, forward strand.
ATTCAGGGCCTTTCTAATAATGAACCAAATCTATCATATCTGCTTTAAAAAACTAAAGGAACAAAAAAGCAAAATCACCTAAAGAAGTTAGTCTGTAGCTCTCTAAGGCATCTCTAAAAGGAAAGAAACATTGCTATAAGAAACATCAATTACAAAAACCCGTGAGTGATGAACAGCTACTTCCATGCAAGGAGTAATTACTGTCTCCCGGAGCTGACCCAGAGAATCTCTGTAGGGAGTGAATGTAATAACGTAGTTGGAGCCATATGCCATGGGCATCTCTATGCACTGATGGAGAGGACTCATTTGGGAATGAGTTGGAAAAAGTCTTGTGTGTTTATGCAAAACAATCTTGCTATTCTGTTATAAAGAGCTCAAATGCTATCTTCAGATTCTTAAGGCAAAGAAACAGAGTGGCAAGTCCAAAAGTTGGACAAAGTAGCTCACTGGTTAGCTCCTGTAAGCAAATACTCAGTTGAGACAGGCGTGGATGCATGGCTGAGTGGTCTACAAGACTTGGATTGTGTGTTGTTGCCATAGTGCTGACCATTTCAAATGCATTTGGCAGCACCAGCACTTGAAAGTGGTGAGAGTAATCACCATTGTATTGGTTCTTGGAAAATGACAGAGAACCAATTTTTCTAATTTAGAAAAAAAGTGATCATGTATTTGCAACTGAAAGTTTAGTCACATTCTGTGTCCAGACACAGATGGCTCTACAGAAGAGTCTCAAGACTGAGTCTATACCCATCTGTTAACCAAGCTCCCCTCTGTGTTGGTTCCTGTCAGGCAGACTCTCCTCTCATGATAGAAGATGGCTGCCAGCAGCTTGCAGGTTATGTCCCACCCTTTCAGCATACAAAGTAGAGTGATATCCCCACTTCCACCCCAAGTCATTTTGAAAGGAATCTAGAATGATTCTCCTTGATATTGATTGGGCTGGTTTGGTTCATGTGTGTATCCCTGAACCAACAGTGATGGTCAAGATAATGTAATTCTCCGATTGACCAGATATGAGTTACCGCTAACTTCCTATTCAAATTTCCCCCTCCAAGAGCTAAGAGGATTCCCTGGTGGTGCATTGCTTAAACACTTAGCTGTCAACCGAAAGGGCTGCAATTGAAACTCACCAGCCACTCCATGGAATAATGATGTGACAGTTTACTTTCATAAAGATTTAACCTTGGAAAGCCTCTGGGGAGGTTCTACTCTGTCTTATAGAGTCACAGTGAGTTGGAACTGACTTTTTGGCAATAGGTTTGGGTATGGTTTTTGGAAGCTAAGAGCAAGGCTAGGCCCACTCCAATTGCATGTTCTAAGAAAGGTAGAGTGGTGCTCCTCTAAAAGAAAACAATAGAACTATTATCAGAAGAAGAAATGGATGAAAAAAAAAATCTGTATAGTTTGCCATAGAATAAGGATAAAGAGAATCAGAAGGAAAGAGTAATTCTGGGAAACCTCATCCAAACCAGAGATAAATCAGTTCTCATCGAGTGTGACTCATAGTGACATATACCTCAACATAAAGAAAATTAAAATCTTCACATCTGGACCAAGAAGTAACCTCATAGTAAATGGAGGAAAAATAAATAAATAAATAAGTTGGAAGTTGTCAAAGATTTCATTTTACTTAGATCCACAGTCAGCACTCATGGAAGCTGCAGTCAAGAAATCAGACACCATATTGCCCTGGGAAAATCTGCTGCAAAAGACCTCTTTAAAGTCCTTTAAAAGAGCAAAGATGTCACTTTGAACCCTAGTGTGTGCCTAACCCAAGCCATGGTATTTTCTTTTACCTCATATGTATGTAAAAGCTGGACAATGAATAAGGAAGACCGTAGCAGAAATGATGCCTTTAACGCTGGTGTTGGCAAATAATACTGAAAATACCAGGACTGCTAGAAGAACCCACAAATCTTTCTTGGAAGAAGTGCAACTGGAATGCTCCTTAGAAGTGAGAATAGCCAGACTTCTCACTTACTTTGGTCATATTGTCAGAAGGGAGTCCTTGGAGAAGGAAATCATGCTTGATAAAGTAGGAGAAAAAAAAAAAAAAAATGCTGCCATCTAGTCGATACTGACTCATAGTGATCCCCATTAAGTTTCCAAGGTGATAAATCTTTATGGAAGTAGTTTTTCTCATCCTCCTCCTGCAGAGAAGCTGGTGTGCTTGAACTGCTGAACTTCTGGTTAGCAGCCAAATGTCTGACCTACTATGCCACCAGAGCTCCTTTGGAAAAGTAGAGGGCCAGCCAAAAACAGAAAGACCCTCAACAAGATGGACCCACACAGCCACTGCAGTGATGGGCTCAAGTATAGCAACATATGTGAGGGTGGCTCAGGATTGTGCAGTGTTTCATTCTGTTGCATGTGGAGTCACTGTGAATCAGAGCTGAATCATCAGCACCTAACAACAGCAATCTTTATGGAACTAAACTTCCTAGTCTTTCTCCCCTAGAGTAGCATCTGTCTTCTTTTTGGTTAGCAGCCAAGCAGTTAACCATTGCGCCACCAGGGCTCTGTGGGAAAAACCCCAGGGCTCTAAAATTTAGGGATGGATTCCCTCTCCACATTTAAATACATACGCATATTGCGCCAGAGTGGTTCAAAAAAGTTCTTGAGGACAGGAATTCTAAAAGTTGTCTTTTTTCATTTAAAGTTAGCTTTATATAGCTCAACAGGCATAAGGTCAGTTACTCCAACCACCCCAGAAATTACTCCTGTTTCCTTTGCTTGTTTATAAGGGATGGACAATGTACTAAGTGCTTACAAACGTTAGACCATTTAGTGGTTCCAGTTCTAGGACATAATAGTACTTATTTCTATTTACACATGAGCAAACTAGGTCACAGGAGGTTAAATGACTAGCTTATGGTTCCAAAAAGCTTCTGGTGGCAAAACTGTGGCAAAGAGACAAATTTCATTGACTTTTCCTGCCTAATGCTGACCTCATCACTGTAAGTCAGCAACACCACTTGAAAAGCAGAGAAAGTAAACTCTAGTTTAGTGCCAAATTGAAAGCTCCTTTTGTAATCACTACATACAACACGCACAATTCTTGTCTTGCAATTGGAGGAGAATTGAAAGTTAATTTGAAGCTCCGTAAATTTGGGTTTCATACACTCTCCTGGTCATCTCTCAGCAGAGCATGAGATTGAGATCAGGATAAAAGCATCTGGATAGTGTGAGTTCAAATCCCACTTTCCTAATGTGTGAACTTGAGTACGTTTTTATAATTTCTGTTACTCAGTTTCCTCAAATTTTAATTAATTATGGTAAATAAATCTACTTCTGACAGCTTTTTTGATAATTAATTAAATTACACATGAAAAGACCTCAGTCTTTTGAACACAAAATGTACTCAATAATTATCATTAATATCAACCATCAACTATCATTGTTATTGCTGTTTTTACTGTTATTAAAAGTGTCCCCCTACAACGTAATCACCAAGAACCAGACAGAGTCAGGAAGCAAAGCCCCATGTGCTCTGGTTAATAAAAAGATGAATATAAAACAATTATTTTTCTGTGATTTTGAAAGCACTAGTGGAGCTTGAAATAATACAAAGGCGAACATATACATTGGGAATTGATGACTACAATTTATTCTCCAGTCATCAAGAATGAGTTCTCAGCAGGAAAGGAAGTTTTACAAAAGAATCAAACCATTCGAATCAGACCATTCAAATGTTATCAACTCTGTGAATTTGTGTAGTTAGTTAATTTCCCACAGTTTCAGATTGTGAATTTGCTCATTATACCCATGCAAAGTCAAATAAAGTTGCTTAAATGAAATAATTTGATGGGCTGAGATATATAGTACATGTATAATACTACTTAAAGGCTAAATTACTTGAATTCTTATGGGCCCAGAATTCTAAATCTGTCTCCTATGAACCAAAACTGTGGCCTCAAAATATAATGCCATTTTATTGGAAAACAATTCAGAAAGCTTCTAACTTATAAAACAAAACAAAACAGAAAAGCAATAATTAAATCTGGGGCACATGATACCCTTCCTCTACTGCTCATTTGAAATATTTCGTTTTTTTTTGGCTAACACTTGTGCTGGTCTGGGTAACATCTAGGATGGAATGAAGCAAACATCCCCAGACTATGCTGTAAACTACACAGTGCCTTTCAGCAATACCAATATCTAAATACCACACAGTGTTTGGGGTCAGATGATCCATGTGTGAGGAACGCTTGCAGCAGAACTGGAAACTCCTGAAGAGCCTTATTCTGCACTGCTGCTGGTTGTCATGAAGTCTGCTACAATTCATGGTGACCTCACGTATCACAGAATGAAACTTTGTCTAGTCCTGCACCATCTTCATGATTGTTGGTTATTTCAGCCCCTTGTTGTGGTTAGTGTATCAATTCATCTCATGGAGAGTCTCCTGTGTTTTTATTGGCTCTCTACTTTTCAAAACATCACATCCTTTTCTAGCAATGAGTCTTTCCTGATAATGTGTGCAAGGTAAGTGAGCCAAAGTCTCTCTGCCCTCTATTCTGAGAAGTAATTTGGTTGTATGTTTTCTAACACTGATTTCTTTGTTCTGATGGTAGTCTATGCTCAATATGCTATGTCAATACCATAAATCAGAAACATCAATTCTTCGGTCTTTCTTTTTCCTTGTCCACTTTTCTTGTTCATGTGAAGTGACTGAAAAGACCATGGTGTAGGTGACATTTTTGCTTTCTAAAACCTTAAAAAGGTCTGTTGGAGTAGATTTTTCCTAGTGCAATGTGGTGTTTAATTTCCTGACTGCTCCTTTCTTAGGCATTGATTGTTGGTCTTAGTAGAATGAAATCTTTGACAACTTCAGTTTTTTGTAGCGCTATCAAGATGTTGTGTATCTTCATTATACCAAATAAATAAATAAATTTGTTGTCATCAAGTTAATTTCTCCTCATAGTGACCTAATAGGACAGAGCAGAACTTCCCCTGTAGGATTTCCAAGGCTATAATCTTTACAGAAGTGGACTGCCACATCTTTCTCCCCTAAAACAGTTGGTTGGTTCTAACCACAGATCTGTTTGTTACCAGCTGAGTACTTAACCAATGTACTCTTTGGGCTTCTGTTATCTGCACTAAATCCACTTAAATATATCTGCCTTTTGGGTCATCTAAAATGTGGAGCTCTGGTGGTCTAGTGACTAAGGCATTTGACTGCTAACCTGAAGGCTGGCAGTTCAAACTCACCAGCCACTCCTCAGAAGGAAGACTGTGCAATCTACCCCAAGAAGGGGTCACTATGAGTCAGAACTGACTTGACAGCAATGAGTTTGGTTTGTTTTTTGGTTTTAAGATATGGATTGGAACAATATTGCCAAATGTGTAATTAGTTGCCTTTAAAACCTAGTGACACTTAGCAGTTATTGTTCTTCCTTTGTCATCATAGGAGGTACAAGATGTAATCATTTGTCCTTTAGAGAGGAAGGTGTGCTGCTGCATGACTTAGACCACTACAATCACAAAAATTTTACTGATGTGTCAATCTCCAGAATTTTCATTGTGTTTTTGTCATATTTTCTCAAGGGCATGAGTCCTACAAGGCATTTCCACTTTTTGCTCATTAATAAAAATAAGCATGATGTCATTGATATAATGGACCTGTGTGATATTCTGAGGTGTGTTCAGCCAATCCAGGTTTCTTCAGTCAGTATTTTGACAGCACATAGGAGAGCTCACCGAATTTGAGGGCTAGACTTTTAATGCATACTTTTTTTTTTTTTTTTTTTTTGCTTTAGGAGCATGCAAACTACTTTTGATTGATCCGTTGTCTTGGTAGAGAGGATAAATGAATAAAAGTCATTCACCAGATAAATGACTTTATATCATGCACATGGGGCAATTTTCATCTGTTCTAGCATATGTACCAATCTGGTACTGTATCTACAACTGGAACATTACTGAATTGAGGGTGCAGTAGCCTGTTATATTAGTCATAAGCCACCACTTATCTGTCAGTTTGTCATGACATCTGTCATGACAGATGTTCACTTTATGCACAGCAGTGAAACATTATCTGACATAGTGCTAGAAGATGAGTCCCTCAGGTTGAAAGTCATTCAAAATAAGACTGAAGAAGAGCTACCTCCTCAAAATAGAGTCAACATTAATGACATGGATGAAGTAAAATTTTCAGGACACATGACTCAAAATGAGAGGAAACAGCTGCAAACATTCATTAATAACCAGAACATGAAATGTACAAAGTATGAATCTAGGAAAATTGGAAGTTGTCAAAAATGAAATAGAATGTATAAAGATTGATATCCTAAGCGTTAGTGAGATCAAGTGGACTCATATTGGCATTTTGATTCAGACAATCATATTGTCTACTATGCTGGGAATGACAAAGTGAAGAAGAATGGCATCACAATCATCAAAAAGAACATTTCGAGATCTATCCTGAAATGCATTGCTGCCAGTGGTAGAATAATATCCATACACCTTCAAGGAAAACCAGTTAACACTACCATTATACAAATTTACACACTAACAACTAAAGTCAAAGATGAAGACATTGAAGATTTTTACCAACTTCTGCACTCTGAAATCAACAAAACATGCAACCAAGATATACTGATAATTATTGGTGATTGGAATGCAGAACTGGCAAACAAAGAAGAAGCACTGGTAGCTGGAAAATATGGCTGCAGTGATAGAAAAGATGCCAGAGATTGCATGATAGAATTTTATATGAATTTTATTGCTATTCATAACATTTTCCAGTAATATGTCAGACAGTGTTTCACTGCTATTCATAAACCACCACAGTATGACTTATTCATTGCAAATACCTTTTCTTCAACAACATAAGTGGCAACTATACACATGGACCTCACCAGACAGAGCACACAGGAAGAAAATCAACAAAATCTGTGGAAGGAAGCAATGGAGAACCTAAATATCTTCAGTCAAAATAAGTCCAGGAGAAGACTGTGGAGCAGACCATCAATTGCTCATATGCTAGTTCAGATTGAAGATGAAGAAAAATAAAGCAAGTCCACAAGAAACAAAATATTACCTTGAATACATCCCACCTGGATTTATAGACCATCTGAAGAATAGATTTGATGCATTTAACACCAATGACCAAGGACCACACAAGTTGTAGAATGACATTGAGAACATCATACGTAAAGAAAGGAAAAGGTAATTAAAAGGCAGGAATGGAGGAAAAAAAACAAAATAGATGTCAGAACACTCTGAAACTTGCTCCTGAATGAACACTAGCTAAAGCAAATGGAAGAAATAGAATGGAAGAAATGAAAGAAATAAAAGAGGTGAATAGAAGACTTCAAAGGGTGGCTCAAGGAGACAAATAAAAATATTATAATAAAATGTGCAAAAGCCTGGAATTAGAAAACCAAAAGGGACGAACATGCTCAACATATCTCAAGGTGAAAAAAGTTAAGCCTCAAATTCCAATATTGAATAATTCCATGGGTAAAATATTGAACGATGCAGGAAACATCAAAAGAAGATGGAAAGAATACACAGAATCATTGTTCCAAAAATAATTTTTCCATGTTCACCCATTTCAGGCAGTAGCATATGATCATGAACCACAGGTACTGAAGGAAACAGTTCAAGTTGCACTGGAGGAAGTAGCAGAAAATAAGGCTCCAGGAATTGCCAGAATACCCATTTGGATGTTTCAACAAATAGGTCCAGTGCTGGAGGCACTTATTCATTCATGCCAAGAAATTTGGAAGACAACTACCTGGCTAACTTACTGGAAGAGATACATATTCATGTCCATCCAGAAAGTGGAAATTTTGGAACAATATGAGTCGGGGCCGACTCGACAGCACATAACAACAACAAAAACAAATCATTAGTATAACATGCAAGTAAAATTTTACTGAAGATCATTCAAAAATGTTTGCAGTGATATATTGACAGAAAACTTCTAGAAATTCAAGGTGGATTCAGAAGAGGACATAATGAAGGATAATGTTGTTGATGTTAGATGGATCTTGGCTGAAAGCAAAGAATGTCATAAAGGTCTTTCCTGTATTTATTGACTATGTGAAGGCATTTGACTGTGTTTATAACATTGTGAATAATGGGAATCCCAGAACACTTAATTGTGCTCATGAGGAAAAAACCAAGAGGTTGTCTTTCAAATAGAACAAGTTTGCATGGATGAAAATCAGGAAGGGTGTGTGTCGTGGTTGTTTCCTTTCACCACACTTATTTAATCTATATGCTGAACACATAATCCAAGAAGCTGGACTATATGAAGTAGAACATGGCATCAGGAAGAATCTTTAACAACCTGCAATGTGCAGATGACACAACCTTGCTTGCTGAAAGTGAAGACTTGACACAATTACTGATGAAGATCAAAGACTACAGACTTCAGTATGAATTTCACCTCAACATAAAGAAAACAAAAATCCTCACAACTGGAACAATAAGCAACATCATGATAAATAGAAAATAGATTGAAGTAGTTAAAGTTTTCATTTTACTTGGATCCACAATCAATATCCATAGAAGCTGTATCAGAGAAATCAGACATTGTATTGCACTGGGCAAATCTGCTGCAAAAGACTTCTTTAAAGTGTTGAAGAGCAAAGATGTCGCTTTGAAGACTAGGGTGTGCCTGACTCAAGCCATTGTGTTTTCAATCATCTCATAGTCACTTAAAAGCTAGAAAATGAATAAAGAAGATCTAGGAAGAATTGATTCTTTTGAATTTTGGTGTTTGTGAAGAGTACTGATTTCTTCTGGATTGCCAGAAGAACAAACAAATCTGTCCTGGAAGAAATGCAGCCAGAATGTTCCTTTGAAGCAAAAATGGCCAGACTTAATTTCACCTATTTGGTCATGTTGTCAGAAGAATCTAGTCCCTACAGAAGGATATCAAGCTTGGTAAAGTAGAGGGTCAGTGAAAAAGGACTTGTGGAGATGAGGTTAGACAGTGGCTGCAATGATGGTCTCAAGCATAACAAGGGTTGTGAGGATGGCACAGGCCTGGTAGTGTTTTGTTCTGTTGGACATAGGGTCGCTATGAGTCAGAGCCAACTGGATGACATCTAACAACAACTATATTAGGCAGTGTTTTCTCCAGAGAAATAAAACCCATAAGAACAGAGAAAGAAGAGAGAGCCTTTTAGAAATTGGCTCATGAGAAACTATAGGGGCAGACAAGATTGTTATCTGTAGGAAAGGTCAAACCAAAAAACCAAAAACTCACTGCCATCCAGTCGATTTTGATGCATAACAACCGCCATTGGGTTTTCAAGGCTGTAAATCTTTTTTTTTTTTTTT
>NW_006921933.1:400040-404884 GCF_000298275.1 Orycteropus afer afer
AAACCTTAAATTAAAAAAAAAAAAAAAAATTCAACCAGGCTCAAGGAAAAGGAAAAACTGAAAACTAGGACCTGGGAGGGGAAGATCAAGAATAATAATAAAAAGGACAAAAGTATTAATAATATTAGTTGTTTTAAAACAGACAAATGCAAGCAAACTAATCACTGGAAAAAAGAAAGCGAAAAATAAAAATAAAAAAAGAGAAAAAAAAAATCGGTGGCAGACAGGACAGGGCATCCAGGCTCCGTCTCAGCACACAGACTGTGATGGAGTTCCTATGGGCCCAGAAGGTAGGTGGGAGTGGGGGATGACAGCAGCTCCATTCACCAAGTGGGTGTGGGGTATAAGAGTAAAAAAAGGAATGTCATACCTTTTCAGTCTTGCAGGTCCCGAGCCCTTGGGGTTACTGGAAAGCAGAACATGTTCTTAAGCCCCAGGAATCTGTGAGAGTGTTGTCTCTTTAAATATCCAAAATAGTCAACCTGCTTTTTAAACTTTCAAAATGGCAGCATCTTCTGGACAGACAAAAGTCCACAGCTCAGCCCTCCCTTCTCCGCACCTTCTCCGTTTGTTCCCCAGCCACCATGGACAGTCCTCTGTGCAGTCCCTGGCTAGCAGAGTGATTTTTAAGTTAATTCTTAGGTCCTACCACCACTCAGGAATCTCCAAGCTGTCTGTGCCGACAGGACCGCTCAGAATCGCTGCCAGATCGCGCTCCTTCTGTCTTTTCTTTTTGGTATTTTCACGCAAATTCTTCTGCTAGTTGGGTCCATTTCTATATCCTTCCCTTCAAGGGTCAGGGGTCCAGGATTACCTTCTGTGTTTGTGTTAATTGGTTTCCCTTTTCTTTGTTGAAGAGGGTCTGTGCAGTCTTTCTGCCCAGTCCACTGTCTTGCCGGATTGAGCCAAGGCTGTAAATCTTTAGAGAAGCGGGCTGTCCCAGCTGATGGGTTTGAACCACTGACCTTTCAGTTACCAATCAGTTGCCTTAAACACTACATCACCAGAGCTCCTAAGACAGGTCAGTGGGCTGGAAACTCAGATAGAATTTGACACAACTTTTGGCTTAAGGCTTTCAACTGATTTGATGAGTCCTAAGTCAACTGATTGTAGGTTTTAATCACTTCTACAACATATTTCATAGCCACAACTAGATTGTTGTATGTCTTTGAGTTGATTCTGACCCATTGTTACCCTACAGGACAGAATAGAATGTCCAATAGGGTTTCTAAGGCTGTAATCTTCATGGGAGCAGATTGCCTCATCTTTCTCCTACAGAGTAGCTGGTGGATTTGATCTCCTGACTTTCTGCTAGCAGCCAAGCACTTAAGCATTGTGGCACCAGGGGTCCTTACAACTAGACTAGTGTTTGGTTAAATAGCTGGGTACTATACCCTAGATAATTTGACACATAAGAATAACCATCACATATACCACTGTCTCTTACAGATGAATTAAATAGAGATCTGAGAGTAACCACCACCATCGTATTTTTTAAAGTCTGTAAATGGTCTTTTTTTTTTTTTTTTTTAAATTTGAGAAATCTCTTGGCAATGTAGGTGGTTCCGTTTCAGAGGCTTTACTTGTCCTTCCTACTACAATAGCTCTTACCCCACAGGTCAAAGAATCAATATGTGAATACAGTATGCATATTGATTACAATTATACATGCTGGAACTAGGAAATGACTTTGGTAGGTAGGTAACTCATTGGATCCACTATAAGCCAGACATAGGCCAGAACCCCATATATTACCCCACTTCAACAGGGTGATCATGATAATGCTTCACTTTGCTAAGTTTCATTGTTAAGTTGGACCCTCTGTTCTTGAAATATTTGGATATTTCCCTTTCCCTGTTGTAAATAATTCTGAAGATCCCACCTGCAAATATTAGAGAAGCATTACCCTATACTTGCTTTGGTCTTCTAGGGTCCTGTCTCCTGGAGATCAGTCTCTCCTTTAGTCAGTGAGTTTTAGATATGAAAACTGACTTCCATCTAGAAGCTAGGCAAAGTAGTAGGTGGCTACTTTGATTCTCATAACGTAAGCTTGATTTCTCTTTTTATTATAGATTATCCATATGCTTTTGGCTATTGTTCTGTAAATAATTTTCATAGCTATCTATAGGTCAAGAGGTCCTCCTGGCTGCCACTCCAGTTGTGCTGTTCCTTACGATACCCACTTAGCTTCTGAGAATTAAGTATTGCCACCTGGCCTCTTTGTTGGGATCTGTTATGAATTGAATTGTGTCCTCTCCAAAAGATATTTTTAAGTTCTGACCCCTATACCTGTAAACGTGCTCCAGATTGGAAAGTGACTTTCTTTTGTTATGTGAATGAGATCATTACCCGAGTAGCGTGGGTCCCAGACCTCATCCCTTCTTAGTGATAACAAAGAGACAGACACAAAGGGAAGAGGCCATGGGAAGATGGAGGTAGATGCATCTACGAGGCCAGGAATAGCAGCTACTAGAAGAGGGAAGAGGCAAACAATGATCTTCCCCTAGAACTGGAACCCTGAATTCAGACTCCTAACTGGTTGAGCTGGGAGAAAATACAATTTTGTTCTTTAAAAGCCACTTATTTTGTGAAATTTTGTTATGGTAGCCCTAGGATACTAACACGAGGTCCTATTTTTCCCATTGCTATAAGAGCCCAATTGTGTAACAACATCTAATGTTGATCCTGGCCCTCAGAGGAAGATTATCATTTAGTTTCTCAATGATGCTGATACCTTCTCACAGGTGAACACTTTATTGATTGGGTAAATAAAATATTCTCTGGGGTTACCCATGTAACATAAGCACTAGGGAGTATTTCAGCTTTGCATAGTTTATCTGTTCTTCCCACCCTGGCTGGCATAAGTGATTAAGTGCTTGATTGCTAGTTGAAAAGTTGGTGGTTCAAAACCACCCAGAGTTGCCTCAGAAAACAGACCTGATGATCTGCTTCTGAAAGGTCACAGCTTTGAAAATCCTAAACAGAAATTTTAATCTGTACACACAGGGTTGCCATGAGCAGCAATCTACTCGACTGCAACTAACAGCAACAACATATGGTAGAACCAGGATTAAAATCCAAGTCATCTTGACTTCAGAACCCACACATTGAAGGAGCTCTGGTGGTGTAGTGGCTAACACATTCAGCTACTAACTAAAAGGTCAGCAGTTTAACTAACCAGCCACTCCATGGGATAAAGATGAAACAGTCTGCTCCTGTACAGATTTACAGCCTTGGAAATCCAATGGGGCAGTTCTACCCTGCCCTGTAGGGTCATTACAAGTAAAAACAGATTCAATGGCAGTGGGTCAAGGGGGTAGCATGCCCACTTCCCAGAGCATTTAAGAATCCCAGATCTTCTTCCACATTCTGCCATGAGAGTTATGGAATGTGTACTATCATGATGTTGCTCATTGGTCCAGTTGTGAGGTTCACTTAATGTGAACCATAATTTTGTTCAAGTTTCTAAGAGCCATCCTAGCAACATGATACCAATGTCTTCTGCATGCTTGCTGGAGTGTTAGACTGTAAATCAAAAGCATGGGCACATTTCATATAGCCTTTAAAATCAGGCTGAAGTGATATATTTCAAACTCAATGCTCTTTGATTTATTTCCCTTTAATGGAAAATTTACATTTTTCTATTTTTATATATATTTATAAATGCATTAATATAATTATATATAAATTTATATATCTTATGTGTATATTTACTTATATAAAGGTGCTGTTGAGTTGTTTCCAACAAATAGTGACCCCATGCACAGCAGAACAAAAGACTGCCCTATCCTGCGCCAGCTCCACTATCCCTGGTATACCTGATCCCATCATCCCAGCCACCATGTCAATCCATCTCATTGAAGGCCTCCCCCTCTTTCGTTGACCCTCCCCCCTCCCAAGTATGACATCCTTCTCCAAGGAATGGTCCCTTCTGACAACATGACCAAAATAGGTGAGACCAAGTTTGGCCATTCTAGATTCCGAGGAGCATTTCGGGTGCACTTCCTCCAGGACAGATATATTAGTTCTTTTATCAGTCCATGGTACTTTCAGCATTCTTCACCAGCACCACAACTCAAAAGCATCAACTCTTCTTTGGTCTTCCTTATTCATTGCCCAACTCTCACATGCATACAAAGTGATTGGAAATATCACGGCTTGTGTCAGGTGCATCTTAGTCCTCAAGGAGACATCTTTGCTCCTCAGCACTTGAAACAATTCCTTCGTGTTTGACTTTCCAAATGCTACCACGTTGTCTAATGTCCTGATTGCTGCTTCCATTGGCATCAATTGTAGAACCAAGCAATGTGAATTCTTTGACAACCTCAATCTTCTGTCCATTTATTATGATGCTGCTCACTGGTCCAGTTGTGAGAATTTTTGTTTTCTTTATATTGAGATGTAATCCATATTGCAGACTGTATTCTTCAACCTTCATCAGTAAGTGCCTCAAGTCATCCTCACTTTCAGCAAGCAAAGTTGTATCGTCTACGTATCTCAGGTTGTTAATGATTCTTCCTCCAATCCTGATGCCCTGTTTTACTTCATATGGTCCAGCTTCTTGGATTATTTGCTAAGCATATAGATTGAATAAGTATGGGGAAAGGATACAACCCTGACACACTCCCTTCCTGATTTTGAACCATGCAGTGTCCCCTTGTTCCGTTCAAACAACAGCCTCCTGGTCAAGGTACAGGTTTCTCATGAGCACAATCAAGTGTTCAGGAATTCCCATTCTTCTCAAAGTTATCCATAATTTGTCATGATCCACACAATCAAATGCCTTTGCATAGTCAATAAAACACAAGTAGACATCTTTCTGGTATTCTTTGCCTTGAGCCAAG
>NW_006921933.1:406881-425048 GCF_000298275.1 Orycteropus afer afer
ATATATATATATAAGCTCTGGTGGTGTAGTGGTTAAGACAGATATTTGATTTGGCTGCTAACCAAAAGGTTGGTGGTTCAAACCCACAAGAAACTCTGCAAAAGAAAGATGAAGCAGTCTGCTGCCATAATGATGAACCCAATGAGAGTCTCTATGAATCTATTTTTATATTTATATTCATACACACACACACACACACACACACACACGTGTGTGTTGGTATGTTGTTATTGTTAGGTTCCACTGAGTTGATTCAGAATCATAGCGACACTATGTACACAACAGGATGAAACACTGCCCAGTCTTGTACCATCCTCACAATCATTGCTGGACTTGAGGCCATAATCTCATCTGTTTCAATCCATCTCATTGAGGATCTTTCCCTTTTACTCTGACCCTGTACTTTACTGAACACAATATCCTTCTGCAGAGATTTGTCAATTCTGACAGCATGACCAAAATACAAAAGATGAAGTCTGGCCGTTTAATCTTCTAAGGAGAGTTCTGGCTGTACTTTCTTCAAGACAGATTTGTTCATCTTTTAGCAGTCCATGGTATGCTGAGTATTCTTCATCAACACCACAATCCAAATGTATCATTCTTCTATGGTCTTCTTTATTCATTGCTTGGCTCTCACATGCATATGAGATTATTGATAACACCACGGCTTGGGTCAGGAACATCTTAGTTTTCAAAGTGACATTTCTGCTCTTTGACACTTTAAAGAGATCTTTTGTAGCATATTTGCTCAATGCAATGTCGTTGTTGCTAGGTGCCACTGAGTGGATTCTAACTCATAGTGACCCGCTATATACAGAACAAAACACTGCTGGTCCTATGTCATTCTCACAGTCTTTACTATGCTAGAGCTTATCGTTGCAGGCCCTGTGTCAATCTATTTCCTTGAGGATCCTCCCCTTTTTCACTGACCCTCTACCAAGCATGGTATCCTTCTCCAGGGACTGATCCCTTCTGACAACACGATCAAAGTAGGTGAGACGAAGTCTGACTACTGTCACTTCTAAAAAGCATTCCAGCTACACTTCTTCCAGGACATATTGTTTGTTCTTCTGGCAGTCCATGCTATTTTTAGTATTCTTCACAAACACCACAATTGAAAGGCATTAACTCTTATTTAGTATCCTTTATTCATTGTCCAGCTTTCACATATATATGAGGTGATAGAAAATACCATGGTTTGGAATAAGTGTACCTTAGTCTTCACTGTGACACCTTTTCTCTTTAATACTTTAAAGAGGTCTTTTGCAGCAGATTAATGCAGTGTAATATGACATCTGATTACTTGACTGCTGTTTCCATGGGTGTTGATCATGGATTGAAGTAAAATGAAATCCCTGACAACTTCAGCCTTTTTTTCCATTTATTGTGATGTTGCTCATTGGTCCACTTGTGAGGAATTTTGTTTTAATTGGCCACTGAAAACCTTAAGAATAGCAGTGAAACATTGTCTAGGAGCCCTGGTGGTGTAGTGCCCAAGACATTTGGCTACTAACCAGAAGGCTGGCAGTTCAAACCCACAAGCCATGCCTCAGAAGGAAGGTTGAGCAATCTACTTCTGTAGTGATACAGCCTCGGAAACCCAAGAAGGGGTCACTGTGAGTCAGATCTGACTCGACAGCAGTGAGTTTGGTTTGGTACTGTTTGACATAGTGCCCAAAGATGATCCCCACAGTTTGGGAGGTACTCAAAGTATTACTGGGAAAGTGCTGTCTCCTCACAGTAGAGTCAACATTAATGATGTGGATGGAGTAAAATTTGGAGAACCTTCATTTGCTGATGGCGTGATTCAAAATGAGACAAAACAGCTGCAAACAATTGCCCAATGCAATACATTGCTTAATTTATTTACTGCTGCTTCCATGAGCATTGAATGTGGACATAAGTAAAAGGAAACTCTTGACAATTAAATTGTTTCACCATTTACCATGATGTTGCTCATTGGTCTAGTTGTGAGGATTTTTGTTTTCTTTATGTTGAGTAGTAATACATACTGAACACTGAAGTCTTTGATCTTCATGAGAAAATGCTTCAATTCTTCTTCGCTTTCAGAAAGAAAGATTGTGTCATCTGCATATCACAGGTTGTTCATGAGCTTTCCTATAATCCTGATGCCATGTTCTTCTTCATACAGTCCAGTGTCTGGGATCATTTGTTCAGCACACAAATTGAATAACTTTGGTGAAAGGATACAATCTTGGTACACACCTTTCTTGATTTTAAACCAAGCCCTGTCCCTGTGGTCTGTTTGAATGATATCCCCTTGGTCTATGTAGAAGTTCCTCATGACCAAAACTAAGTGTTCTTAATTCCCATTCTTCACAATGCTACCCACAATTTGTTTTGATTTGCATGGTCAAAAGCCTTTGCATAGTCAATAAAACACAAACAAACCTCTTTATGGTAATCTTTGCTTTCAGCCTAGACCCGTCTGACATACACAATGATGTCTCTCATTTCATGACATCTTTTGAATCCAGCTTGAATATCTGGAACTTCCCTGTCAATATACTGCTGCAGCCAAGTTTGAATTACCTTCTGCAAAGTGTTACATGTGTGACATAAATGACATTGTTTGATAATTTCCACATTCCATTAGAACACCTTTCTTTGGAATTTGGCAAGTTGTTAATCAGTCTTCTTCCAACTCTTATGCCATGTTATCTTCCCCATAGTCCAGTTTCTCAGATTATTTCTCAGTTTACAGATTGAATATGTAGAGTGAAAGTATATAACCCCAACAACACATATCTTTCCTGGTTTTAAACCATGTAGTATCCTCTTACTCTTTTTGAATGTCTGCCTCTTGGTCTACGAACAGGTTCCTCATGAGCACAATAAATTGTTCTGGAATTCCCATTCTTCAAAATATTATCCATAATTTGATATGATCCTCACAGTCAAATGCCTTTGCATAGTCAATAAAACACAAGTAAACATCTTTCTGGTACTCTTTGCTATAAGCCAAGATCCATCTAATATCCACAACGGTACCCTTCATTCCACATCCTCTCCTGAATCTGACTTAAATTTCTGGCAACTACCTGTCAAAATGCTGCTATAGCTATATCTGAGTTATCTTCAGCAAAATTTCACTTCTGAGTAGTATTTATGATGTTGTTTGATAATTTTTGCATTCTGTTGCATCACATTTCCTTGGAATGAGCACAAACATGGATCACTTTTAGGCTGCTGAAGCGTTGTTTGTCACCAATGCCGCAGTGCAGCTTGGACCTCTTCCTTCAGCACCATTGGTTCTTGATCATATACTACTTCCTGAAATGGTTGAATGCTGACCAATTCTTTTTGGTACAATGATTCTGTGTATTCTTTCTATCTTTTTTTGGTGTCTTCTGTATCATTCGATATTCAACCCATAGAATCCTTCAATATTCCAACCCAAGGCTTGAATCTTTTCTTCAGTTCTTTTAGCTAAAGAAATTCCAAGAGTATTCTTCCCTGTTGGTTTTCTAACTCTAGGTCTTAACACATTTAATTATAATACTTTACTTTGTTTTTTCAAGCCATCCTTTGAAATCTTCTGTTCAGATCTTTTCCTTCATTACTTCTTCCATTCAAATTGGCTATTGTCCATTCAAAAGCATGTTTTAGAATCTCTTCTTATATCACTTTTGATTTTTTCTTCATTTCCTATCTTTTATGACCTTTTGCTTTCTTTGTGTATGATGCCCTTGATGTCATCTTATAACTCATCTGGTCTTCAGTCATTTGTGTCCAATGCATCAAATATATTCTTCAGATGATCTTTAAATTCAGATGAGATATGCTCAAGGTCATATTTTGGCTGTTGTGGACTTGTTTTAATTTTATTCAACTTTAACTTTTTGTTGTTGTTGTTAAGTACTGTTGAGTTGTCTCTGACTCTTAGTGACCCTATGCACAGTAGAATGAAACACTGTCTGGTCCTGTGGCAGCCTCATGATCCTTTCTATACCTAGTGAAAGGATAAAACCCTGATACACTCCCTTCTTGGTTTTGAACCATGTAGTATCCCCTTGTTCTATTCAAATGGCATCCTCCTGATCTATGTATAGGTTCTTCATGAGTATAATCAAGTGTTCTGGAAGTCCCACCCTTCTCAATGTTGTCAATATTTTTTTATGATCAACATAATTGAATGCTTTTGCATAGTCAATAAAACATAAGTAAACATCTTTCTGGTATTCTTTGCTTTCAGCTAAGATCCATCTGACATTAGCAATCATGTACCTTATTCCATATCCTCTTCTGAATCCAGCTTGCATTTCTGGAAGCTCTCAGTCAATACACTGCTGCAACCTTGTGGTTGTTAAGTTTGTGTGTCAATTTGGCTGGGCCTGGTTGAGTGGTTGGGTAGCTGAATGTAGTTATTCCCCATGGTGAGATTGGTAATTAACTCCATGGTGGAATCTGTTGGAGGAGCTGAGTAGTTACTGTGGGTATAAAGTCTGCTTCCTGTATAAGAAACAGCTTTGTGAATGGTCTCTAGCTTATGGATTACTTGAACCCTAAATGTAGCCATGTCATTGTTCAGCAGCCTGACATGCTCTGCTGACTTTTAGACTTTCAATGGACTTGAATTAATGGCCTGCCATCTGGTTTGGTAACATCAGGACCATACTTTTTCACTTGTCAACCTTGGGCTTGTCAGTCTCAGCAGGCAGCAACTGTCTGAGTGAAGAAAAGCCTCTAGCTTCAGTGGCTGGGAGCAGGAGGCAGAGCTGAAGCCAAGGTTGAGGGACTTTCACAAAGCCTGTAGAGCCTGGCATTTTGAACTCAGACTGAGAGCTTTCAAACTGTGAGAGAATAAACTTCTGTTTGTTCAAGTCATCCAGTTTGTGGTGTATTTTCTATTAGAGTGGCACTAGGAACCAAAAAAAAAAAAATTTTTTTTGAATTGTCTTCAGTAAGATCTTACTTGTGTGTGATATTAATGATATTGTTCAATAATTTCCACATTCTGTGGGCTCACTTTTCTTTGGAATGGGTACAAATATGGATCTTCCAGTCAGCTGGCCAGGTAGCTGTCTTCCAAATCTCTTGGCATAGCTGAGGTAGTGTCTCCAGTGGGGCATCCAATTGTTGAATCATCACAATGGGTATTCCATCAATTCCTGGAGACTTGTTTTTGCTAATTCCTTTTCTGCAACTTTGACTTCTTCCTTCAATACCATTGGTTCTAGATCATATACCACCTCCTGAAATGGATGAACATCCACCAATACTTTTTGGTACAGTGACTTTTTATATTCCTTCCATCTTCTTCTGATATTTCCTACATCATTCAATATTTTGCCCGAAGAATATTCCAATACTGCAAATCGAGCTTTAAATTTTTTCCTCAGTTCTTTCAGCTTGACAAATGCCAAGGGTGCTCATCCCTTTTGGTTCTTCAACTCCAGGTTTTTGCACATTTTATTATAGTAATTGGCTTTGTCTTCTCAAACTGCTCTTTGAAATCTTCTGTTCAGCTCTTTTATCTTGTCGTTTCTTCCATTTGCTTTAGCTACTCTCCCGTCAAGGGCAAGTTTCAAAGTCTCTTCTGACAGCCATTTTTGTCTTTTCTACCCTTCATGTCTTTTTAATGACCTCTTTCTTTCTTTATGGATGATGTTCTTAATGTCATCTCATAATTCCTCTGGTTTTCGGTCATTGATGTTCAATGCACCAAATCTATTCTTTAAATGGTTTCCAAATTCAGGAGGGATATTATCAAGGTCATATTTTGGCTCTCATGGATTGTTTTAATTGTCTTCAACTTCAGCTTGAGCTTGCATATGAGCAGTTGATGATCCACAATCAGCTCCTGGCCTTGTTTTGGCCTGAGATATTTAACTTCTCCATCACTTCTTGCCACAGATGTAGTCAATCTGATTCTTGTGCATTCAATCTGGTGAAGTCCATGTGTATAGTCATCACTTATGTTGTTGAAAAAAAGTATTTACAATGAATAAGTCATTGGTCTTACAAAATTCTATCATACAATCTGCAGTGTTATCTTTATCACCGAGGCCATATTTTCCAACTACTGGTAACTCTTCTTTGTTTCCAACTTTTGCATTCCAGTCACCAGTGATAATCAACACATCTTGATTTCATGTTCGATCAATTTCAGACTGCAGAAGTTGGTAAAAAATCTTCAGTATCCTCATCTTTGGCTTTAGTGGTTGGTACATAAATTTGGATAATTGTTGTTGTTGTTGTTGTGTGCCGTCGAGTCAGCCCCGACTCATAGCAACCCCTCCTTGGGTTTCTGAGGCAGTATCACTACGGAAGTAGGATTGCCCAACCTTCCTTCCGAGGAGTGGCTGGTGGGTTTGAACCGCCAGCCTTCTGGTTAGCAGTCAAGTGCTTTAGCCACTATGCTACCAGAGCTCCTAAATTTGGATAATAGTAGGGTTAATTTGTCTTCCTTGTAGGGTATGGATATTATCTTATCAGTGGCAACATTGCACTTCAGGACACATTTTAAAACATTCTTTGTGATGATGAAGGTCACACCATTCCTTTTCAATTTGCCATTCCCAGCATAGTAAAGATCATATGGTTGTCTGATTCAAAATGGCCAAAACCAGTCCATTTTAGCTCACTAATGCCTAGGATATTGATCTTGATATATTCCATGTCATTTTTTGACAACTTCCAATTTTCCTAGATTCATATTTCATACATTCCATGTTCCAATTATTAATGGATGTTTGCATCTCTTTCTACTCCTTTTGAGTCATGCCACATCAGCCAACAGAGGTCTGAAAGCTTTACTCTATCCATGCCATTAAGGTCTTCTCTGCTCTGAGGAGTCAGCTCTTTCCTTGTCAAATTTTTTAGTGTTTTCCAACCTGATGGGCTCATCTTCTGGCATTATGTTGGACAATGTTTCAGGGCTGTTCATAAAGTTTTCCAGTAATAAATCAGAGAGTGTTTCACTGCTATTCGTAAGGTTTTCACTGGCCAATTCTTTGAGAAGTGAATTGCCTCTTCCTTCCTCCAAGTCTGTATAAGCCCTGAAGCTCCACTGAAACCTCTCCACCATGAGTAACAGTGCCATAGCCTCCAGCCTCACAGTAATGCTTAAGCCACCACAGGATTACAAACTGACAGACGAGTTCATCTCCCTTAGTTGTCCCTAACTCCTCTGCACCTGCCTACCTCAGGCCCGGGCCTAAATATAGAGCCACAGCTAAGCAAAATTCAGCCTCCAAGCCCCTGGCCTGCCTACCTCAGGCCGCGGCCTTAATAACTTCAACTTACATAAGAGCAATGGATGGCATGTTCCGGAGTTGGCCTTGGCCTTGTTCTGTCTGATGTTCTGTCTTTCCACTTCTCCATTTTCTCTTTCAACAGATGTAGTCAATTTTATTCCGTCTGTTCCATCCGGTGAAGGCCACATGTACAGATATTTGCTATGAATAAGTCATCAATCTTGCAAAATTCTGTCATGAGGCCTCTGGTGTCATTTCTTTCAAAAAGGCTAACAGGAGGTCTGGTGGCTTGTGGATAAGGCATTTGGCTGCTAACCACAAGGTTAGTGGCTCAAACCCACCAGCCACTCCATGGAAGGAAGATGGGGTGATCTACTTCCATAAAGATTCATGACCTCAGAGACCCAATGGGGGTCTCTATGAGTAGGAATTGAATGGATGGCAGTGACTTTTTTTTTTTTTTTTTTTTGTAATTTCTAACTACCAATCCATCTTCTTTGTTTCCAACTTTTACATTGCAACCACTGGTAATTATCAATACCTCTTGATTACATATTTGGTCAATTTCAGATTGCAGAAGTTTGCAAAAATCTTCAATTTCTTCATCTTTGGCTTTAGTGGTTGGTGCATAAATTTGAACAATATTAATTGGTCTTCCCTTTAGGCATATGAATATTATCTATCTCTGATAGCATTGTTCTTCAGGATAGTTCTTTATATGTTCTTTTTGACAATTAATGTGACATCATTACTCTTCAATTTGTCATTCCCAGCATAGTAGGCCAGAAGATTATCCAATTCAAAATGGCAAATACAAGTCCATTTCAACTCACTAATGGCTAGGTTATCAATCTTTATGCATTCCAGTTCATTTTTGACAACTTCCAATTTTCCTCAATTCATACTTCATATATTCCACATTCCCATTATTAATGGATGTTTGCAGCTGTTTCTTCTCATTTTGAGTCATGCCCCATCAGCAAGCCAAGGTCCAGAAAGCTATACTGATACATGTCATTAAGGTCAACTCTACTTTGCAGTTGTATTTTGAATGCCTTCCAATTATAGAGGTTCAGCTTCTGGCACTACATCAGGCAATGTTTCCTTGCTGTTCCTTAGATTTTCAGTGTCTAATTTTTCCACAAGTGGACTTGGCAATGTCCTTCTTCCTAGTTTCTCTTGGTCTGGAATCTCTGCTGAAACTCTTCTACTGTGGGTGAAACCTGCTGTTATTTGAAGTCTTGGTGACATAGCTTCCAGCATCACAGCAATGTGCAAGCCACTACAATTCAACAAACTTACAGACTAGTGGTAGATATACACACATAAAAGAAATAGTTTATAATCCTTATTTCTTAGACTTGACTGATGTTTTTTGACCCACAAATCCTAATGTAAATGCTGGTGAATTCTCCTCAAAAATGAAGAAAGTAGTTTCTGTCAATATTCATATCCCTTGCTAATTTATATGAAATTCCCTCTTACATTATGTGGTACTGTGAATTACTTAACATGTCCCTTCTAGCCACAGTCCTCCATTTTGTGATGTACTGCAAATCCTAGCCTCTATACCTGTGTTTGGAGCTCTGGTGACATAGTGCCTAAAGCATTTGACTGCTAACCAGAAGGTTGGTGGTTCAAACCCACCAGCCACTGTGCAGAAGGAAGATAGGACAATTTACTTCTATAAAGATTTACTGCCTTGGAAACCCAGTGGGGGTCACTATGAGTTGGCACCAACTTGATGACAATGAATTTGGTTATTTTTGGTTATACCTATGGTTATGGTCCCATTTTGGAGTGAATGGTCCATAATGTTAATGAGGCAGGATTAGGGTGGGATGTATCTTGAGCCCCCACCCTACTAGTGTATGTCACAGCTCTTAGTTTCTTTTGAGGGTATAGACTGCATCCAATAAAAAATTAATTTCTGGCAAAGTGCTGTCTCTTGCTTTGGATCCTGCATCTAGCTTGTCTTCATCTGACAACCTTTCTTTGGATTTGAGCCAGCAGCTTATCATCTGACCTGTTTCAACATCTTCCCCAGCATTGTCAACCAGTAGCCTGTCCTCTGACTTATTGATTTGGATTCGTCATACTTTGCAACTGCACGAGTAAGGAAAATTTTCCAGATTAATATCTGACCCATAGATTTGGGACTTCCAGGCTCCAAAACTTTATGGGCCATTTTCTTGGCAATTTGGAACTCTGTGAGACATTGCAGTGAATGATGGAAATTTGACATGGGAGCGAGAATGCTGAGGAGAAGAGCACTTGATGTTAGACATGATGTAGTGGTACAGCAGCTTGTAAAAGTTGGACATTTGGGTCATCTTTTGCCTCCACTTTATAAGGACCAGCCAAGTGTTGATCCTTCTAAAAGAAATTATTTTTGTGTATATACCTGGAAAAATATTATTAAGAGAACCTTCATTTTTCTAAGAGTTATTGATTCCTCATGACTCAGTACCTGGCATCAATTAAATGTTCAATCAGTTTTATGGAGTAATAAAGGATTATATGATTAAGTAATCATAAAAATTTACAAATGATTGTATTTGAAATCTACTTTGTTGGTTTTACTCACTGATCAATATTAAGAACCTAGAGCAGTGCCTGGGACATATTATTTTCTCAATAAATATTTGTTGAATGAATTACCATTACAAAGTTATGGTTATATTTTTTTATGTATGTGGTTGGCCTATTTGAGTTGTTTATTGAAAAATATTTAAACAACATAAACTTATAGTAAAAAGTGAAAATTGTATTTAACCCCTATTTAATGTAATTGATTATTCATTTAGCAAATACAGGGCTTTGTATGTGACAATGCTTGTGCTATGTATAAGAGATATAATTGTTTTCAAAAACAGACTGATCCTCCCTAGAGAAACCAGTATTATTAGACTGATGTGTTTTCTTTCAGATATTTGTTAACTACATTCAAGCACATACACACATATTCACATACTAAAAACACATTTTTTTCAATATAAATTAAATTAAATTCTACATCTGATTCTATAACAAATATTTAGGGTTAAATTAGTATGTCTCAAATTTTTTTTTTTTATTTCACAACAAACATAGAAAATTATAATATATAGAGAGCTCACAAAGTTGACTGGTTGAAATTTAATATATAGTGGAAATTTCCTTTTAATGTAACACTAATAACATAATACTCAACCGTGAAACATTTTTTTAATAACTTATGGGTTCGAACTTGATAAATTTCTACCTAGAATGTTTACTATGTGTATATTTATAAATCCAGTCAAACAATAGTTTATATTTTTTGAATGGTGGCTTAAGAAATATGGCAGCTTTATGGAATGAATTAAGAAGCTCTGCATTTTTTTCCTAAGATCTAGGATAGTTTTCTTGTAGGTGAAGAACTTATTTGCTTATAACATATTGATAGCTCTCACCTGTGAAGACAATGTTTCAGGACTATTCATAAAGTTTTACAGTGATATATCAGACAGTATTTCACTGATATTCTTGAGAAGTAGATGACTCTTCCTTCTTCTCAGTCTGTCTTAGTCTGGAAGCTCCATTGAAACCTATTCACTGTGGGTGACCCTACTGGTATTTGGAATACTGGTAGCATAGCCTCCAGCCTCACAGCAACACACAAGTCACCACAGTATGACAAACTGATAGATGAGTGGTGACCAAAGAGTTGATGCTTGTAAGTTGTCATGTTGGTGAAGAATACTGAAAGTACCGTGGACTGCCAGAAGAACTAACAAATCTGTCCTGGAAGAAGTGCTGCTGGAATGCTCCTTAGAGGTGAGAATGGCCAAACTTCGTCTCACTTACTTTGGTCATATTGTCACAAGGGACTATTCCCTACAGAAGGATATCATGCTTGGTAAAGTGAAGGGTCAGCAAAAAATGGGAAGACACTCAATGAGATGGATGGACACAGTGGCTGCAATGATGGGCTCAAGTATAGCAAGGATTGTGAGGATGGTGTGTGACCATACAGTGTTTCATTCTATTGTACATAGGGTTGCTATGAGTCAGAGCCAACTCAGTGACTCCTAACAACACCATCACCACCAGTGAAACTGTCTTAGTCTAGTGTCTTTGGTCATGGGTGGGATAGTGGTGGTAGAATGAGATCTTAGTTATTTTTTCAATTTTTTTCCTATTGTTGTCTTTTGTGTGATTGTTTCCTTCCTTTTGAATCAATTATTACTTTTTTTTTTTATTGTGATTTGAATGAAAGTTTACAGAGAAAATTCATTTTCCATACAGCAGTTCATATACACTTTGTCTTATGACATTAAATGCAATTTCCCACAATGCAACAGCTCTCTTCCCACTTCCCCCCATAGTTACCTCTTCCCTCATCCCATGCACTCCTGCTCCCTGAGCTGTTTCCCTGTGCATACACAGGCCTTCTGTTCTCCTGTGATTGATCTCTCCAAGGCATGTATGTACCTAATGCAAAAGTTTAGCTCATATGCCTATCTTGTGTTTGGCTGGAATCCACAGGAGTGGGTTCAATTCCAGACCTGAAGGGCAGCTAAGGGTGATAGGCCCAGTTCTATCAGACAAGCAAACCTAGTCCCCTTTTTTATGATTTTGAGTTTTGTTCCACATCGTGCTCCCACTCTATTCAGGATCTCCTACATAGACACCCCTCTGAGTGGTTGACATTGGTAGCCGGGAACCATCTAGTTATTCTGGTCTCATAGTCATATAGGCTGAGGATTGTATGGTATACCAGTTGCCTGACTAATTGTTTCCATGTGTCTTTGGTTTTCTTCATTCTTCCTTGCTGGGTAAAGAGAGATCTATTGTTGCATCCAGATGGCTTACTTGCCAAGGTAAGATGTGGAACAATGTTTTTGTGTAATATGTTATGCCAATTGAGCTTGATGTCCCCTGCAACCATGGTCTCGAGACTACAGGTCCAACTACTTGCTCTCTCTGTGTAGCTGACTATGGCCAAGAGGTGATTACAATCTTGCCCCTGGAAATTCTTACAGAACATACAAATACACTTGTAGAAACATTGTCTGCCAACTTTATACATGGTTATGGGCACAATACCACTTGCATAGACATACATAATCTTTTATCCTGTCCACCCATCTATTCACCCATATAGCAATGTTTGCCATCACTAACAACACAGTACTGTATGTGCAAAAGGGTTCATCTTTGTTGTCTGTACCTCCCAATGACCTCTCTGTATCTTCCTCTTCCTCAGTGCCACCATTTTGATCACTCACATTTGGTACATTGCCCTTCCCTTCACCCAAATCAATACTTGTCTCTACTTATCTAGCAGTGTTCACTTCCCTCCACCCCTACCCCTGGTAACCAACAAAGTAAATTTCCTTCCATATATAAACCCTTCCTTGACTTTTTACAATAACAGACTAATACAATATTTGTGTTTCTGTGATTGATTTACTTCACTCAGAATAATGTTCTCCAAGTTTGTCCACACTATGTGATGTTTTGCAAATCCTTTTGAGTCAGTTTTTATCATTTGTATTTCTCCATGAAAATCATCCATTTACTGTAGATTTAAAAATTCTATTTCCAAAATGTTTCATTTCTAGTTTTTTATCAACTTTCTTATTTAAATATGAATTTAGGTGCTACTTCTTTTATTATCTTAGCAAAATAAGATTGTTGTTATTTGCTTTCTAAATAAGATAAGATTATCTAATTAAGGAAGGAATACACAGAGTCACTGTACCAAAAACAACTGCTCAGTCTTCATCTATTTCAGAAGGTGACATATGATCAAGAACCAATGGTATTGAAGGAAGAAGTCAAAGCTGCACTGAAGGAATTGGCAAAGAACAAGGCTCCTGGAGTTGATGGAATACCCATTGAGAGGTTTCAACAAACTGATGCCCTGCTGGAGGCACTCAGTTATGCCAAAAGATTTGAAAGACACTCCCTGGCCAACAGACTGGAAGAAATTCACATTTGTACCCATTCCAAACAAAGGCAATCCCACAGAATGTGGAAATTATCAAGCAATATCGTGAATATCACACACAAATAAAATCTTACTGAAGATAATTCAACAATGGTTGCAACAGTATATTGACAGAGAACTTCCAGCAATGCAAGATGGATTCAGAATGATGGATATTATTGCTGATGTCAGATGGATCTTAGCTGAAAGCAAAGAAAATAAAGAAAGTTGTTTATTTATTTTTTTGAAATTTATTTATTTTTAATTTATGTTTTATTTATATATTTATGTTTATTTATGTATTTATTTTGAAATTTGAATTTTTTTTTTTTATTGTGATTTGGGTGAAGATTTACAGAGCAAATTCACTTTCCCTGTAGCAGTTTACATATACTTTGTCTCATGACATTGACCACAGTTTACTACAATGCAACAGCTCCCCTCCCTTTTCCTCCCCATAGTTACCTCTTCCCAGTGTCCATCCCTCCATGAACTCCTGCTTCCAAGCTGTCTCCCTGTGCATAGGCAGCCCTTCTTTCTCAATGATTGTTCTCTCCAAGGAGTGTATCTACCTCAGGTAAATGTTCAACTCATATGCCTGTCTTCTGTTTGGCTGGAAACCACAGGTGTGGGTTCAATTCCAGACCTGAAGGGCAGCTAGGGGCCATAGTCTCAGTGGTTCCACCAGGCTCTACCAGACCAGCAAACCTGGTACCCCCCCGTTTATTTCTCCAAATGATTTTGAATTTTGTTCCACATTGCTCTCCCTCTCTATCAGGATCTGCTACACAGATCCCCTTCCAAGTGAATGACAGTGGTAGCCAGGCACCATCTAGTTCTTCTGGTCTCATAGTCGTATAGGCTGCAGATCTGATTGTGTACCAGTAGCTAGGACTAATAGTTTCCATGAATTTTGGTTTTCTTCATTCTTCTTTGTTCTCGATGAGGAGAGACCCATCGTTGCCATCTAGATAACAGCTTGCTAGCTTTTAATATCCCAGTAACTACTTGCTAAAGTAGGAGGTGGAACAATGTTTTATATAGTTGTTGTTGTTATTAAGTGTCGTTGAGTCGATTCCGACTCATAGTGACCCCATGCACAGCAGAACAAAACACTGCCCAATCCCGCGCCAGCCCCACAATCCCTGCTATACTTGAGCTCATCATTGCAGCCATTGTATCAATCCATCTCGTTGAAGGCCTCCCCCTCTTCGTCGACCCTCCACCCTACCAAGCATGACATCCTTCTCCAGGGAATGGTCCCTTCTTACAACATGACCAAAATAGGTCACTATGAGTCAGAAACGACTCGACAGCACTTAACATTATGCTCATGGCATTCCTTCTTCTATCCTAGGTCTGTGATGATACTGTCCAAGTTTTACAATATTGACCTTACCATTGTCTATAGGAGCTCTGGTGGCATAGTGCCTAAAGCATTTGACTGCTAACCAGAAGGCTGGAGGTTCAAACTCACCAGTCACTCCTTGGAAGGAAGATGGGGCAATCTATTTCTGTAGTGATGTTGTTGTTGTTAAATGCAGTTGAGTCGTTTCCGACTCATAGCGACCCCATGCATCTGTAGTGATACCATCTGGGAAATCCAAAGAGGGATTGCTGTGAGTTGGATTCGACTTGACAGCAGTGAGTGTTTCTTTATTATTATTATTATTATTGTATATTGTAATCAATGGTCATTTTCCCATTCTGATGGGTGGGGGAAAAAAGAAATCTTTTAGAAGCTAAGGATAGGTAACATTTTATCATACTGGTTTACTAAATATATCTATTCACATGAGAATTATCTTTAAAATAATTTTTAACTTGTATCTGAAGTTATTATTTTCCTTGTTCTTTTAAGAACAATTTTCTAAATCATTTGTGTCTTGCAAAAATCCCAGTAGATGAATGCAGAATTTGCTTTGAGATGGTGATTGGGAAGTGGTGGCCCCACCTTGCAAAGAGTTGCCAATATATATCAGCGCTCTTTGATTTTAGAGCATGTGCCTCTTTTCACCACAGAGATCCCAACTCATTATAAGTGGCATGGGGACCTCCAGGGCTTCCTGCACCAGGAACTGTCATCCCTTCTTAGATTGTGAAGTCCTTTCAGAACTCAGCAGCATAACTCATCTTGATTAGCCACCAGTCTCTTTGATGGGAGGCTCACCTACTACCTTTAAGAATAAGGATGCAATTTAAGGTTTAACTTCAAACATTTAAGGCACTTAAAGTGCCAGGTCCAATTTATTTACAGCTTCTGATCTATGTCTGTTTTCTGAGAGGAGCACACACTCAGGTCAGGACTACCTCCCTTCAATTCCCTGCCATTCCTATGTGCATGTGCGAAGTGCACATTTCTCCAAAATTGCCTGGTGCCATGTCCATCCTTTGGTGTCAGATCTCAGCAAGATCTCTGACTTTTCACTTTTTCAAATGTTAGTCATGTAACTGAAGAGCTGTTTGGACAGCATATGCTGGGAAGATGTTAAAACTGGAGCCCCTTAGGAAACCTCACTGCAGATTTATTTGCCACTATGCAGTTCAACTTTTTAAGAGTTTTTAAAATCTCTGTATCATTCTGTATGAAGTCTGTCTTAGTGTATTAATTCTTCTATAACAGAAAAACAACAAGTAGGTGGCCTTAACAAACAGAAAATTATTTTTTCACAGTTTAGGATGCTAAAAGTCTGAATCCAGGGCTCCAGGTCTTGTTGTTTTTGTTGTTAGGGGCCATCGAGTTGTCTCTGACTCATAGCGACCCTATGCACAGCAGAACGAATCCACAATCCCTGCTATACTTGAGCCCATCTCCGCAGCCACTGTGTCAATACATCTTGTTGAGGGCCTTCCCCTCCTTCATCAACTGTTCATGTTACCAAGCATGACATCTTTCTGCACGGAATGGTCCCTTCTGATAACATGACCAAAGTAGGTGGGATGAAGTCTGGCCATTCTGGCTTCCAAGGAACATTTTGGCTGCACTTCCCCTGGGACAAATTTGTTAGTTCTTTTAGCAGTCCATGGTTGTGTTGTTGTTATATGCCCTCTAGTCAGACCTGACTCATAGTGACCCCTCCTTGGGTTTCCAAGGTAGTATCACTACGGAAGCATTCTTCCCCAGCACCAAAACTCAAAAGCATCAATTCTTCTTTGGTCTTCCTTATTCATTGCCCAGCTCTCACATGCATATGAGGTGATGGAAAATGTCATGGCTTGTGTCAGGCACACCTTAGTCCTCAAGGAGTCATCTTTGCTTTTCAGCACTTGAAAGAGGTCCTTAGCAGCCAACTTGTCCAGTGCTATAGTAGTCTCATGTCCTGACTGCTGCTTCCATTGGCATCTATTGTAGAACCAAACAATGTGAAGTCTTTGACAACTGCAATCTTTTATCCATTGGTTATGAAGCTGCTTATTAGTCCAGGTGTGAGGATTTTTGTTTTCTTTGTTTTGAGATGTAATCCATACTCCAGACTGTATTCTTCAATCTTCATTAAAAGTGCCTCAAGTCATCCTCACTTTCAACAAACAAAGTTGTGTCAACAGCATATCACAAGTTATTAATGATTCTTCCTCCAATCCTGATGTCACGTTCTTCTTTGTGTAGTCCAGTTTCTCAGATTATTTGTTCAGCATATAGATTGAATAAGTATGGTAAAAGGACACAATGCTGACACACTCCCTTCTTGATTTTAAACCATGCAGTGTTCCCTTGTTCTGTTCAAAGGACAGCATCCTGTCTTTTTATAGGTTCCTCATGAGTGTAATCAAGTGCTCTGGAATTCCCATTCTTCTCAATTTTATCCACAATTTGTTATAATCCACACAATCAAATGATTTTTCATAGTCAATAAAACACAAGTAAACATCTTTCTGGTATTCTTTGCTTTAAGCCAAGGTCTATCTGACATCAGCAATGATATCTTTCATTCCACATCCTCTTCTGAATCCAGTTTGCACTTAAAGTTTCCTGTCAACTTTCTTCTGCAACTCTTTTTGAATTATCTTCAGTAAGATTTTATTTGAGTCTATCAATTATATAGTTCTATAATTTCCACATTCTGTGGGATCATCTTTCTTTGGAATGGGTAAAAATATGGATCTCTTCCAGTGAGTTGGCCATGTAGCTGTCTTCCAAATTTCTTGGCATAGCCACATGAGTGCCTTCAATGGGGCATCTGTTTGCTGAAATGATAGGTATTCCATTGATTCTTGGAGCCTTCTCCTTCGCCAATGTCTTCAGTGCAGCTTCAAATTCTCCCTTCAGTATCATTGGTTCTTGAACATATGCCACCTCCTGAAATGGATGAAGATCTACCAGATCTTTTTGTTGCAGTGACTCTGTGTCTTTCCTCCATCTTCTTTTGATGCTTCCTGCATCATTCAATATTTTATCCATAGAAATTTTCAGTATTTCAAATCAAGGCTTAATATTTTTTCCTCAATTCTTTTAGCTTGAGAAATACCAAGCATGTTCTTCCCTTTTGGTTTTCTAACTCCAGGTCTTTGTTCATTTTATTATAGTAATTGGATTTGTCTGCTTGAGCTGCCCTTTGAATCTCTGTTCAGCTCTTTTGTCCTGTCATTTCTTCCATTTGCCTTAGCTACTCTTTGCTCAATGGCAAGTTTCAGTGTCTCTTCTGACATCCATTTGGGTCTTTTCTTTTTTTCTCATCTTTTTAATGATCTCTTGCTTTCTTCATGGAAGATGTTCTTAATGTCATCCACAATTCCTTAGGTTTTTGGTCACTGGTGTTCAATGCATCAAATCTATTCTTTAAATGGTCTCTAAATGTTGTTGTTGTTGTTGTTAAGTGCAGTCGAGTCGTTTCCGACTCATAGCGACCCCATGCACGGCAGAACGAAACACTGCCCGATCCCGCGGCAGCCCCACAATCCCTGCTATACTTGATCCCATCATCGCAGCCACTGTATCAATCCATCTCGTTGAAGGCTTCCCCCTCTTTCGTCGACCCTCCACCCTACCAAGC
>NW_006921933.1:427898-445627 GCF_000298275.1 Orycteropus afer afer
GACTGTTCCTCTGTCTGGCTTCCTGTCTTTTAATCCCCTTTCTCCTGCTCTTCTGGCCTGCTTCTTTGGGCGTCCCTGAGTTTCCCCTCCTTACCTAATCCCTTCGGCTCTTCTCTCTCTTTGGCTCCCTGGGTTTTACCCCTTTCTCCTGCTCTTCCGGCCTGCTACTTTGTGCTATGCCTGTGCTTACCTTGCTCCCGGAGACCCGGTCCCTCTCAGGAGGGTAACAAGGGAAAGTGTCAGTGCAGATCAGTGAGTAAGCACCAGCCCGCCCGTGCTTACCTTGCTCCCAGAGACCCGGTCCCTCTCAGGATGGTAGCAAGGGAGCCGTCTGAGCACTAGTGACTGGGTTTTACCCCTTTTTCCTGCTCTTCCAGTCTCTAAATGTAGGAGGGATATATCCAAGGTTATATTTTGGCTCTTGTGGACTTGTTTTAATTGTCCTCAACTTTAAGTTGAACTTGCATATGAGCAATTGATGGTCTGTTCCACAATCAGCCCCTGGCCTTGTTTTGGCTGAAGATATTGAATTTTTCCCTCACGTCTTGCCACAGATGTAATCACTCTGATTCCTGTGTACTCCATGTGGTGAAGTTCATTTGTATGGCCACTGTTTGTGTTGTTGAAAAAGGTATTTGATGAATAAGTAGTTGGGCTTGCAAAATTCTGTCATGTGGTCTCCAGGATTATTTCTGTCACCAAGGCCAAATTTTCCAACTGCCGGTGATTCTTCTTTGTTTCCAACTTTTGCATTCCAGTTACCAGTGATAATTAACACATCTTGATTGCAGGTTTGGTCAATTTCAGACTGCTGGAGTTCATAAAAGTCTTCAATTTCCTGATCTTTGGCTTTGGTGGTTAGTGTGTAAATTTGTATAATAGTAGTATTAACTGGACTTCTTTGTAGGCATATGGATATTATCCTATCACTGACAGCACTGTACTTTAGGACAGATCTTGAAACATCCTTTGCGATCATGAATGCCACACCATTCCTCTTCAAATTGTCATTCTTGTCATAGTAGATCATATAGTTTTCTGATTCAAAATGGCAAAAAACAGTCCACTTCAGCTCACTAATGCCTAGTATATCAATCATTTCATTTTTGACAACTTCCAATTTTCCTAGATTCATACTTCGTACATTCCATGTTCTGATCATTAATGGATGTTTGCAGCTGTATCTCCTCAATTTGAGTCTTGCCTCATCAGATTTAATTTGCCCATATCATTAAGACTGTTTCTACTCTGATGAGGCAACTCTTTCCCAGTCGTACCTTGAGTGCCTTCCAACCTAAGGGCTCATCTTCCTGTGCTGTATTTGACAACATTTCCAGGCTATTCATAAAGTTTCCCAGTAATGTGTTAGTATTTTTCTGCTATTTTTAAGGTTTTCCAAGTCCAATTCTTTGAGAAGTGGATGGCCCCTTCCTTCGTCCTAAACTGTCTCAGTCTGTAAACTGTATTGAAACCTGTGCACCATGTGTAACATTCCTGGATTTTAAAACACTGGGGGCACAACCTTAAGCTTCACAGAAATGCGAAAGCCACCACAGGATGACAAACTGACTGACAAGTTCATCTCCTTTAGCTGTTGGGAACCTCTCCACTAATCCTAATCCTACCTAGATCCTGCCACTTTGTGGTCCCTGGTGGTTCACTTCCTCTCCTGCCTGGGAGTCTGGGTCCTGCCTCCCAACCTCTTACCTGGATCCTGCATCTTTTGTCATCCCCAGAGGTTCTGTTTGTTCTGTCGATTCCTGATCCTTGTCTTTCACCAGTTCTTTCAGTGCCGTTTAGACTTCTTCCTTCAATGCCAATGAATCTGTATCATGTGTTACCTCCTGAAATGGTTGAAGATCAACCAATTCTATTTAGTACAGTGACTGTGTATTCCTTCCATCTTTTAAAAATTATTATTAAGTATTTCAAACCGAAACAAAGACTAATACAAGACCCCCACGTGCCCATAACCAAGCTTCAAAATCAATCACCTAGTGGCTAATCTCCTATCTTTCTTTTCTAAATCCCTTCACCCATATCAAATCTGTCCCTTAATTATCCATCTCTTTCCTCTCCTTTCCCTCCCCTCCCATCCCTGGTAATGAAGGAAGAAAATTTCCTTCCTTGTGTAAACTTTTCCTTAACTTTTTACAATAATGAACTCATACAATATTTGTCCTTCTGTGATTGATTTATTTCCATCTTCTTTTTGTGTTTTGTTTTGCTGCATCGTTCAACATTTTACCCATAGAATCCTTCAATATTGCAATTTGAGGCTCGAATTTTTCTTCAGCTCATTAAGCTTGAGAAATGCCAATCATGTTCTTCTCTTTTGTGTTTCTAATTCTCAGTCTTTGCACATTTCATTACAGTATTTTACTTTATCTTCTCGATCCATACTTTGAAATTATCTGTTCAGCTCTTTTATGTCATCATTTCTTCCATTTGCTTGTGCTACTTTCTTTCCATCCAACAGCAAGTTTCAGAGTATTTCCTTTCCTGTCTTTTTAATAACCTTTTGCTTTCTTCATATATGATTTTTTTATATCATCCCACAATTCTTCTGGTCTTAGGTCTTTGGTGTTCAATGCATCAAATCTATTCTTCAGATAATCTGTAAATTCAAGTGGGACATAGTCAATGCTATGTTTTGGCTTTCATCGACTTGTTTTAATTTTCTTTACCTTCAACTTGAACTAGCATATGAGCAATTGATGGTCTGTTCCACAGTTAGCTCCTGGTCTTGTTTTGACTGAAAATATTGAGCTTTTTCTCATTGCCTTTTTTCTCAAACATAGTCAATTTGATTCCTATGTACTCCATCTGATGAGTTCCACATAGATAGTCACCATTTGTGTTATTAAAAAAAAAAAAAAGTATTGCAATGAATAAGTCATCAGTCTTGCAAAAGCCCATCATCTGAGCTCTGGCTCCATTTCTACCATCAAGGCCATTTTTTCCAACTACATAGTGCCTAAGGCACTTGACTGCTAACCAGAAGGCTGGAAGTTCAAGCCCACCAGCCACTCCTCGGAAGGAAGGTTGAGCAATCTACTTCCTTAGTGATACTGCCTCAGAAACCCAAGGAGGGATCGTTAGGAGTTGGATCCAACTTGATGGCAAATAATAACAACAACCAATGATTTGTCTTTGTTCCCAACTTTTGCATTTCAATCACCCATCCAGTAATAATCAATATGTCCTGATTGCATATTTGGTCAGTTTCAGACTGCAGAAATTGGTAATTATCTTCAATTTCTTCATCTTAAATTTGGTAGTTGGTGAGTAAATTTGAATAATATTAGTGTTCTGGTTACCTAGTACCACTCTGACAGGAATATATACCATTAATGGGATGGTTTGAACAAACAGGAGTTGCTTCTTACAATTTGGAGGCTTTAAGTCTGAGTTCAAAGTGCCATGCTCTAGGGGGTGGGTGAAAGCCCCTCAACCTTGGGCTTCAGCTTTGCCTCCCACTCCTGGCCCCCTGGAGCTAGAGGCTTCTCTTCACTCAGAGAGTTGCTAGCTGGTGAGACTAACAAGACCAAGGTTCACAAGCAAAAAAGTACAGTCCCGATGTTACCAAACACACAGCAGAACATTAACTCAAGTCCATTGTAAGTCCCAAGGTTGGCAGAGCATGGCAGGCTGCTGAACAATAACACAGCTACATCTAGGTTTCAAGCATGCCATACACTGGAGACCATTACCAAAAGTGTTTCTTATATACAGGGAGCAAACTACATACCCAAAGGCAGCTACTCAGCTGCTCACAGTAGATTCCACCATGGAGGTGATTACCAGTCTCATCATGGGAAATACTACATCCAGTTGTCCAGCCACTCAACCAGGTCCAGCCAAGTTGACACACAACATTAACTACCACAATTATTATTAACTGGTCTTCCATATAGGCATGTGGATATTATCCCATCACTGACAGCATTGTACTTCAGCATAGATCATTAAATGTTCTTTTTGACAATGAATGTGATGTCATGACTCTTCAATTTTTCATTCCCAGCATATGATTATTCCCAGATATGATTATCTGTTTCAAAGTAGACAATACCAGTTCATTTCAGCTCACTAATGTCAATGATATCAATGTTTATGGGTTCCATTTCATTATTGACTACTTCCAGTTTTCCTATATTCATGTTGTTGTTGTTGTTATATGCCTTCAAGTTGGACCTGACTCATAGTGACCCCTCCTTGGGTTTTCAAGGTGGTATCACTATGGAAGTAGATTGCCCAACCTTCCTTCCTAGGAGTGGCTGGTGGGTTTGAACCACCATCCTACTGGTTAGCAGTCAAGTGCCTTAGGCACTATGCTACCAGAGCTCCTATATTCACACTTTGTACATTCCAAGATCTGATTATTAAAGAATGTTTCCATTTTGAGTCATAGCCCATCAGCAAATGCAGGTCCTTAAAGTTTCACTCCATTCATATAATTAAGGCAGACTCTCTTTTGAGGAGGCAGCTCTTCTTCAGTTATATTTTGAGTTCCTTCAATCCTGATGGATTCATAGTCTGGTACTATATCAGAAAATGTTTCACTGCTTTTCATAAAACTTTCTAGCACTATATTAGACTGTAGGAGCTCTAGTAGTGTAGTGCCTAAGGCACTCGATTGCTATCCAGAAGGCTCGCAGTTCAAACCCACAAGTCACTCCTTGGAAGGAAGGTGGGGCAATCTACTTCCATAGTGATACTGCCTCAGAAACCCAAGGAGGGGTCACCATGAGTTGGGTCCAACTTGAGGGCACATAACAACAAAGACAACATATTAGACAGTGTTTCAGTACTTTTAATATGGTTTTCAGTAACCAACATTTTCAGTAGTGTATGGTTCCATTCTTCTTCCCAGTCTGTCTTAGTCTGGAAGCTCCACTGAATCCTGTCTACCAGGGTTGACCTTGCTGGTGTTTGAAATATCAGTGGTATAGCCTCCAGCTTCACAGCAATAGGAAAGCCACCACTGTACAACAAACTGACACACAAGTAGTGGGCCATTGATTATAGATCCACATAAACTGAAATTTGACAGTTTAACAATTTTAAATTTAAGAATTAAAATTAAGAATTTTAAGTTTGACAACTTCAAACTTAACTCTGTTTATCATGATATTGCTTGTTGGTTCAGTTGTGAGGATTTTTGTTTTCTCTATTTTAAGGATAATCCATACTGAAGGCATTAACATAAGCAATCATAACTTACTCCTATGTGGGATTATATCTACACATATAGAAGTTAAGATTTGCAACACATGTTTTTGAAGGACATAATTTGGTCCATAACAGGATCAATAAAACATATAAATTATAATAGTTAATGGTGAGAAGAAGATTTCATTGCATAATGTTGGATGTGTTTTGTTTAAGATTCTTCCTTGATGTATTATTTGTTATATATAACATAAGCCCCTTGGAGAGGAAGCATAGTGCTTTGTGGTAGAAAGATAATTGGGCGTGGACATATGTCACATGGCTTCTAATCCTCATCTGTTACTGAGGGCTATCTGAACTTTACCATGCCACTTTTCTGATCATAAGCTTCCACAGTGCTGAATAATCTCAGAATAATCTTTACATGGCCTTTCGTTTCTAAGAGTCTGTTTTCTATGCCACTGATTATGTTTTTTGTTTTATGATTAGGCTCTGAGAAAGTTATGAAAATTCTCATACAAGTAAATAGACAATGACAAAAACAAAAATTAGAATTCACAACTTTTTTTTTTTTCCTTTTAGCAAGTCTGTAGTTATTCCAGTATTGTCTACAGGTATGTGATTTTATGGGAGTGCCATATTTAAACATTCGTTATCAACTCATGCAATCAGACTTAAGTGCACCTAAGTACACCATCTGTCTTTTTCTTTCTTATATATTCCTCTGTACTCACACACAGCTATCTGCTATTCTAGTAGTGTCTGGAGCCTTTTATAGCTGCACCAGTTACAGTGCAATCAACAGAGAAGGCATTCCCTTCCAAGGCCTGATTTTCAGAATTTAACAGCACCAATGTTTATAATGCCTCTACTTTTAATGGGATAAATCCACACGTTCTATACAGGTGTGCTTTTTCCTCCCCAAAGCTCCAAAGGCAAAATCTATCTTTGAGGGAAGAGTTCAAAGCTTAGACCTCTTTTTAAAAGTCACAGCATGACATAAAATGTTTTGCACATCCAAGAAGTTTCTGGTGAACTTGCACAATCATGCAAAACATTTCAGGGCTACTATGCAGGCGCAGAATGACTGGAAGGATCTCACTTTTTCCATCACTGTAGTCCCTGGGACAAGAGCCTGATCATTTTGATTGGATTCTACAGCCATGTTATTCAAACTGAATGCCTGATTTTGTCCCAAAGATGCATCAGTTCATCTTGAGCAAAGCAAGCTGAAACATATATTTTCAACAAATCTGTGACAATTTGATGATAGTGGGACTTAACTGTACAGAGCAGATGCTCAATGGTAGATCTTGCATTTGGGCAGTCCACGGGAGATATGGTGGCGTAGTTCCTAAAGCATTTGACTGCTAACCAGAAGTCTGGCAGTTCAAACCCACCAGCCACTCCTCGGAAGGAATACTGGGAGATCATACTTACTATGAGTCGGAATCAACTTGATGGCAGTGAGTGTGGTGTTTTTGTTTGTTTGTTTGTTTGCTTGTTGAGCATAGACATGAATGGGAAACATAGCTAGAGTTGAGACTTCATAGAATCCAAATAAGAACCTGGGGATGTATTCTGGAGTAACCAAGCACATACAATTGGAATAAAATGCCCGTAGTATATTGACTCTTGGTATTCAGCTCTTTTACTATATATTGACTCTTGGGAGAAAAAAAAGAAAACATAGTTGCAGTGAAAGAGGAATTTGTCCTCACTTGAGTCCCACCCCTGCCAATTATTATCTGTGTGATTTTGAGCAGGTTGCCATCATTCATACTTGTTGAGTAGATTAACAAGACAAAGCACTCTGCCAAATATATGATTAGATTTGCATAAATGAGTGAAGAAAAGTTAATAATAATATATAACACTCATTCTGCATTTACTTCTGGCAGGAGCTCTGGTGGCGTAGTGCCTAAGGCATGAGACTGTTAACTAGAAGGCTGGTGGTTCACACCCACCAGCCTCTCCTCGGAAGGAAGGTTGGACAATCTACTTCCATAGTGATACTGCCTCAGAAACC
Source organism: Orycteropus afer afer (assembly GCF_000298275.1). NCBI lineage: Eukaryota > Metazoa > Chordata > Mammalia > Tubulidentata > Orycteropodidae > Orycteropus > Orycteropus afer. Next base: position 435,103 of record NW_006921933.1, read on the forward strand.
CAAGGAGGGGTCACTATAAGTTCTATCCACCTCAACAGCAGTGAGTGAGTTACTTCTGGAATCTTGATGAGATTGGTTTGAAATGGTAGCAGTACCTTAAGGAAAATTTAGTAGGAAGGAGAGTTAACGGGGTTGGGAGAACAAAGGAGAAGGAAAATAAGGAGGTGGTTCTTCCAAGGTCAAATTCCAGATCTTTCCTTAGAGCCTAATGAACTCCCTTACCCCATGCTGGGCTCCTTTGCATTCCCTACACCTTTACCCTTCTAAGACTAAATCTATTTCTTAGGTATCATTTCAGCCAGCCCTTCAGGACTAAAAACACTATTATTCACCTTTACAGAGGCATTGTTTCCCAATCATCTTCTCTGAAAATACATGAGCCCAATGTGGAGATAACCTCAATCCTCTCTCACATGGAACAGAATCTGAGGGCTAAGTGTGAAATTGTGTTGTTCAATAGAGTAGCCACCAACCTTAAGTGGCTATTGAACAATTGAAATGGGGCTAGTCCAAATGAAGAACAGCCATTAGTGTGAAGTACATGCTGGACTCTATCTATCTATCTATCTATCAATTTATTTATTGTGATTTGGGTGAAAATTTACAGAGCAAATTCACTTTCCACACAGCAGTTCACATACACTTTGTCTCATGACATTGACCATAATTCACCACAATGCAACAGCTCCCCTCCCACTTCCTCCTGACAGTCACCTCTTCCCTCTGTCCATCCCTCCATGCACTCTTGTCCCCTGAGCTGTCTCCCTATGCATAAGCACCCCTTCTTTCTCCCATGATTGTTCTCTCCAAGGAGTGTACTTACCTGAGGTAAATGTTCAACTCCTATGCTTGTCTTTTGCTTGACTGGAAGCCACAGGTGTGGGTTCAATTCTAGACTCGAAAGACAGCTAGGGGCCATAATCTCAGTGGTTCCACCAGGCTCTATCCAATCAGCAAACCTGGTCCGCCCCCCCTTTTCTTCGTCCAAATGCTTTTGAATTTTGTTCCACGTTGTTCTCCCTCTCTATCCAGGGTCTCCTACATAGATCCCCCTCCGAGTGGTTGACATCAGTAGCCGGGCACATCTAGTTCTTCTGGTCTCATAGTCGTATAGGCTGTGGATCCCATAGTGTACCAGTTGCTAGGACTAATTCTTTCCATGAATCTTTGGTTTTCTTCATTCTTCTTTGAGCTGGATGAGGACAGACCCATCATTGCATCTAGATGGCTGCTTGCAGGCTTTTAAGATCCCAGTCGCTACTCGCCAAAGTAGGAGGTGGAACAATGTTTTGTGTAGTAACATGCTGGACTTTTATATGACTAAAAGAATGAACACCATCTCAATATTTTTATATGATTTGCATATTGAAAAGTATTTGGAATTTATTGGTTTAAATGGGATGGATTATTAAAATTAATTTTCCCTTTTTCTGTTTACTTTGTTTAAAAAATTTTACTATTAGAAAATTTATTATTTTTTAATTTAAAATTACATATGTAGATTGCATTATATTTACATTAGGTAGAACAGGTATATAAGTTGATAGCAATAATGTCTCACTTTTAATTAAATACTAGCATTATACAGATATATTGAAGCCATATGAAATAATGCTAATGTAGCCATTTTACTTGATAGCAATCTCTTATGGTCATATGTGTATATCAAAATAAATCAACAGAACCTCCGAAGAAACAAAAACTTAGAGAATAAGTAGAGAGTCAGGACTCAAGGTATACAAAGAACAGGTGAGAGAGGAGAGAGCAGTAAGAGAGAGCAGGCCACAGAGGTTCCCAACTCCTGCTCTTGAGTTCTTCACCTTGGATGTGGAAACATCTTCCTGCTCTTTCTGAAGCATGCATTGTTGTAGTTGTCACTGAGTCTGCTCTGACTTCAGACAACACTATATACAACAGAACAAAACGTTGCCCAGTCCTGTTCCATCTTTAGGATCATGTATGTACTCTAGCTTGTTGTTGAAACCACTGTGTCCTTTGAGTGCTTTCCATCCTAGAGAACTCATCTTCTGGCAGGATATTGGGCAATATTCTACTGTTTATAGGGTCGTGGGCTGATTTTTCATGAGTAGATTGCCAGGCCTATTTTCCTAGTCTTTCATAGTCTGGAAGCTCTTCTGAAATCTGTTCTCCATCTGTTCTTCTGAAATCTGCTCACCCTACTAGTATTTGAAATACCAGTTGCTGGCATCATAGCAACATGCAAACTCCACAGTATAACAACTGACAAAGGAGTGGTGACATGCATGTGTAGCCTCACAGAAAAAAAATCTCCTATCTCTAGGGGAAAACATCTTCCTTTATTAAGCACTTACAACATGCAAAACATCTTTCTAGCATCGCTGATAGGGATCTAATGGTGAATAAACCAAGCAGGTCTCTGCTTACATGCGGCTTGCACTCTTAGGGGAAGAAAGATATTTCACAAATAACCTATAATAACTGTTATACAAGAAATAAATTATAAAAATTGATTGGGAGGTTCTAAATGGTGTAAGTTGATGCCACAGTTTTTTGTCAGGAGATGACTACTATAAATACCAGAGTTCATGAGGATTTTTTATTTTATTTTATTTAGTAGGAAGTGGCAGTTTAGTTGAGAAATGGAAGATGAGAATGAGCCAGTCATGCAAAGATCCTGGTGTAGGAAGAGAAAAGCAAGAATATTGCAGGCAGGATAAACATCAGGCACAACATCCCTGGAGCAGAAAGACTTTGTTATTGGAGAAATAATAAGATTATAACAAGAGGGAATGTGAGTGGAATGAAATAAAACGAAAAAGTCAGTGTACCATCATTTGGTTAAAGAAGGAGTCAGATACATTTAAACTTGCATAAACAAGGGATATTTCTAGGTACATACACAAGAAACTTATTAAGACTGTTTGCCTCTGGAGAGGATAACTTACTTTTTACTCTGGTTTTGTGCTGTTTGAATATTTAACTGAGTAAATGTAATATTAATTCAATAAACATCCATATAGAAAAAAACAAGGACCAGGACATATGGGGGCCAGGCCAAATTGTATGCAATTTGGATTTTATTCTGAAAAAACATTGACAAGTTTTCAGGAGTGGAATGACATGATAAATTCCTGATTGTTTTAAATGAATATAATACAAGGCTTTGGTGGATTGATTGAATATGCCAAGAGTAACAGTTTTCAGGTAGTCTTTTAAAAGTTCAATTATATTTTTTTAACTACAAAAGTTATACACATTCATTGAAGCAAAGTTTGAAAATTCATATAAACCCCAAAAATAAAAGAATAACCATCTATAATTCCACCACCCAGAGACGTATGTTTAGTATCCTGGAGTACGTTTTTACATGCATTATTTCTAATGTCTATGTGTTTGTTTACATGTAGAAAGAGAATGACATGCTATATACTTTACTGGGAATTTTTCTTTTTCATTAGGTTTACTTACGTTGGAGACATATTTGTACTCATTGAACACTCTCTTACAACATTATGGCAATTCCAATGTGTGGATATTTGAGAATTCATACAATTAAGAAATTAATTAATGTATTATTATTATTACATTTAGCAATGTAATGCAATGATATGTTTAATAGGCTTATAAGTAAATATTTCTGTTCACTCTTAATGACTTCCTGGTCAAACTACTGTCACTTTAGGAAGATCCCTGCACAAGATGCTGTGAGGCAACCTCTGCATGTAGCACACTCAGGCTTCGGCCCTGTACAGGCAAGTGGCACAGCTCTCTTAGCTGTGTCAGCAAGTCTCCAGCCTGAAGGCACTCAGCACTCACATTGTGGGCCAACGACAGGCCCACTACTGCTGTCTCTCATCATCGTGCACTGTTTTCAGTGTTGCAGTTCTTTCTTTTGGGTCTAAGAGTTTCTGGGTCCATGGTCCAAAAGATGTCCTCTGTTCCAGACACTTCTTGGTAGTTGTGAGATTCCCCTATACTTTTGTGGGGTTGTTGACCTTTATATAAGTCTCAGCCCAAAACAAACTCACTACCTTTAAGTTGGCTCCAACTCATAGTCACCCTATAGGACAGAGAAGAATTGCCCCCAAAGGGTTTCCAAAGCTGTAAATATTTATAGAAATAGATTGCCTCATCTCTCTCCCATAGAGCAGCTGGTAGGTTCCAACACTCAACCTTTTGGTTAGCAGGTGATTGTTTTTAACTACCAGAGCTCCTAATATATAAGCCTACTCCTCGTCAATTACCAAGGAGCTCTGGTAGCATAGTGCTTCAGGCACTTGACTGCTAGCCAGAAGGCTGGTGGTTCAAACCCATCAGCCATCCCTCAGAAGGAAGGTTGGGCAATCTACTTCCATAGTGATACTTGCCTCGGAAACCCAAGGAGGGGTTGCTATGAGTTGGGTCCAACTCGACAGATCATAACAACAACAACAACCTTGTCAATTTCAAGGCATTACCCTCCCACTAGGACCGTAGACTGACCAGTCCTCTTTAAAAAACCAAACTCACTGCCATCAAGTTGTTTCCAACTCATAGCAACCCCCACTGTGTTTCCAAGGCTGTAAATCTTTATGGAAGTAGACTGCCCTGTCTTCCTTCTGCAGAGTGGCTGGTGGGTTTGAAACACTTACTTTCCAGTTAGCAGTCAAGTATCTTTTCCACTACACCACCAGAGCTCCACCAGTCCTCTTAGTAAACCATAAATCACTCAATTTGTTTAGTAAATTAGCCAATCTCTTGTAAGATTGTAGCACAGCCAATCATTTTGTGAGAGTTAGAGGATCAGGGTTAGAAAGGCCATATAAAAGTAACTCAGTGCACCACAGTAAGGGCACAGCTAAAGCTCCAGCACTCACTGCAAAACTGGTAGAATGTGATGCTGAAATGTTTCCAAGTGACTCATCTGTAGCTGCAGAATTAAACACGGAGTTTTTTTTTTGTTTTGTTTCTTTTCCTGCTCAATAATGTTTTCTGAGAATATTCTGAAAGGTTTTTTGACATTTCCAAAATACTTATGATTGCCATTATTTTTCATAGCCTTATATGAAGCTCCAATTGTGACATTATCTACTCACTTTGTTCAAGGCTCTGGTCTCCCTGGAAAACATCTTAAAATAAAATGCCAATAGTTGGAAAAAAAAGTCAAGTACCAACAATGAGAGAAAGAACTATGTCATATTAGGCTCTGATTTGGAGTGAGAATTTGTAATTGCTTATTTTTCTAACTAACCCAATGTCCCTGACAAAAATTTCTGGAAGTTTTCCTAGGGTGCCAAATTTTGAACCATATCTCAATTCTTGACTATCCCTTGTTATTTCTTATGTACAACAAATGGTGTCGTTGATGATGCCAAATGCTAGTACTTTAGGTTCCAAGCAAAGGATGTTTACTTAAGTTAATATCAATGAGGAGTTTTAAAATTGAATTCTGACAAGATTTACCAGGGCTCAGTAGAAAGACAAAGATTTAGAGTCATATTCTGTACTTCATAAAACTCAGTTTCTTTTTATTTAAACTGCATGTAGAAGGACCTTGGTGGTGTAGTGGTTAAACATTTGGCTGCTTTCTGAAAGACTGGTGGTTCAAACCCATTACCTGCTCCATGGGAGAAAGATGTGGCAGTCTGCTTCCGTAAAAATTATTGTTGTTGTTGTTAGATGCTGTCAAGTCAGCTCTAACTCATAGTGCCTATGCCAGCCTGTGCCAGCCTCACAATCTGTGCTATATGAGTCAATGCATCTGGTTGAGGGTCTTCCCCTTTTTCAGTGACCCTTCACTCTACCAAGCATGATATCCTTCTCCAGGGAATGGTTGCTTTTGACAACATGACCAAAGTAGGTAAGACAAAGTCTGGCCATTCTCACCTCCAAGGAGCATTCTGGTTCCACTTCTTCCAGGATTTGTACTTCTTCTGGCAGTCCACAGTATTTTCAATATTCTTTGCCAACACCAACTTTATGAATATCCCTGAAACATTATCCAATATAGTGCTGGAAGTTGAGGCCCTCATGTCAGAAGACACTCAAAATACCACTGGGGAAGTGTTGCCTCCTCAGAGTAGAATTGATCTTAATGATGTGGATGGAGTAAAGCTTTCAGGACCTCCATGTGCTGATGTGGCATGACTCAAAATGAGAAGAAAGAGCTGCAAACTTCCATTAATAATTGGAACATGCAATAAGCTAAGTATGAATATAGGAAAATTGAAAGTTGTAAAAAATGAAATGAAACATATAAAGATTGGTGTCCTAAATATGTTTCGTGAGCTGAATAGACTGCTTTTGGCCGTTATGGATCAGACAACCATATGATCCACTATGCCACAAATGACAAACTGAAGAAGAATGGCATGATGTTCATCATCATAAAGAATGTTTCAAGATCTATCCTGAAATATAATCCTGTCAATGATAGAATAATATCCATACTCCTATAAGGAAAACCAGTTAATACTGCTATTATTCAAATTTATGCACCAGCCACAAAAGCCAAAGATGAGGAAATTGGAGATGTTTACCAACTTCTGCAGTCTGAAATTGACCAAACAGGGAATCAAGATGAGTTGATTATCACTGATGATTAGAATGTAAAAGTTGGAAACAAAGAAGAATCACCAGTAGTTGGAAAATATGGCCTCAGTGATAGAAATGATACTGGAGATTGCATGATAGAATTTTGCAAGACCAATGACTTATTCATTGCAAATACCTTTTTTCACCAACATAAACAGCAGCTATATACTTGGGCTTCAGATGGAAAACACAGGAATCAGATCAACTTCATCTATGGAAAGAAGCAATGGAGAAACTCAGTATCTTCAGCCAAAACAAGGCCAGGAGCTGATTGTGGAACAGACCATCAACTGCTCATATGCGAGTTCAAGTTGAAGATGAAAGCAATTAGAAGTCCACAAGAACCAAAATATGGCCTTATCATATCCTACTTGAGTTTACAGACCATTTAAAGACTAGATTTGACACATTGAATACTAATGACCGAAAACCAGAGGAATTGTGTGATAACATCAAGAATATCATTTATGAAGAAAGCAAAAGGTCATTTAAAAGACAGGAAAATAAGAAAAGACAAAGATGTATGTCAGAAGAGACTTCGAAACTTGCCCTTGAATAGAGATTAGCTAAAGTGGCTGGAAGAATCTACAAGATAAAAGAGCTGAACAGATTTCAAGGAGCAGCTCCAGAAGATAAAGTCAATTATTATAATGAAATATGCAAAGACCTGTAATTAGAGAAACAAAAGGGAAGAACATGCTCAACATTTCTCAAGCTGAAAGAACTAAAGAAAAAATTCAAGCCTTGAGTTACAATATGGAAAGATTCAATGGGCAAAATATTGACTGACAGAGGAAATATCAAGAGAAGATGGAAAGAATACACAGAATCACTGTTCCAAAAATAATTGATCAATGTTCATCCATAAATATTACAGTCTTTGAGACCCTATGGAACAGATCTTGGTCCTATTGGGTCACTATGAGTTGCAATCAATTCAACAGCAACAAGCCAAATCATATCTACTGAACATGATTGTTATGAGGTCCAGTAAGTTAAGAAATGAAAAATTACTATAAAAACTCTCAAGTGTTACATAAATATAAGAGCTGTTATTAGAGTTGATGTCACAAATACAAACTTCTACAAGGAACCAGAAGTCTTCTATGTACATGAGGTGGATCAATCAGAACTGTAGAGAACTCTAGAACATAAACTCCTCAGGACTGTTGCCACTAAAGGAAGAGAGCCCAGTGTTAATCTGATACTTCAATTTTTCAAGTGACATATTAAAATCCACTTATTTTGGAAAAATTCCTAAATTTTAAGTGTTGATAGCTGATTAAATTATGATTCAAAATAATTTTGTTGCCCATATCTGTTGGCCAAAGTTGGACCATGAGCAGTCAGACTGTAAGCTACTTTGGAGATTCACATTAACACAGTTCCTAACATCCTTAAATCTGCATGTTAGCTACTCAGGTTCCACCAACCCACTGCCATTGAATTTATTCAGACTTATAACAACACTATAGGACAGAGTAAAATTGCCCCACGTAGTTTCCAAGACAAAGTCAATTATTAAAATAAAATGTGCAAAGACATGGAGTTGAAAAGCCAAAAGGAAAGAACATGCTCAGCATTTCTGTAGCTGAAAGAACTGAGGAGAAAATTTAAGCCTCAAGTTGTAATATTGAAAGTTTCCATGGGCAATATATTGAATGATGCAGGAAGCATCAAAAAAGATTTGAGGTATACATAAAAGTCACTGTACCAAAAATAATTGGTTGATGTTCATCCATTTCAGGAGATGGCATATGATCAGGAACTAATAGTGTTGAAGGAAGAAGTTGAAGCTGCACTGATGAAAGTGGCAAAGAACAAGGCTCCAGCAATTGAAGGACACCCATTGAGATGTTTCAACAAATAGATGCTATGCTGGAGGCTGGTGCATAAATTTGAATAATAGCAGTATTAACTGGTTTTCCTTATAGGAGTATGGATAAATTCCAAGGGATATGGAAGACAGCTACCTGGCCAACTGACTGGAAGACATCCATATTTATATCCATTCCAAAAAAAGGTGATCCCACAGAATGGGGAAATGATCGAACAATATAATTAATATCACACTCAAGTAAAATCTTACTGAAGATAATTCAAAAACCGTTGCAGCAGTATATCGACAGAGAATCTCTAGAAATTCAAGCTGGATTCAGAAGAGGACATAGGATGAGGGATATCACTGCTGATGTCAAATGGATCTTGACTCAAAGCAAAGAATGCCAGAAAGATGTTTATTTGTGTTTTATTGACTATTCTATTGTGAAAAACATTCGATTGTATGGATCATAACAAATTATGGATAACTTTGAGAAGAATGGGAATTCTAAAATACTTAATTGTTCTCATGAGGAACTTATACATAGAGCAGGCAGCTGCTGTTTGAAAAGAACAAGGGGATATTGCATGGTCTACAGTCAAGAAAGGAGTGCATCAGGGTTCTATCCTTTAAACATACTTATTCAATCTACATGCTGAGCAAATAAACAGAGAAACTGGACTATATAAAGAACATAACATCAGTATTGGAGGAAGACTCATTAACAACCTGCAGTAAGCTGACAACACAACTTTGCTTGCTAAATGTAAGGATGATTTGAAGCACTTACTGGTGATGATTAAAGATTACAGTCTGCAATATGGATTATACCTCAATAGACCTCAATATAAAGAAAACAAAAATCCTCACAACTGGACCATTAAGCAGCATCATGATAAATGGAGAGAAGATTGAACTTTGTCAAAGACTTCATATTACTTGGTTCTACAATCAACACCAATGGAAGCAGCAGTCGAGATATCAGATTTATTGCAGTGGGAAAATCTGCTGCAAAAGACCTCTTTCAGGTACTGAAGAGCAAAGATATCTCCTTGAAGACTAAGGTGTGCCTGACACAAGCCATGATTTTTTTCAATCACCTTATATGCATGTGAGAGCTGGACAATGAATAAGGAATACTGACAAAGAGTTGAAACTTTTGAGTTGTGGTGTTGGCAGAAAATGCTGAAAGTACCATGAGCTTCTAAAAGAACTGAGAAATCTGTCCTAGATGAAGTACAGCTGGAATGTTCCTTGGAAGTGAGAATGGCCAGACTTCATCTCACCTACTTTGGTCATGTTGTAAGAAGGAACCATTTCCTGGAGAATGATATCATGCTTGGTAAAATGGAGTGTCGACGAAAAAGGGCAAGACCCTCAAAAAGATGGATTGACACAGTGGCTACAATGATGGGCTCAGGTATAGCAAAGATTGTTGAGCAGGCACAGGACCAGACAGTTTTTTGTTCTGCTGTACATATGATTGCTATGAGTTGGAGACAACTGGACAGCACGTAACAACAACGTTTCCAAGTCTGTAAATATTTATGGAAGCAAACTTCTTCCTGTTTCTCCTATGGAGCTACTGGTGGGTATAAACCACCAACCTTCTGGTTAGCAACTGAATGCTTTAACTAGTGCACCACCAGACCTCTCAGGAACTTAGGCTAAGAGTATTTATTTTACAGAGTATATAAAATATAGCCCAATCTTGTAGTAATCAATTATTTGTAATTATTTCCATCATGAGGGTTTTTCTCTTCAGGTGGCCAATTACTTCCTATCAAATTATCACTGAAAACCATTATTTTCATTTCCATTTGTCGACATCTCAAGACTTTATTTTCCATTTGGTACAAGTAAATGAAAAGGAAATAATAACAGTAAATGCAATTATGACCGTGATCTTATCTGCCTGGATTGATTAGAAGCCCTTACTCTAATCATCCAAACTCTTTATTAATGTTAAGTTTATTAAACCTAGGTTCAGAGCTAGATTTTTTAAGGAGTTCATTTGCTTTATATTTGTCTCTTATAAGATGGTGGAGAATGCAAGATAGGGAAGCCAAAGGAAAGCCTAGTTACCAGAGAGACCTTGCTTTCCCTGTGATTTGGCTTCACTACACTGATCTCTTTTAAAATGCTTTC
>NW_006921933.1:470113-471341 GCF_000298275.1 Orycteropus afer afer
TGATCCTTTAATCATTATATAATGTCCTTCCTTGTCTCATATGGTGGTTTTTGTCTTAAAGTCAATTTGATCAGAAATTAGTATTGCCACTCCTGCTCTTTTACGATTGTCATTTGCTTGATATATCTCTTTCCAACCATTGATTTTTAGTCTATTTTTGTCTTTCACCCCTAAGGTGTGTCTCTTATAGACACCATATTGATTAGTTTTGTTTTCTTATCCAATCTGCAACCCTCCATCTCTTGAGTGGTGTATTTATCCTCTAACATTCAGTGTAATTATTGACAAGTATGAATCTGTTGCTGTCATTTTGCTATGTGTTTTTTCATGGTCTCCCTGGTTTCTTCATTCCATAGTATTTTCTGTGCTGAGCTCATTATGTTTATGAGTTGTGTTATCATTTCCTTTGTTGCTGTTGTTTTAGTATTTGCTGAATATTTGTGTTTGTCTTCTTTTTCATTGTGATGTGAAGGTTTATCATTTTTCTTTTAGGTTACCCTGTGATTTATAAGTTTCTCCCAAAGATAAGAACAGTCTGTTCTATGTTGCAGCTCTCTTGACTTCCTCACCATTTAGAAGTTCTGTAACTACACAGTATTTTCTTTTTGGTTTGTAATTGTTCTCACTTGCTAATTGATGTCTCTGGTTGCCTTTTATAATCTTGTAAGCTTATTTTACTTTGGATCTGTCCATAGCTGTGGTTTCTGGGTTATGTCATCTTGTGTATTAATGGTTGGTTGTTGTTTGCTATTTTTGGTTCTCTCTTCAAAGAACTCCCTTTAGTATTTCTTGTAAAGTTGGTCTGGCTTTAACAAATTCTCTTAGTTTCTGCTTATCTGGATATCACCTAATTCCACCATTATATTTGAGGGACAATTTTGCAGGGTATATAATTCTTGGCTGAAAATTTTTCTCTTTCAGGGTTTTATATATACCATCCCATTGCCTTCTCACTTGTGTGATTTCTGCTGAGAAATCAGAGCTTATTCTCACCAGTTGTCTTTGTAAGTAACTTTTTGTTTTTCCCATGCTGCTTTCAGGATTCTTTCCTTATCTTTGATTTTGATGAGTTTGATGATAATATGTCTTGGTGATTTTCTTTTGGGGTCTATCCTGTTTGGGGTTCATTGGATTTCCTGAATGGATATATTCTCATCTTTCATCATATCAAGGAAGTTCTCCTCCAACAAATCTTGGACAATTTTCTCAGTGGTTTTGTTTTTCTCTT
>NW_006921933.1:472640-476089 GCF_000298275.1 Orycteropus afer afer
GAGCCTCCATCTGAGCACACAGAATGGGATGGAATTCCTGCTGGCATGGAACATAGGTGGGAGTGAGGGATGGCCACACTTCCATTCACCAAGAGAGTTTGGAGTATAAGAATAACAAAGGGAATGCCACACCTTTCCAGTTGTCTGGGTCTGGAATGTCTTTGGGGTTCCTGGCAAGTGGAGCCTGTTCTTAAGTCCCTGGAATCTGGGAAAATGCTGTCATTTTAAAAATCCAATATGGTCAAGCTGCTTGTAAACATTCAAAATTGCTGCACCTTCGGGACAGACAAAAGTCAGCCTACTTTCCTCTTTGCTGCTTCCCCTTTCATTCTGCAACCACCAGAGCAGTCCTCCATGCAGTCCCTGACTAGCAAGGCCAATTTTTAGGTTACTTCTTACCTACCACCACTCAGCAATATCCAAGCTGTCTGTGCCATCAGGATAGCTGCCAGACCCTAGCTCTGTATGTCTCCTTTTTTGGTGTTTTCATACAAATTCTTCTGCTCGTTGCAGTTTAGTCCACTTCTATATCCTTCCCTTCAAGGCTCAGGGGTACAAGATTATCTGTGTCTGTGTTAATTGGTTTTCCTTTTCTTTGTTGAAGAGGGTCTGTGCAGTCTTTCTGCCTATTCCACCTTCTTACCGAAACTCCTAAAAATTAAATATGTATGTGCTTCAAAAGACTTCTTCAAAAGAGTCAAAAGAGAACCTAAGGATTGGGAAAAAATATTTGGCAATGACATATCTAACATGGCATTGATCTCTAGAATTTATAGAAAACCCCAAAACCTCAACAACAAAAAGCAAATAATCCAATTAAAAAGTGGGCAGAAAGTGTGAATTGAAACTTCACCAAAGAGGATATTCAGGTGGCCAACAAAAATATGAAGAAATGCTCATGATCATTAGCCATTAGAGAGATGCAAATCAAAACAACAATGAGATACCATCTTGCCCCAGCACTAATAGCAAGGTTCTACCAGACAGGAAATCATAAATGCTGGCAATGATGCAGAGAGCATCCCAACTGCTGGTGGGACTGTAAAATAATACAACCACTATGGAAAGCAGTATGGTGATTGTTTAAAAAGTTGGAATTAGAAATAACATTTGACCTAGCCATTCCATTACTAGGTGTATATTCTAAAGAAGTGAGAGCCAGGACAGGAACAAATATATGCACACCCATGTTTATTGCAGCACTATTTACAATAGCAAAAACAAGGCAACAACATAGGTGCCAATCAACAGAAGAACGGATAACCAAACCTTGGTACATACACACAATGGAATGTTATGCAACCCTAAAGAATAAAATAGAATCTGCAAAACACTGCATAATGTGCATGAACTTGGAGGATATTATGCTGAGTGAAATAACTCAGTTATAGAAGGACAAAAACTGTTAGTTCATTATTGTAAAAAGTCAAGGAAAGGTTTATATATGGAAGGAAATTTTATTTTTTGGTTACAAGGGATAGGAGGAGAGAGGAGGGAACACTGATATATAAGTAGAGACAAGTATTGATTTGGGTGAAGAGAAGGGCAATATACCAAATGTGTGATCAATACAGTGGCATTGAGGAAGAGGGAGATATAGAGAGGTACATGGAAGGTACAGAGAACAAAGATGAACCCTTTTGCACATACAGTATTGCATTGTCAGTGATGGCATACATTGATATATGAGTGGATAGATGGGTGAACAGGCTGAACTATTAGGTATGTCCATGCAGGGGGAGTGTGCTCATGACCATGTATACAGTTGGCAGACAATGTTTCAGTGTACTTCAGATAATGTATTTGTATGTTCTGTAAGAATTCCCAGTTATATAGTAGAGCTGACAAGGGACAAAGTTGTGGTCCCTTCTTGGCCACAGCCAGCTACCCAGAGGGAGCAAGTAGTTAGACCTATGGGCTCAGGACCATAGTTACAGAGAACACCAATTCAATTAGTGTAACATACTACACAAAATCATTGTTCCACATCCCACTTTGGTGAGTAGCAACTGGAATTTTACAAGCTTGCAAGTGGCCATCTAGATGCAACGACGGGTCTCTCCTCATCCAGAGCAAAGAAGAATGAAGAAAAACAAACACATGGAAACAATTAGTCAAAATGACTGGTACACCATGTTATCCTCATATGGCTATGAGACCAGAAGAACTAGATCGTGCCTGGCTACCACTGTCAATCACTCAGAGGAGGATCTTTGTAGGAGATCCTGGATAGAGTGGGAGAATGATGAAGAACAAAACTCAAAATCATTAAAAAAATAAATAAATAAAAAAGGACTAGGTTTGCTGGTCTTATAGAGCCTGATGAAACCACAAGACTTGTCCCCTAGCTGCCCTTCAGGTCTGGAATTGAACCCACTCCTGTGGCTTCCAGCCAAACAAAAGACAGGCATATGAGTTGAACATTTACATTAGGTAGATACAGTCCTTGGCAGCATCGATCATGTGAGAATAGAAGGGCAGTGCATGTACAGGGAGACAGCTCAGGAGGCAGGAGTGCATGGGAGGGAAGGACACAGGGAAGAGGTAACTACGGGGAGCAAGTGGGAAGAGAGCTGTTATACCTGGGGAAATAGCAGTCAATGTCATGAGACAAAGTGTATGTGAGCTTCTGTATGGAAAGTTAATTTGCTCTGTAAACATTCACCCAAACCACAATAAAAATTAGAAGAAAAACCCAGAAAATTCCATGGTTTGGGTCAGATGCATCTTACTCTTCATGGAGATATCTTTGTACTTCAGCACTTGAAAGAGGTATTTTGCAACAGATTTGCCCAATGCAATATGTTTTTTGATCTCTTCACTGCTGCTTCCATTGGAATTGATTGTAGACCCAAGTAATATGAAGCCTTTGACAATTTCAATCTTTTCTCAATCTATCATGATGCTACTTTTTGGTGCAGTTGTGAGGATTTTTGTTTTATTTATATTGAGGTGTAATCCATACTGCAGGGTATAGTATTTAATCTTTAGCAGTAAATTCCTCAAGTCATCCTCACTTTCAGCAAGCAAAGTTGCATCATCTGAGTATTTCAGACAGCTAATGAGACTTCCTTCAATACTAATGCCACATTCTTCTTCATATAGTGCAGTTTCTCAGATTATTGGCTCAGCATACAGATTGAAAAAGTATAGTTAAAGGATACAACCCTGACACATTCCCTTCCTGATTTTAAACTATGCAGAATCCCCTTATTCTGTTCAAATGACAGCCTCTTGATTTGTGTATAAATTCCTCATGAGTACAATTAAGAGGTCTGGAATTCTCATTCTTCTCAATGTTATCCACAATTAGTTATGATCCACACAACCAAATGCCTCTGCATAATCAATAAAGCACAAGTAAACATCTTTCTGGAATTCTTTGCTTTGAGCTAAAATCTATCTGACATCAGCAATGATATCCTTCATTCCACGTCCTCTTCTGAATC
>NW_006921933.1:476189-477694 GCF_000298275.1 Orycteropus afer afer
ATTTTCAGTAAGATTTTACTTGTATGTATCAATGATATTGTTCTATAATTTCCACATTCTGTGGGATCACCTTTCTTTGGAATGGGTACAAATATGGATTTCTTCTAGTCAGTTGGCCAGGTAGCTGTCTTCCAAATCTCTTGGCATAGTCAAGTGGATGCCTCCAGCATGGCATCCATTTGTTGAAATGTCTCAATAGGTACTCCATCAATTCCTGGAACCTCATCTTTTGTCAATGTCTTCAGTGCAGCTTCAACTTCTTCCTTCAGTGCCATTGGTTCTTGAACATATGCCACCTCCTGAAATGGATGAAGATCTACCAGTTCTTTTTGGTACAGTGACTCTGTGTATTCCTTCCATTTTCATTTTATGCTTCCTGTATCATTCAATATTTTGCCCATAGATTCTTTCAATATTGCAACTCGAAGCTTAAATATTTTCCTTGATTCTTTCAGCTTGAGAAGTGCCAAGCATGTTCTTCCCTTTTGGTTTTCTAATTCCAGATCTTTGCACATTTCATTATAGTAATTGACTTTGTCTGCTTGAGCTTCTCTTTGAAATCTTCTGTTCAGCTCGTTTATCTTGTCATTTCCCCCATTTGTTTTAGCTACTCTCCACTCAAGGGCAAGTTTCAGAGTCTCTTCTGACATCCATTTTGGTCTTTTCTTTTTTTCAATGACCTTTTGCTCTCTTCATGGATGACATTCTTGATGTCAACTCACAATTCTTCTGGTTTTCTGTCATTGGTTTTCAATGCATCAAGTCTATTCTTTTGATGGTCTCTAAATTCAAGAGGGATATATTCAAGGTCATATTTTGGCTTTTGTGGACTTCTTTTAATTGTCTTCAACTTCAAGTTGAACTTGCATATGAGTAGTTTATGGTCTGTTCCACAATCAGCTCTTGGCCTTGTTTTAGCTGAAGATATTGAGCTTTTGCATCGTCTCTTGCAACAGATGTAGACAATCAGATTGCTGTGTACTCCATCTGGTGAAGTCCATGTATGTAGCAGTTAAGTTTGTGTGTCAACTTGATTGAGTAGCTGAGCAGCTGGATATAGTATTCCCCATGATAAGACTGGTAATCAATTACATGGGGGAATCTACTATGAACAGTTGAGTAGCTGCCTTATGAATATGATCTGCTTCCTGTATATAAGGAGAAGCCTTGGGGAATGGTCTCTAGCTTATGGCACACTTCAACCCTGAGTGTAGCTGTGTCATTGTTCAGCAGCCTGCCATTCTCTGCTGACCTTTGGACTTTCAATGGACTTGAATGAATGGTCTGCTGTGTGGTTTGGTAACATTGGGACTGTGCCTTTTTACTTATTAACCTTGGGCTTATCAATGTCAGCAGCCAGCAGCTGTCTGAGTAAAGAAAAGCCCTCAGTTTCAGCGTGCTGGGAGCAGGAGACAGAGCTGAAGCACAAAGTAGAGAAGCTTTCACCCAGCCCTTGGAGCCTGGGAGTTTGAAATTGACATAAAGCCTCCAAACTGCAAGGGAAT
>NW_006921933.1:477794-488857 GCF_000298275.1 Orycteropus afer afer
AGAACAATGTGCATAGCTGCTGCTTGTGTTGTTGAAAAAGGTATTTGCAATGAATAAGTCATTGGTCTTGCAAAATTCTATCATGCAATCTCCAGCATTATTTCTGTCACCAAGGCCAAATTTTCCAACTACCAGTGATTCTTCTTTGTTTCCAACTTTAGCATTCCAGTTATCAGTGATAATTAACACATCTTGATTACATGTCCAGTCAATTTCAGACTGGAAAAGTTGATAAAAATCTTCAGTTTCCTCATCTTTGGCTTTGGTGGTTCGTGCATTATTTGAATGACAGTCATATCAACTGGTCTTCCTTGTAGGCGTATGGATATTATTCTGTCACTGACAGACAGCATTGTATTTCAGATAGATCTTGATACATTCTTTGTGATTATGAATTCCACTCCATTCTTCTTCAATATGTTATTCCTGGCATAGTAGACCACAGGATCTTCTGATTCAAAATCTCCAAAACCAGTCCATTTCAGCTCACTAATGCCTAGTATATCAATCATTATGTGTTCCATTTCATTTTTGAACTTCCAATTTTCCTAGATTCATACTTAGTACATCCCATGTTTCAATTCATTGTCCAGCTTTCCTGTGTATATGAGGGGATTGAAAATAGCATGGCTTGGGTTAGGTGCACCTTAGTCTTCAAAGTGATACATTTTCTCTTCAACACTTTAAAGCAGTCTTTTGCAGCAGATTTTCTCAGTGAAAAACAATGTCTGATTTCTTGACTGCTGTTTCCATGTGTGTTGTTTGCTGATCCAAGTATAATGCAATCTTTTACAACTTCAATCTTCTTTCCGTCTATCATGATGGTGCTTGCTGGTCCAGTTGTGAGGATTTTTTTTTTTTTTTTTTCTTTATGTTGAGGTGTAATCCATACTGAAGACTGTAGTCTTTGATATTCATCAGCAAGTGCTTCAAGTCTCTTCACTTTCAAAAGCAAGGTTGGGTCTTCCTCCTATCCTGATGCTGCCTTCCTTTTCAAATAGTCCAGCTTCTCACATTATTTGTTCAGTACACAAATGTAATAAGTATGATGAAAGGACACAATCTTGATGCGTGGCCTTCCTGGTTTTAAACCATTTAGTATCCCCTTGCTCTCCTTGAATGAAAAATTAGATACTGAAAATTCTATGGAGCACAGGTCTACTCTGACCCACATGGGGTTGTCATGAATTTGCATCAGCTCTATGATAATGATATGAGAGTATGGACCAGGGTCTGAATATGTTTTATGTTCACGCTGTGCTCTCCCCATCTAGTCGAGTTCCTGGCCAATAGTAACCACTTAGTACACATGCACCAAGTGACTGAATATTTACAGTATGCTCTGTAGAGTCCCAGACACTGATGATACAGAGTTGTGGACCTTTTAGGGAGCTCACATTCTTGAAGGAAAGAAAATCAAGAAATTAATGGAATGTGATGTTTCTGTGATGAACAGTAAACTCAGATGGCTATGAAAGCATAGACTAGGAGACCTGATCCATGTCAGGAAGGTTTGAAAAGACCTCCAGGGGAATGATGCTTAAATTGAACCTTGAAGAATGACAAAGAGTCATCCAGGTGGAGAAGTCTGGAAAAGTATTTAGGGGACTGCACCCAGCTCATTGTGAAAAAGGTATAGAAATAAAACTAGATGGTGGAAAGGAAGTAGTTCAGATAGGGGTGTGTGTGTGTGTGTGTGTGTGTGTATGTGTGTATATAATGCGAGTTTAAGTTTTATGTTCCTGGCAATAAAAGCAATAGCAGACTAGAAGAAAGACTGTTGCAATACTACAGCTGATACTTCACAACAACCTCATGTGATTCTTATGACCACAGTACACACATTTCCTTCCCTAGTGGTACACAGTAAGGTATACAGAAAGGAGTTCTGGTGGTGCAGTGCTTAAGGCATTTGGCTGTTTACAAAAAATGGTAGTTTGAACCCATAAGTCACTGCATGGAAGGAAGATGAGCTGATCAGCTTCCATAAAGACTTACAGGCTTGGAAACCCATTGGGGGTTGCTGTGAATCGGAAGTGACTCGATGGCAGTGAGTTTAGTTTTGCATTTGAGTAGTACGCAGGGTTCCTGGAAAACTGCTCTTCTCCTTTCCTTTACCCTGAAGTTTGAGTGAGATGACTATATCCTTAGGGCTAAAAGTGATTCTTAATCATCTTAAGAAAGCCAGTTAAGAAAAAAAAAAAAAAACCTCTACTTACTTGGCCATAGGAATTGGATTGGGACTAAGCACATGAATCAATTGGAACCTAAGTGCCATAGATTATCACCTTTGTTCTTCTGAAGGAATTATGGAAAGGGATATTCTCTCTTCCTGAACCAGGAAACATGCAATTTGAAAGTTACTGGCAGCCATCTTGTGAAAAGACACACACAGACACACAGACACACACCAGCCTTTAGATTAAGCCAACAGTAAGCAAATCTTACTTTAAGTCCACTCTAACTGGGGACTTTAGAGTTATGTAGAATTATAATTTTCTTGCTATTTATTCCTTTTCAAGAGTTTTCTGTAACTTTCTGTAGGTTGGGAATTTCTGCTACTGGAAATACCTTAACTGCCAAAAGTCTGGCTATGGTGATGACAGTCAGGGTGAAGGACGAAAGGCAATTAAGTGCCCTCATCTAGTCATTTCATTCTTATGATCCCTTCTCTCTCTTGTTTATGCAGAAGACTCTTGCAAACAGCAGGCCGATGAGTGAAGAAAAATGGCATAAATATCACAAGAGTCAAATGACTTTTCCTCAGTTGCCTGACAGCTCTCTCCCTTCTTCTCTGTTCCTGCCTGTCTCTGGCTGCCAAGAATTTGCTGTTTGCTTCTCACTTTCCTCATCCAATCCACACTGAGAAGATAATGTGCCCAGCAAGCTCCAGAGAAGAAAGCTGAATGTCGGTGCACACTTTGCCTTGAATGAAATAATCTACCCATGCAGAGTGGCCTCTGCCATCTGGGGCTGAGATTGTGTTGTGTTTGGTGGTTAATTCTTCAGCCTTCTGGTCCTGGGATTTCAGCTAATGGCTTTGGGGTTTTGCACAAGCCACATGCCCCTGGCTTTAATGTTGTCACTGTGGATGAGAACTTGTCATGTTGTATAATATTGCACAGTTACTCCAAAGCAGCTTTCTGGCTAAGTGACAGCATTTGGCATGTCTCTAATATTGACAGTAGTGGTGACTATCAAGTGTTCTATTTATGTCAGGTAGAAAAGGCACAGGAGCATTTTAAATAAAATAAACATGTGCAAAGAAAACTTCTAGTTTAGTGTGGTAAAAATGTCAAGACAGTCTGCTCTGCTATTTTCTAGCCATGGACACTTGGGAAAGCTTAAGAGACTTAGTATCTGTAGCTATAAAATGGAAATAATGATAATGCTTACTTGGAGGGTCATAATAATAGTATTCAATGTGCCTAAAGTGTTTTGTGTGATGCCAGGCTCATCACAGACACATATATGATATATATATTGTTTTTCTAGACATGCCTATAAACCTTTCTAACTAAATACCTGCAATCAAGAAATTAGCTCGGAGATGCCTTAGGCAACATTGTTTCAAGCATAAGCCTTCTTAAAAAAAAAAAAAAAAATCATTACCGTTAGTTTGATTCTGACTCATAGCACCTTCCATTGGATTTCCAAGGCTGTAAATCTTTACAGAAGCAGATTGCCTCATCGTTCTTCTGCAGAGCAGCAGGTGGGCTCAAACTATTGACCTTTTGGTTAGTAGCTAAATATCTTAGCCACTATACCACCGGAACTCCTTACACCATAGCAAGCTATATTGACCACATATGTTTCAACCACTGGTGGCCAGGCCCAACAAAGCTGACCTATGAGTTGAACAAGAACTTATGACATGGCCTGATGCCAAAATTTGAGCTGGGTCCTAGAGTCTTATGGACTCCTGTTTGAACCCTGGGGTGGCGGGGGCAGGGGATTCATGAATTAGCAACAAAGACTGAAACTGCGTTTCCAGAGAGAAGCTAGGATGCCGGGTCAAGCTATCAGTGGTCACTGAGATTATAAGAAATGTGAGCTCTGGTGGCTTAGTGTCTAAGGCATTTGACTGCTAACTAGAAGGCTGGCGGTTCAAACCCACCAGCCACTCCTTGGAAAGAAGGTTGTGCAATCTACTTCCGTAGAGATATTGCCTCGAAAATGCAAGCAGGGGTCGTTAGGAGTTGGATCTGACTTGATGGCCATGAGTTTTTTTTTTTTTTTTTAGACGTATAAACAACTTTATAAAATTTGGAAATATTTAGAGATAGAAAATAAATGAGTCTTATGCCGCATGATATGGATTAACTGTGTTCCTCCAAAATTTGTGTTGAAGTCTTAGCTCCTAGTACCTGTGAACATGATCTTTTTTGGAAAGATGGTCTTTTTAAATGTTAACAGTTAACATGAGATCATGGTGAGAGTGGCAGTTTTTGTTGGTCTTGTGTGCTATTGAGTCTATTACAACTAATAGACTATAGGACAGAGCTAAACTGTTCCATAGAGTTTCCTAGGCTGTCACCTTTATGGGAGCAGATCACTAGGTCTTTAGTCCCACAGAGCAGTTGGTGAATTTGACCAGTAATGAGTGCTTAAACATTGGGCCACCAGGGCTACTTATAGTGGAGGAGGGTGGGCCATAAACCTATATATTGCCCTTATGAAAGAGGAGATGATACCCAGAGACAGACACACGTAGAGGGAGGATAGTCATGGGAAGATGTATTGACAAGCCAAGGCATGTCTGGGGCTGTCAGAAAATGATGCCTGAGGCTACTGAGAGAGACTGGAAAGTATCTTCTATAAAAACCAAAAAGAACATGGTTGGGACAGGCTCCTGAAATTGGAATACTAACATCTGGATCTGTTAAACAGGACATTTCTGTTGTTTAAAGCTACCCACTTGTGGCACTTGATCATGGCAGCCCCAGGAAACTAACATAGATAGAGAACGAGATAGACCCCGAGAGAAGTAGATATGTTGCATTTCATGGACATGATCAGGCAGAATTACATGAATGAAAAGCATAAAACTGACATCAATGAAGCTCGCTGCTGAGAACCTTGCAACTTTCAGTATATCACTAGAGGCATGATGGTTTAGGAGACTATATGGTGGAAATGTTAATGATTCAGACTCTGAAATCGCAATGCCTGGGCTCTGCTTCTGGCCCTGTCTCACACTAGCTGTGGGAACTTGGCCAAATCCAATGTCTCTATTGTCCAATTTCTTCCTCTATAAAATGAGGGAAACCACTTAGAGACATTTTGAGGATTAAATGAGTTAATAGGTATGAAGAGATTAGTATTACTGGTACATGGTAATCTTTTAATAAATAAATATTAGCCAATATAAATGGTCATCAATCAAGCCTCAGTGTTCATAAGACTGAGATGTATCATCTCATCAGCTCTCATAAAACTCCTGTTTTTCTTATGCCAAAATGTATCTTATCCTTAACATCCCTGTTAAACAAAATAACAAAATTAAATCAGCCTCTATTATCATTTTTATTTGAAGAACAAGATAAAGAAACAAAAAGTACAGAAAAGGAGATTCAATGCTGATTATGATAATAGCTATCAAAAAAAAATTGTGCACCTCATTCATTCATTTGTATGTTGGCTCATTCACTTATTCATTCAACAAAGATGTGTTGAGCTCCCACTCTGATAGAAATTTGATAGAAAATAAAACAAATGTAGTCCCTCTATTTGCAGTTTTAAGATCTTGAGGCATTCAATAAGTCATAAGGAAGTGTCATTTTCAAGCTGATATCTAAAATTAAGAAAAAAAAAAATTACTACTCTCACCATACTTAAATATCTACTCACAAATCATCTTTTCAGTGGATTCTTGTCTAACCACCTGTATCAGTCAGTACAGGTTACATATGAACTAACACCATATTTACTAGTTAAAACAGCATGTATTTCTTGCCCATAGTTTGTGTCCAAAGTGGTTGTGTAGGTTTGCTGTACTCTACACAGTCACTGAGGGAGCCAGGTTGAGGGAGATTTTGCCATCTTTTACAGGTGTTATCTGAAGCACACAGTGTCTATAGCCACAGTGGCTGAGGAAGAGCAGCCAAGGGGAATGCACAGTCACTCTCGAGACCCCTAAATGGAAGTGACTTAATCATTTCTCTTGCTGTGGTAGAACTGTGTCCTCCTCAAATGTTGAAGTTCTAACCACTATAACTTTGAAAGTGACCCTGTTTCAGAACAGAGTTTTTCTTGTGTTCCATTAATGAGGTTATATCAGAGTAAGGTGGACCCTAAACCCAATCTCTTCAGAGTGGTGTCTTATGAACGGGAGCGTAGACATAGAGAAAGAGCCCTTGTGGCACAAAGGCTAACCATTGGCTACTAACTGAAAGGTCAATGGTTAGAATTCACCAGCAGCTCAAAGGAAAAACAGACTTACTGATCTGCTGCCATAAGGATTACATCCTACAAAACCATATGGGAAATGTCTACTCTGTTACATGGGGTCACTATGAGTTGGAATTAGTTCAAAGGTAACCAACAACAACAACAGACATAGAGATAAACACATAGGGGAAAGATACCATGTAAAGAACTATCTACAAGCCAAGGAATGACAAGGAACATTGGGACTTCTGACAGGGAAGGGCACTCCCCTAGAGACAATGCGATGATTTGAACTTCTAGCCTTCAAAACTTAGATAATAAATTTCTGTTCTTTAAAGTCATGTGCTTTGTGGTATTTTGTTTACAGCAACCCTAGGAAACTAGGACACTGCTTATAACCCATTGGCCAAAACTAGTGATGTGGTCCCATCTAAATTCCAATGGCTAAACATTTTCTTGGGTACCAGGGAGAACAAAGCACTAGTAATCTCCACTCCACCACTCTATTTCAGTTGTAGCTGCAGCCTTAATCCTCCCTGTCTACTTCCCTTGTTCATCTTTTTCTTAAATTTTCATGAGCATCTTACTCCTATAACTTTGAAAATTCTAACTCCTATAACTATCTTCACACTCTCTGTGGTGGATGTGTTTGTGTGTCAACTTGCCTGGGCCTGGTTGAGTGGCTGGGCAGCTGGTAGTAGTTACTCCCCATGAAGAGACTGGCAATCAACTCCATGGTGAGATCTACCACAAGCAGCTGAGTAGCTACTTTGTGTATGTGGTCTGCTTCCTGTATATAAGAAGCAGCTTTGGGAATGGTCTCTAGCATATGGCATGCTTGGACCTTGCATGTAGCCATGTCATTGTTCAGTAGCCTGCCATGCTCTGCCAACCTTGGGACTTACAATGAACTTGAATTAATGGCCTGCTGTGTGGTTTGCTAACATCAGGATTGTGTCTTTTTACTTGTCAAGCTTGGGTTTCTCACCCTCAGCAGCCAGCATCTGTCTAAGTGAAGAAACATCTCTAGCTCAAATGGACTGGGAGCAGGAGGAAGAGCTGGAACCCAAGGTTGTGGGGCTTTCACCCAGCCCCTAGGGCCTGGCACTTTGAACTTGGACTTAAAGCCTCCAAACTATAACAGAATAAACTCCTGTTTGTTAAGGCCATCCCATTGGTGGTATATTCCTGTCAGAGCAGCACTAGGGAACCAGAACACTATTTCTCCTGAATAGAATGTAAGTTTCATGAAAGCAAGCATTTTTGTCTATTTTGTACACGGTATATCCCTACCAGCTAGGACACTGCTTGGCACAGAGAAGGCTCTCATTAAATATTTATAATGTAAATGGACATATGAATGTCGCTTGTGGAAAGAAATGGCAAGCCTAAGGGAGGAAGCAAAAAAAGACCCCTGAGAAAGGAAGGAACTTGTGTTGTTCAAGCAAGAGGGGACACAATGGTCTGGCTAGAGCAGAACGGATAAAGTGGCCCAATGTTAATACGCATTTTCTGTAAAGCTTGAAAGAAATTTCCAAGAGGAATTATTCCTGGGATACAAATAAGAAACAAAAACCTGAAGCTCAGAAAAGTTAGGCAATTTTCCAAATGACACACAGCTAATAAATTGAAGAGTTAAGTTTCAAACATAGGTTAATCATTTTTTCGGAAAAGAGTCTGGATGATTCACACAAAGCCTGTGGACGTCAGGGAACCATATCCATAAAGTCATTGTCATGTAGTCTGCTAACTAAGAGTAACATCTCTAATGTCAACTAGATACTGATCAGTTTAGGCGTACAAAAAAACTCTCTGCCGTCGAGTTGATTGCAACTCATAGTGACCCGTCCTTGGGTTTCCGAGGTGGTATCTCTATAGAAGCAGATTGCTTAATCTTCCTTCCGAGGAGTGGCTGGTGGGTTTAAACCATTAGCCTTCTGGTTAGCAGTCAAATGCCTTTGGTACTACACCACCAGAGCATGTTTCCTTATTAATGCCTGATTGATTCTATATAGTGAAAATATATTCTTTTACTAAGTACTGATACCATATACAAGTTATCTTTGAGCTAAGTAGAGCTAAAAGTTTAAAATTGAAATTTAGAGGCCTGATATCAAATTAGTTGTTCGATCACAGTAAGAAAAACCATCCGATTAAAAAATTGGAGAAATGTAAAAATCATCTCCAATTAGTGTGAAAACTAAGGAGAGAAACAAGAAGCTACAAAAAGCATCCTGTGTTGTGTCGTTCTTAGGTGCTGTCGAGTTGGCTCCTACTCGTAACAGCACTATGTACCGCAGAACACAGCATTGTCTGACCCTGCACCATCCTTACAATCCTTGCTATGCTTCAACCCGTTGTTGCAGCCACTGTGTTAATTCATTTTCTTGCTGGTCTTCCTCTTCTTTGCTGAGCCTCTGCTTTGCCAAACATGATCTCCTTCTCCAGGAAATGATCCCTCTGACAGCATGACCAAAGTAGGTGAGACAAAGTCTGACCATTCTCGCTTCAAAGGAGCATTCCAGCTGCACTCTTCCAGGACAGATTTGTTTGTACTTCTGGGAGTCTGTGATTTTTTTCAGTATTCTTCATCAACACTACAAAACAAAGGCATCGACTATTCTTCACTCACTGCCACCGAGTCGGTTCTGACTCATAATGACCCCCTTTGGGTTTCCCAGGCAGTATCTCTATGGAAGTAGATTGCCCAGTCTTCCTTCCGAGGAGCGGCTGGTGGATTTGAACTCCCAGCCTTCTGGTTAACAGTCAAATGCCTTAGGCACTACACCACCAAAGCTCCTATCAACTCTTCTTAGATCTTCCTAATTCATTGTCCGACTTTCACATATGTGCATGAGGTGACTGAAAATATTGTGGCTTGGGTCAGGCGTACCTTAGTCTTCAAAGTGACATCTTTGCTCCGGAATACTTTAAAGATGTCCTTTACAGCAGATATGCTCAGTGAAATTTGATGTTTGATTTCATGACTGCTGCTTTCATGGGTGTTGCTTGTGAATCCAAATAAAATTAAATCCATGACAACCTCAATCTTTTCTCCATTTATCATGATGTTGTTTATTGGTCCATTTGTGAGTGTTTTTGTTTTCTTTATGTTGAGGTGGAATCCATACTGAACACTGCAATCTCAAGGAAGTATGGGTATCATTTTTTGGAAACTCTTCCAGAGGCCAAACTCCAGAGATGAAAATGAATTTGGAAACTAGAAACCATAGTTGCTTTGGACTTTGGTACTTTGGTGCCTCATATCTGAAACCCTTTTCAAGGTTGAAGGATTCCTCATCATATGAGTCTTGGAGACTGAACCTGACTACAAAAGGCAAAAAAAGCAAAAGCCAAAAGTTGCTTTCACAAACTTTTTTCATGATCATGTGACCTGGGCTCAGCCAATAGGATGTATCTTTTACCAGGAACTAATGATAGTAAAAATATAGGGTTAAGGGGGAGTCCATTCAAGTGACAGCTCTATGGTAGTAGCAATATTCAGCTTCCAAATGCCTAGGGCAGAAGCAGCAGCAGAATCAGTGGTGGCATTAGGGTTCAATGGCCATGACAGCAATATCCTTGTGAGTAATGGATGGTCTCAAAGTAAATTGTTTTACTGCTATCTTGGTCATTTCCTGAGCTCAATTCTGCAATATTTATTCCATTAAGTTTCTTTTCTGCTGAAATCCAATCAAGAGATTTCTTTTGCTTACAAATAAGACACCCAAGTATTATAATACTCAGATAGTAATGACTGAGTGTGGACCTGATGAGGAGAAGACACAGTAAAATCTATGGTTGATAGATGATAAAGACAGATGGATGGTAGATAAAGATAGGTAGATGAATAAATCAATTTAACATTTATTGAATGATTACCGTAAGTGAGGCATTTTCTTAAGAACTTTAAGCCCAAACTGGAACCAAACCCAGTGGCACTGAGTCGATTCCAATTCACAACCATCCCCATAGGATTTCCAAGGCTGTAAATCTTTAAGGAAGCAGACTGCCTCGTCTTTGTCCCACAGAGTAGGTTTGAAGCACCAACCTTCTGGTTAGTAGCCCAACTCCTTAACCACGACACTTTATGCATTTTAAAGTACTATTGAATTTAACCCTCACATACATTTGTGCTGAGTACTTTTGTTTCCCTTCTGTGGTAGTTAAGGTTATATGTCAACTTGGCTGGGTCTGGTTTTGAGTGTCTGGGCAACTGAATGTAGTATTCTCCATGATGAGACTGGTAATCAGCTCCATGGTGGAATCTACTGTGAGTAGTAGATTTAGGGATACGGTCTGCTCCCAGTACATAAGGAGAAGGTTTAGGAATGGTCTATAGCTTTTGGCATGCTTGAATCCTGCATGGAGCCAAGTCATTGTTCAGCAGCACGCCATGTTTTCTGCTGATCTTGGGACTCTTAGTGGACTTAAATCAATGGCCTCTGTGTGGTTTGCTAATATTGGGACTGTGCCTTTTTACTTGTGTACCTTGGGTTTGTCAGCCTCAGCAGCCAGCAGCTGCTTGAAGGAAGAAAGCCTCCAACTTCAGTGGGCCGGGAGCAAGAGGCAGAGCTGAAGCCCAAGTTTGAGGGGCTTTCACCTAGCCTGTAGAGCCTGGACTTTGAACTTGGATTTCTAGCCTCCAAAACTATAAGAGAATAAACTCATTT
>NW_006921933.1:489507-490895 GCF_000298275.1 Orycteropus afer afer
TAGCAGTCAAATGCCTTAGGCACTAGGCCACCAGAGCTCCCAGGATTCCTTTTAGATATGACTTAAGCAAAGTGTGACATATGCTTCCATATCATTGGGCTTTCTCGCTTTCACATGCTCAAATACTCTGAATGAAAGATTGAACCTAAAGTGCACCTATGTCTGATACCAAGACCAAATGATCCCAGGCCAGATAAACTAAACCCTCACTGTTTGAAAGACATTCCAGTGAGTCAGAGATTCTAGTTTTTGCATGTCACTGAGTTTGGGAGTGAATTGTTATTGAGGATTGTCATGGTAATAACTAACTAATGTAATTAGTTAATGTAATGTAATTAGTAATCCATGCAGACAGGATACAAATCCAAACAATTTGGTTCCTAAGCCTGTCTTCTAACTACTTTTCACCTGTCCTGTTACTTCTGGAAGTTTACACTGAATAAACACAAAATCAGTGCAAAGTTTTATTTCACCCCACTTTGACACCTCCATGGTTGTCTGCGTTTCCTAGTGCTGCTGTAACAAAAATACCAAAGTGTAGGCTTTAAGGAGCATGGTTTTATTGTCCCACAGCTTTGGAGCCTAGGAGTCCAAATCAAAATGTCAGCAGGACTCTGCTCTCTGCTCTAGAAGATGATCGATCATTCCTGTCTCTTTCAGCTTCTGAAAGCCTTAGGCATTTCATGGCATGTCTTGGCTTGTAGATGAATTCTTAAATGGCATCTTTCCCCTGTGGGTGCTTCCCATGTCTGTTTTCCCATTTTATAGAACACCACTCAGAAAAGATTAGGCTTCATACCCACCCTACTCCAGTATGACCCCATTAACTCAACACAAGAAAAATCTATTCTCAAACATGGTCATATTCACAAGTATTTGGGTAAAGACTTCAATATCTTTTAGGGGGAAACAATTAAATCTATAAAAAAGGCATACAAGAATCCTTAGCTAGATAAGCCTGTGATGGTGTCTGCTTTTTTCAGGCCAGAGAATTGTTTTAGTTCATCAGCCTTGGTATATATGGCTTGCCTGTTTTCCTTTGTCTTATGCCGGTCTCTACAAGGCAAACATTTCTTGATGTCAGTGCCAATATATACAGTATGGAGATACTCAGTCTCTCAGACAGCAATGTCTTGAAATCTGCCTTTAACTAATGGAGCTCAGCAATCAAATCTTTATTCTTACCCTATTTGCTCTATTTGTGTTCTAAATTCCTAGTTCACTAAACTAGGTAGAGCAAGAAATACATGAGGTAAGAGCAGCTGATGGATAACCAGTTGTTGTTGTTATGTTGTTAAGTGCCGTCGAGTCATTTCCAACTCATAGCGACCCCATGCACAGCAGAACGAAACACTGCCCGATCCCGCACCAGCCCCACAATCCCTGCT
>NW_006921933.1:494517-508466 GCF_000298275.1 Orycteropus afer afer
TCTTCTCTTTGGCTTCCTGGGTTTTACCCCTTTCTCCTGCTAACCAGTAGTGGCTCCTAAATATTTTGGATGTTCCTCTTTTTTACAGTGATTAAGGATTTTGTCCTCTTTGGTTTAATAAGCACATGTGTGCCAAACACTCTTTCTAAAAAAAAGATTTTTCCACTACTCAAGCTCACTTGCTACCATGTCTGTTTCCTTCCAGTTCCTTAAATATGCCAGTGAGTTAGAAGCTAGTTCATTAGCAAAGTGTTGCCTTCCCTTAGTGGTCTTGGGCATATAATTTTAATGCCCACTCAACCACTGCCCAAAGATTTATACTAGCACACTAACTGCTTGTCTTCTCACATTCCATTGGCTTTGCATAACATCAGTCTACATCATTAGGCAAAGGCAAGTGACCTTGCCTGGTTGCTACCTAAAGTCGGAGAAGGGAGACAGAGTCTACAGTTTTTGAGTATCAATGCTCAAACACTATTCACTCACTATCTGGTCTTAGGTATACTCATAGAGAAAGTAAATAAGGGGTTCATAACTCGCTTTTTGATGTATGAATGAGCTTAAAGCACAATATGAGTTGTCCTGAAAGAACAAAGGAGTTTTGATTTGCTGAGAGTAGCAGGTGGGTATAGTAAGAATTGGATCCTTCATGCTTTTACCTTTCAAGTGATGCACATGACATGTTGAACACAAGGACACAGTGTGCTGAGTCAGATGAGATTCAAACTAGTCCTGGCTCTTTCAGCAAGAGGAACAAGTCAGACCTGAGTCTACCCTACTCTTGCTACTCATAGAACGTCCTTGCTCAGAAAGTTTGGCTTTTATACCATATAGATGCTAAGAGATATAAGAGCTTGGAATAAAAACAAAATAGATGGAACCACCCATGTGGATCAGCAATTTTGAGCCCTGGCTGGTTCAGGCAGAAGAGGAAATTTGCCAATGATCTATTTGGGTGTTTATAAAGTGCAGAGGATGGATACCAAGGGACTGCAAAATGAAGATAAAAATCATTCAGTGGCAGGACCACTACTTCTTGCTATGAGCACAACCACTTTCAGACAGTGATTTGTACAAGCAAATGCCCTTCATAGAGCCTCACATAAGATTCTAAGTTTTCTATACTACTGAACCTTTTTTAATCCTTTCATAAACTATTTTCTTCTTTTAATTTTTTGTTGATACCATTCATTTTCATTAATGAACAGCATAATGAATCAAGGAGCATTCCTGAAATACCTTTATGAAATATAAAATATATTCTGATACGTAGTATGTGTGGGACACATATGTCCCTCTGTACTCAGGGTAGGATTATGAGGGGGCATATATATCCTTCTATACTCAGGATAGGATTGCATGGGACATATATGGCCCTGTGGACTCTGATGTAGGTTTACATGGGACAAACTTGTTATTCTGGACTCTGGGGTAAAATTACTTGGGACATATTTGTCCCTCTGGACTCTGCACCACCTTCTATATCCTTTCACAAGTGCATGCAATTTAGGGCACCTGAAAATGCACTGTTTGTGAGAACATGGAATCATTGTGAGAAAGACAATTTCCAAATACCACACAGAAGACCTCAAATATAGTTCCAAGGCTTATATCCCTGAAAAACCAAAAGAGACAAGTTTGCTAAATCATACCACCAGGATGCCACACTTCATTCAATACCTATAGAAACAATAATTTGCCACACACACCTATTTCTTCCGTTTCAAAGAGTTATACAGGTACCCTCCTAATGGCTGTACATGCTGTCAGTGGGCAAGTAGTGTCCCAATAAACCCCAGAAGTAGAAAAATGTAGCTGGGTGCTATATGTCCTTTGGGTCATGAAAGGGTTAAAGGCTAAGCTGGTGTTATGGAGTGAATTACATCCTCAAAAAATATGCGTGGTACATCCTAACCTCAATGCCTGTAGTTATAATCCCATTTGGGAATGAGTTGTCTTTCTTATGTTAGTGAGGCAGGACTAGTGAAGGACATATATTGAGTCAATCTCTTCTGAGATACATGAGAGACTAAACAAGCAGGCAAAAGAGCCAAGATGGGGTAAGATAGATGCCAAGACACATGGAGCCCTTCAAGGAATCAGGAAGCAGAAATTGAAAAGACAAGGACATTCCTCTAGAGCCGATATAGACAGAAAGCTTTCCCCTAGAGCTTGCACTTGGAATTTGGACTTCTATCCTCCTAAACTGTGAGAAAATAAATTGCTATTTGTAAAAGCCATCCACTTTTGGTATTTCTGTTATAGCAACACCAGATAACTAAGACAGTAGGATCTCCAAAACACCTCGTAAGAAGCAAAGAGATGAATCTAGTAGGTGGTACTAATATGAAAAACACCCGAGCCTTGGAGATGCATAACATTTTTTATAAACAATATCCTCCTCATGTCCAAAATGGAATGAAATAATTCCTTTCTCTTCCTACTCACAATTCCCTATAGACAACCTTGAATACTTAGGCTTGTAAGAGTATTGCATACACTGACTTATATGCAGGATTCTATGAATCTCCTAGAACATAAAAATCAAGTATCTAGATGAAGACAATTGAACCCATCTGTTTTGCTACCTGTGATAGTGTAAGTGAATTTGAGCTGATGGCTAATTCTCAGAAATCAAGGATCTGAGTTCTTTCAGGTTTATTTTTTCCTTCTAACTAGAAGTTATACCATACCTTCAGACTATTGAGTGAATTGGAAAGAAACTGTATTGAGAAAACAACTGAATCAGAAGGTAGAAATTCCTAGTTCCAGTCCTAACTTACTACACCTACTCCTCATCCATCAACTCTATCATTATCCACTTTTTCTCATCAATAAAAGTAGTAAAACATTTACTATCTAACTATTTTGCACATTAACAGCTTATGTCTGGCAGTTACAAATGCCGAGGTATGAGGCAAGAGTAATGCTGTTAGTGGTAGCTAACATTTTGAGTCAACTTCTCTAGACCATGATTCTCAACAGCTTGGCAGGTATGCAATGATCTAATTTGGCAGTTATGTAATGATGTGGTCACCCTCTATTTTTGTATAATGCTCATTTTGGCATAATGACATGGTCTTTGGTATCTAACCATGTGGATAAGTGAGGAGTAGGAATAATGATCTGGCTTTGATTAAGTAATTTCACCTTTTTTTATTTTTCTTCCCTCTTGCATAATAAACCATTCACTAACAAACACTCTCATGTTGTTGTATTGTGCTGTCATGTCAGACCTGACTCATTGCAACCCCTCGTTGGGTTTCTGAGGCAGTACCACTATGGAAGTAGATTGCCCAACCTTCCTTCCAAGGAGTGGCTGGTGGGTTTGAGCCAACAGCCTTCTGGTAAACACTCCCATAGCACTTCACAATTTACAACATACCCTACAATAAATCACTTCTTCCTTGCAAAAAAAAAAAAAAAAAAATCCTCTAGGAAAGGTCAGTGACTGGTAAGTCACCCCCTAAATTCCCACTATGCTAATCAGAAAACTAAGAGATGGAGATATGAAGATATTTACCAAATAACATAATGGGGTTCACATCTCGTATCCAAATTCAAAATCCACCTTTCTTCCATTTATACAACAAAAGCATTTTGTAAAATGGAAATACATTTTAACATTGTGTTCTGGCCTCTGGAAGAGATACTGCTGTAAGCATTGATAGTGGGAATTTTCCCAAACTTCTTTCTCCTGTTGGATATGTCAAGAGAGAAAACACAATCTGGTCTGTGGGCTTGTGAATAGCCTCACAGTAGCAAAACAAGAAGTGATGCATTTAAATTGTGATGTTGGCAAAGAATATTGAACATACCCTGGACTGCCAGAAGAATGAACAAATTAGTCATAAAAGAAACACAACCAGAATGTTCCTTGGAAGTGAGGATAGAGAGACTTTAGCTTACTTACTTTAGACATGGTCATCAGGAAAGATCAATCACTAGAAAAGGACATGATTGTAAATTGTAACCTAAATTGTAGTGAAAATGAAGGAAACTCTCCATGAAATGGATTGACACAAAACCACGAAAATGAGCTTAAACATACCAGTGATCGTGAAGATGGTGCGGGACTGGGCAATGTTTCATTCTATCTAAGCTCATCATGAGTTGTAGGTGACTCAATGTCAACTAACAACACCAGCAACACAAAAGGAGGCTCTATAGTGCATCACAGCCAGAACAATGGGGGACAGCAACGGAGGAGGAGAGAGCAGCACAGCAGGGCTGTCCAAATACGTGGGAAAGTGCACAGAGTTTTAGAAGAAGGAACTCTTCGGGTAACTATCTTCATCCTCAACCCTAGGTGAAAGCAGTCACAGTGTCAGCTGTGACCAAACCATTAGACCAAAGAGGTGTTCTCACCTGGTACTAAGGGCACACTTTATCACAAACAAAGGAAGTTTCTGGGCTTTGAGAACTGAATGGATTCCCAGGAAAAACAGACAACGTCCAATTTAAACTGGCTATTTAATATGGGTCCATCTGGTCAACCCCCTCTTGCTAATGAAGTTAAGCATGAATTCCACAGTACCTCATACGAGGAGTTAAGGATAGGCAACTTAGGAGAATAGGGGAACTTTATATCAGCCAAGGGTAAGGTAGGGAGAGGGAGACAAAGGTTTACTTGATCTTGTCTTCATCCAGCAGAGAGTTAGCCAGGACCAGCACACGGCTGTGAATGAGTTATGAGTCTGCATTCCAAGCAAAGAACCATGCCCTACAGCTCACATCCACTCTTATATAGGACAAGTAAGTGTGAGAAAGCAGTCCTAACTGTGGAGAATGCACAGGTGGCTCTGTATCAGACAGCCTGGACTTGTTCCAGCTATTTCTAGTCTGACTGCACCTGGACCTCACCCTGGTGAACCCATGAAGATTTTCAGTGCCCCTCTCAGACACAATACTCTGGCCATGGAACCCTGAACTTGGACGTAGTCCCTCTCGGGGGAAACCGTTGGTGAAAGAGCTGGTGCCATGATCTCATTGTCCAAGCATTCCAGTGGGAGCGCCCGGGTCCTCTCACTGCATCGTCACAAGCCTATTGTCTCTCCAGTATGTTGGAGAAAACAAGAGCTCTTTCCAGCTAAGAAGCCCCATCCACATACATCGTTAATTAAAATTAAACCTGGATCTCAGTTCTCCTTTTGTGTTTTTAATAAATTGATGAGATGTAATTTATACTGATTATTTTTGTTTTGTTTTCTGGCTGCTTTTTATAAATGATTCTGAGGCTGCCTTCCATAAGGGTATTTTCATTAGCTGGTTGAATTTAAGTGACTTAATTGATGTAGTTAAAGCATTAACTTTGCTGATAAAAACTAAAACGACTCAGGGCAAACACACTGTCATATTGTTATTATTTAATACAGACTGCAAAACTACAGCACAGGAGTTGCTGCATAGCGCACAGTTAGACACGGTCCGTGTCCCAGGGGCACGCAATCCCAGCAAGGTTGTTATATGGTATTCATTGCAATTTGATGAACTTCATTTATCTAGACAGCCACTTATTTAGGATGAATTGGAACCTACTGAATCATCTTAATTCAGAGACTTCTACTGCACCATGGGTCTGCAGCAGCTATTAAACTTGAGAAGAGTCGGTAGCCATGACACAATGAATGCATTATTCCTGCAGAATTCTCTGGCGTGATGAATCATCAGCTTTATGGACATGTGTTGGGTGATACCCGCTACCACCCTTCTTTCCTCTTAGGTTTTTAAGTATGATATCAGTGTTGCAGTCACTGTTACTCATCTTCCCCAATAAAGAAGTTATCTGTCACAGCTGATGCTATTTCCCCAATAGCACAATCATTCAATTCTTGGGGAAAAAAAAAAATCACATAGCCTGAAACCTTGGTACAAGACGAGGGTTCCCCTAGGCACTGAGTTCTCTGAAGCGATGAGTTAATGAGGAGAGAAGAGTTCTCTCTGTAACTGATACAGTCACTTTATGGCATTCTATTACTAATTGAGAGTAGGGACTCCCATAAACTAAATTTGGAGGATTTATTTGGGATATTTGCAAGGCCAAGTGGGGAAACATGCAAATAGGAGACTTGCACACTGGGTGAATCCAACTGGTGAAAAATTGTACATGCTATTTATGAAGTAGAGGGCTTTTTCCCAAGACAAGTGAGATGTAAAGATTTGAAAAATGTCTTAGGGTTGTCACTTTCCAAATTCTTGGCTGGGCATTAAATTCAGTGTCTGTGACTCTTATAACCTATAGACCAAGTCTGTGACTTTGATGAAGCTTAAGAATTGAAAACTAAGAAAGTAAGCAGTAAGGTCTTACTACAGAGAGGATTAGTACCTTTTTGAACTCAAAAGAATGCTAATAGTATCAACTCTTTTTATCAGTATTTAGGTTCTCACATATACAACCAATGAGATAAAATTAAATAAAAAACAGTTTTGTCCAGTCGACTTCAACTCATGATGATCTCACATATGTCAGAGTAGAACAGTGTAGGTTTTCAATTTTCAGAAAGGTGATCACCAATCATTTCTTCTGAGGTATGTCTGGGTGGGCTGGTCCTCCAACCGTTCAGTTAGCAGCCCAGATCATTAACCATTTGAACCACACAGAAACTCTGTACAATAAAATGGAATTATGTAACTCTCTTCAATATCACAGGTTAAACTATAAGTTATTTGAATTTTAAATTTGTCATCCAACCTCAGTTGTTGTTGTTGTTGTTGTTATGTGCCGTCGAGTCAAACCCGACTCATAGCGACCCCTCCTTGGGTTTCCGAGGCAGTATCACTACGGAAGTAGGATTGCCCAACCTTCCTTCCGAGGAGTGGCTGGTGGGTTTGAACCGCCAGCCGTCTGGTTAGCAGGCAAGTGTCTTAGCCACTATGCTACCAGAGCTCCTCAGTTAGTCTCAGGAAAAGGGTATTTACCTTTCTATAAACCATGGTCAACTACTATGGTCCCCAGACTAAACCTTTCCCATTGCCTGTATGTATGGTCCATGAGCTAAGAATGATTTTCACATTTTAAATGATCACATTTTAAATAGTTGTATGAGGCTTCAGTTGTGCTTCCAGGCTAAGACTAGGAAGAAAGGCCTGCCAACTTACTTCAGAGTATCAGCCAGTGAAAAACCCTGTGGATGGCAATGGTCCTATCTACAACTGGTCATGGGATACCACAGGAACAGGCAGCATTTTGTTCTGTTGTACATATGCCGTCATGAGTTGGGGACTGACACTGTGGTAGCTATCAACAATATATTTTCATATTATATACCAAAAGCTCACTGCCATCAAATCAAGCCCAACTTGTAGCAACCCCCTTTGGGTTTCCAAGGCTGTAAATCTTCACAGAAGTAGACTGACTCATTTCTTCCATGGAGCAGCTAGTGGATTTGAACCACTGATCTTTTGGTCAGTAGCCAAAGTCCTTAACCACTGCACCACACAAATCCATACCCACTGCCATTGAGTCAATTCTGACTCATAGAGACTCTCATTGGGCTTCCAAGGTGATAGATTGTTTCATCTTCCTTCAGTGGAAAGGCAGGTGGGTTTGAACCTCCAACTTTCTGTTCAGCAGTCAAATGCCTTAGGCACTGTGCCACCAGAGCTCCTTGTATATAAACTGCTTCTTGGACTGTGTGTTGGGGGGGGGAATAGAACCCACTAGCAGCCATTCTTATTGTAAAGCACTAAGTAGCCTTTTCTACACAAATAAACTACTTTGAAACAAAGCTCCAGATGGTTGGATTTTCTTTACCTGCATTATTTTTCAACACCCTCTTGAATTCAGCTAGTAAATAGTTATTTATCACTTTCAAAATAACCAGTTGTTTGATCTTCTCCTGCCTCCCTCCCCTGCCCACCCCACCAGCCTGTGTGTGAGCTGGGGGCACAGAGGCTCTGTCTGCTACCAGCTGGTGAGTGGAGGAAGGCAGGTCTGTTTACCTGCCAAGGAAGATCTGGGATAAGCAGATTACTTAGCTGTATGGCTGCAAAGCAAAAACAACTTGCTAAAGAAGAAACAATTCTGTGAAACTGAAACAAAAAATAAACAAATTTCTCTGAATTGAACTGAATTTTGACAGGGTACATTCAATAAAGCCAGAGAACACAGGGTAATACATTTTAGTATAATGAAGAGAAAGGAGAAATGTGGGCTGGAGAAAAAAGACAAGGAGAGGAAGAGATGGATACAATGGAAGAAAAGGGAGGATAGGAGCTTGCAATTTCAGAATCAAAATTCGGGCTGCTTATGTTTCACACAGAAAAAAAAAAAAAAAAGTATCCCTCCTAGAGTTCTTAGGCAAAATCTATGCCAGCACACCAGCTATGTGAATACAGAAGGGAAAATGGAGAAATGAAGCAACTATGCAGATACCAAAGAACATTCTTTACCAAACATCAAGGGGATTGTAGCAAATTCTTTTTCTTTTACCTTGAATTATCCAGAAAATTGTCTCAATGCTTCACTTCTCGTTGTGTTGTAAACAGAGCTAAAGCCAAGTGAAAAGTTGGTCCAGTTCTTTGTAATTCTTTCCTCTGCCTGTGTTACTCACGCAGAAACATCTGAATTGCACACATATTTACAAATATGTAAACTTACTATTGGAGGAGGTAGTAAAATGGAAAATAAGAGAATAGGGTGGTATCCAGTAAGAGCAGGTAACAGAAAATTACTTTGTGGCATTTCTCTATACCTTTGCTAAACCGCCAGGGATATTTAAAATGAAGTTCTGCTTTCATTAACACTTAGGCACCGTTCCCTCCCTCAGCGCTGGAATGACATTCTAAATGGCATGTCTGTATATTATAACCAGGTCCCAATTTCTTCTTGCTTTTTGTGTCCTACAGCAACACCAGGAAGGCAAATGATTGGCCTGGACAATGCCAAAGCAATGGAGAAATGCCTTTAGTTATTATGACCAGAGAAAATGAAGAAACTGCAGAGCAGATGGGTGTATATTATCTATCCAACTAAAAAAGTCTCCTGTTAACGGAGATAAATGGTCTAAAATGGCAGGAAATTTTCTTGCAATTTTAAAAAATAATAGCAGCAATATTTCAGAGGATAATTCTGCAATTTTTTTTTTCCAGATTTCTGCTAAAAACCACATCTGATCTTGATAGATACATTCTTAAAGTGTTCACTGGCACACTCATAAATATGTGAAGTTGGTAGGGGATTTTATTCTTAATACCCAATGTAATGATTGCTCTTGGAAGCTTGAAGACAGGATGTGAATGACCTATAGTGTCCAATAGGGCTGGACATGTTTCATTCATTTGTAAATCAGTCTTTCCACAACAAAGGAGAGGCACTTGACTAGGGACTAAAAGGTCCGTGGTTCAAAACCACCCAGAGGTACTTCAGAAAGGCCAAAGCTATTGAAAATCCTGTGGAGCGTAGTTCTACTGTGATACATATGGGCTTGCCAGGAGTCAAAATTGACCTGATGGCAAGTGGTACTGATGTGACAGAGTATACAGATCTCAAGAGTCAGATAGACCCAGGCCATGCCAACCACTCTCTATGTGACCTTGAGTGTGTCACATAATGCCATGGAATCATAGTTTTCATATCTCTAAAATGTAGATGCACCAGCCCTCTGTCAGTGTGTTGAATTGTGATGGCTTTGGGGTTGCTGTGACGCTGGAAGCCATGCCACGGACGTTTCAAATGCCAGCAAGCCCACTCATGGTGCACAAGTTTTAGCAAAGCTTTCAGCCTAAGACAGACTAGAAGGAAAGGCCTAGTGATGTACTTACGAAAATTAGCCAAGGCTAATCTTGTGGATTGCAGCAGAACACTGTCAGGCTCATCTGCTTTGAACGCATCACTTAGAGGGATCGGTTGCTGGGGAAGGACATCACACTTGGTGAAATAAAGGGCTTACAAGCACAGTGGAGACCCGTGGGGAG
Organism: Orycteropus afer afer; assembly: GCF_000298275.1. Taxonomy (NCBI): domain Eukaryota; kingdom Metazoa; phylum Chordata; class Mammalia; order Tubulidentata; family Orycteropodidae; genus Orycteropus; species Orycteropus afer. The sequence goes on from NW_006921933.1 coordinate 504,433, forward strand.
ATGAATTTGCACAGTAGCTGCAGAGACGGGCATGAGGATCATGCAAGACTGGGCCACATTTCATTCAGGAGCTACATACAGAAGCTACAATGAGTTGAAGTTGCCTCAACAGCAGCTAGCTAGCTAGCTATTTATGTAAATGTGGGTCATAAAATCTACCTTTCAGGATTGTCATGTGAATAGAAAATAACTCCATGTATGTTATACCTAGTAAATGGAAGCTACCCCCTTAAATGTTTACTTTTCAAAAATGAGCAATATTTGTACAAAGTGTTGTTGTTGTTGTTACGTGATGTCAAGTCAGATCCGACCCATAGCAACCCCTCCTTGGTTTCTGGTTTCTATGGAAGTAGATTGCCCAGCCTTCCTTCTGAGGAGTGGCCTGTGAGTTTGAACGTCTAGCCTTCTGGTTAGCAATCCAGTGCCTTAGTATTGGTCTCTTTAATTTTTTTTTTTTTGGTAGAAAATAGTTTCTGGTTTTAAACAAGGGGAATGTTTTGTTTTCTTTCAATATTATGGGTACATAAAACAAGCAAATATATAATAAATATTATCCCCTTCTCAAGTCCTTTGGCCTACTTAAATCTATGTTATAGTTAACCTTAAAATCCATTATGAATGTGAAAATGTTGCATTCATTTGCATTCAGCCATATCTGTAGGCAAAAAGAGGTTATTTACTAGAAGAAAACTACAATTAATTTCTGAGATGCTTTATTTTATTTTGAAAGCCTCCTCTCCCCAGGACCATAACAATGACTTACTGATTTATAAAGTGCTATATGTTAGAGGCGGTCAACATTCTTCCTTTGCAATTATGATACCTTGTGTTTCTAATCTCAGGAACACGGACTGTTCTCCACTAGCTAGAACATAAAAACTGCCTACAGAGAAGCTTTTTGGTTTGTGTCACCTCAGTTGCCCTTGTATTCACCCAGGAGCCTCTGGTGGGTTTTAATCTTTCCATTGAGCATTTGGTTATTAGGCTTGTTTAATTACTATGGTACTGGAGAACATGAGTAACTTATTAGCTCTTGCTAAACCCAAGAGAAACCACGGTGTTCCACTTGACACCTCAGTGATAAAATAAAAGAAAGAAAGAAAGAACCAGTAACCAATTGCCATTGAGTTGATTCTGACTCAAGGCGACTTCCTCTGCTTCTGAGTAGAGCTGCATAGGGTTTTCAATGGCTGTAATCTTTCCGAAGTAGAGCATCAATCCTTTCTACCAATGCTCTTCTGGATGGATTCAAACCTGCAACCTTTCAGTTACTGGTTGGGTGCTTTACTATTTGTAACAGTCAGAGACTCCCAAACCCCCTGGGATTTTCAGTTAACCTTTTCACAGTCAGCTGGGAGGGCATGGTCAGAGTCATCCCATCTTATTTGAGGTTCGAGTTGGAACACTGAATGATAATCATATCAAGTCAAAGACTCTTGGAAAAAAAAAAAAAAAACACTATGAAGGTATCAGGTTATTATAATAGGTACAAAACACAAAGCATGCCCATTTTGCTCCAGAATTTTCTCTGTTCTTCAGCTGAGCACCAGAGAAAGTGTTTGTTTGGACCGGGAAGACATATCATATGAAAAATTGTACCTCAGTACAGTGGGGAAACAGATTGATGGTCACAACATCAGATACATCTCTCTTAATTTGTGATAGGAGAGAATCCTGTGACTTATAGTTATTTATGTCATTACATGTGCTTTTTAAGAGACTTTGTCATATTAGTTTGCAACCTGGGACCTTTCTGCTTTTTCTTGGGTAAGCTCATCCCCTACTCCATTCATGTGCTCCTGATGGGAGCTGCCATGCTTTTATATGGCTTTACTCCCTTCTCTAACCTGAACCAATCAGTGCACGTTCCTGAGATATTTTAAATTTCAGAGCACAGAGAGAATGATACAGTCTCCCTCTTGTGGCTGAAGCCAAAAAGAATGTGAAAAAATAATAAAGTTGAAATGCAGACAGAGTTGTGAGATTTGGAGAAAGGTTTTACAGCACTGAAACACCTACTTCGAGTAATTCCTGTGGCTTAGCTATATCCCTTTTCTTCCCCTGATTTGGTCATTCAACTCTACCATGATTATATCGATTCACAAATGAACTGTAGCCAATAGGCTTCTGACACTTGCAACTAAATTGATAAATCACCAAAGAATTATTTAATCAACTCAATATCCTCCCCAGAGATGACTAAAATAGCACCCTAGTAACATCCTCAATCCTTGCTTGAATGTGTGATGGGAAGTACAATGTGATGACAACCTGACTTAACAAGTTTCATCAACTCCTTAATTTCCTCATCCATGAAACAGCTCTGGTAGCATAGTGCCTAAGGCACTTGACTGCTAACCAGAAGGCTGGTGGTTCAAACCCACCAGCCACTCCTCGGAAGGAAGATGGGGCAATCTACTTCCATAGTGATACTCCCTGGGAAACCCAAGGAGGGGTTGCATGAGTCGGGGCCAACTTGATGGCACATAACAACAACCAAATGAAGCAACAGGGCTGAACTACATTAGAGGAGACTAAGGTCAGGAGCTCTGGTGGCCTAGTGGTTAAAACATTCAACTTTTAACCAGAGGGCCAGCAGTTCAAACCCACCAGCCACTCCATGGGAGAAAGACAGAACAGTCTGCTTCCAATAGTTTTACAGCCTTGAAAATTCTATGGGGTAATTCTACTCTGTCCTATTGTGTCACTATGAGTCAGAATTGACTCGATGGTAGTGGGTGTAAGAGGAGGTGCAAGTGGTTTATGACTGGCTGCTAGCCCCAATGCTGGCAGTTTAAATCCTTCCAGCAGCTCTGTGGAAGGAAGGCCTGGCAAGCTACATCTATGAAGATTACAGGCAAGAAAACCCTATGGAGCAGTTCTAATCTATAACACACGGGGTCACCATGAGTTAGAATTGACCCAATGGCAACAGGTAAGAGGATACACACATGCCATCATGTCCCACGGAAGCCATTAGTTAAAGGTCCTGACATTTTTTCTCATGTCCCCTCAGTACTGCTCCAGAAACGTTCTCACACAGTGTGGAAGAAGAAATCCACTCTTCACTGCCAGAGCTTAGATCATCTCCAAATACAAGGGTAACCTTCCTAGCAACCCAGTGCATTAGGCTGAGCAAGTATCTGGTTCTCATTTTGCAGCTAAGGAAATTGAGACATAGAGAATGTAATGGTTTACATCAAGCTATTCAGCTCTTTTTTGACCCTGACTTACCCATTCAGACCTGGGGAAGTGGGGAGAGGATGAGAGCCTTGGCCAGTCTTAATTACAGGGCATTTCTTCATCTGCAAAGGGGGAAGAGTGGGGAGTATGTGATAAGTCTCTCAAAGCCTTTTGTGTGGTTGCATTTGGAAATTATCCCTTCTCTTCTTCATCCCTTCGATTCCCCTACCTCATCCCATCACATCAGTACCAGCTGTCTGTGCCCCACATTAGAGGAAGAATGGGGCCCAGTCAATTACAGCTTCTCTGCACTAAGATGTACCCTGGTGAGCAACATTCCCAAAGGGTTTAACTTAGGAGTAGGAAATAACAGAGGAGCTAAGGGAAACTGGCTTAGGTACCCACTTCTGAACCCATACAGAGATGCAAATTTGAGGTCTAAGCATGCCATTTAGTCAACCAAGCAAATTAGCACATGCTCACTTGCCTTGGGCCTAAAAGGAACTGGGGGAGGGGGGCACAAGGAATTCCAATCTGTTCTATTTCTCCTTCAATTGACTTTTGGTCATGTTTTAGTTCATATTTGCTCTGTGATGCCTATGGCTGAAGGTGAATGTTTGTTTTTTTAACCTGGGAATCAAGGAGCAAAGGTGAAGTGGGACAAATGAGTTAAGATTACAGGTTAATAGGAGTAAATTTTTGAAGTCAATTAGAAAGAAAACATTAAAAAATAAAATATTATGTATATGTACACTACATATATGATTTTGTATACCATATATATATATATATATATATGAATGTATGTATAATAGTTAAATGCCTTAGGCACTATACCACCAGAGCTCCTA
>NW_006921933.1:508733-544049 GCF_000298275.1 Orycteropus afer afer
AATATTATATGTACGTACAGGTGACACCTGTCTTAAAACCTGGTGTAGAAAATGCAGTCCCAGCCTAGTCAACCCCACATCTAAGAATCTTTCATTTTTTTTCTTTTAAATGTCACCATTTACTATCATTGTTTAGCAGTACTGGGGTTAGGATCACTGTATTTAGTTGCAATTGTTCAAATACATGCTCTTCATAAAAGCATTTGCCTCACCCTTTTAATGGTTATAACCGTCCTACATTTCCCATAGCTCTCACTGAATTGGGACTATTAGGTCCTATTCCCTTACACATTCTCAGCAAAGATTCCATTTTCAAATTATTAGAGAGGTGAGTCAAATCAAAGCAAATGTTGCTAAAGGAAAACAACATGAAAAGAGTCTTTTAATATCTAAAGAAAGCTAGAGATTGATTGAAAGTAAGTACTTGGAAACCCCTCTCCATCCATGCCTTCAACTACAAAGGGTGGTGGTAGCAGCAGTAGGGGTCAGAAGGAGGGTGGTGGGAGCTTAGAACAGGGACCAGGTCAAGGAGAGAATTCACTAAAGTAAAAAATGAGAATTGATATGTGGTACACCCTCTGCAATTTAACGCTGTCAGGCCAGCATCTTGCACATTTGCCCAGATTGAACACATTGCTATTATGGAAGCAGAGCTCTCTTCTAGAATAGATTAAAGAACTAATAGGTGAAACCAGCTGCAAGGAGCATCTGGTTTTTCGTTTCAGAGCAAGAGTCCTTGCAGAACTGGAGAAAACACTGGTTCCAGAGTTCTCAGGGAATTGCAGGAAGGAGGGAGATTTCCACAAAATTCCAATCCTTGAAAGAGTCCCATAGAAGGACATCTTGGTTGATAAAGTAGAGGGTCAGCAAAAATGAGGCAGACCTTCAATAAGATGGAATGACACTGTAGCTGCAACAATAGGCTTAAACAGCAGTGATCGTGGGCATGTTGCAGCACTGAGCAGTGTTTCATTTGGAACCAACTTGAGGGCACCTAACAACAACAAGAAACATGATGGATTTCCATGAGTACCACCAACATGTGATTTTTCATAGCAGCTTGACCCTCTAAATCATTTCTGTTGTGGAGAGACCCAGAGAAGCACTCTATTTAATTTAGCCCAGGATACTTCCTATCCATGTCCTTATTCTTTCACTAGGACCTCAGTAGATATACTTGTAGATCCTGACTCATAGGCTGTTTTCGGTTGTTGCTCCATTACTTGTTCCCTGAAGGAATAGAAGACCTACTTCTCAGTCACAACAGCCTAATGGTTTGAAACAAAGTTTGCCAAACTTTGAGGGGTGGTGGGGTCACACAGCAGACTTAAGGAATCTTTAGGAATTTCTTTGATCCTGTATACATTTACATATCATATATATAGGAACCAAACTCACTGCCCTCGAGTTGGATCCAACTCATAGCGACTCCTCCTTGGGTTTCTGAGGCAGTATCACTACAGAAGTAGATTTCCCAATCTTCGAAAAATAAAAACCTTCATGAAACATTATTTTCTTTTATATATAAAATGCATTTTGATATCTTCTAATGTATGTTTTAAACTATGCTATCATAAATGCACTAGAACAGTGGTTATAAGTACTGACCATGGAGTAAGACCAGCTAAAATCATATCTGAGTCTAGATACTTGACATTTATATGAACTAAGAAAAGCTAGATAGATAGATGACTGGTGTAGGGTTAACACTAATTCATGTACAACAGAATTAAACATTGTCAGGGCCTGCATCATCCTCATGACCACTAGCATATTCTAGTGCACTGTTGGAACTATTGTGCTAGTCCATCTGACCAAAGGCCTCCCATTGCCTTGCTGGCCTTCAGCTCATGTCCTGGTCCAAGGAGCAATTCTTCCTGATGATGGATCCCAAAACAAGCAAGTTGGGCAATGTTCTTTTGTGATCCGTTAGGTTTTTTTTGGCTAATTTTCAGAATCATATCTGTCTTGGTGTGAAAGCCCCATCTCGAGGGCTGACCCTCCTGGTATTTGAAATATCAGTGGCATTGTTGTTGTTAAGTGCCATCAAGTCGTTTCCGACTCATAGCGACCCCATGCACAGCAGAACGAAACACTGCCCAATCCCACGCCAGACCCACAATCCCTGCTAAACTTGAGCCCATCGTTGCAGCCACCGTGGCAATCCAGCTCCTTGAAGGCCTCCCCCTCTTTTGTTGACCCTCCACCCTACCAAGCATGACATCCTTCTCCAGGGAATGGTCCCTTCTTACAACATGACCAAAATAGGTGAGACGAAGTCTGGCCATTCTTACTTCCAAGGAGCATTCCGGCTGCACTTCCTCCAGGACAGATCCATTAGTTCTTTTAGCAGTCCATGGTACTTTCAGCATTCTTCACCAGCACCACAACTCAAAAGCATCAACTCTTCTTCGGTCTTCCCTATTCATTGCCCAGCTCTCACATGCATACCAGGCGATTGGAAATATCATGGCTTGTGTCAGGTGCACCTTAGTCCTCAAGGAGATATCCTTGCTCCTCAGTACTTGATACAGTTCCTTTGCAGTTGACTTTCCCAATGCTACACGTCGTCTAATGTCCTGACTGCTGCTTCTGTTGGCATCGATTGTAGAACCAAGCAACATGAATTCTTTGAGAACCTCATCTTCTCTCCATTTATTGTGATGCTGCTCATCAGTGGCATAGCTTCCAGCATAATAGCAACAGGCAAATCACCACAGTATGTCAGACTGACAGGTGGATGACATTGGAAGTTACTTGGTCTATAAATTAATAGTAATACTTCATAGAGATGTTGTGAAAATTAAATCAATTAAATGAAAATCACTGACACATAATTAAATATCCAGTAGATGTTAGTGCTTAATTTGTGAAGCTCTTAGTACAACATGACACATAATTGGAGTATTTTTATAGTGACTGACACATAGAAAGTGTTCAACAAATATTTATCATTCATACTAGAATTTCTGTATGCATCAATTATGTATGTATGTATCAATACATACATGTATGTATCAATCATGCCTAAGTATAGAATAAAGTACTAGATGCTTTGGGTATAAAACAAAATAAATTGGAGAAAATGTGAATAGATGAAAAGAAAGAGGAGATAGAAGAACTTAAAGACTTTTGTGGAGGCAGAAATACTCTTTGGTACTTTGGCAAAGAGAATTCTAGTCATTTTCTTTCATGATTTAATATAATATGTTCCATGAATTTGTTATACCATTAAGTTGTGAACTATTTTACAATAGAAAGTGTCTCTTAGTTCCCCACTGTATGTTCTTGGACTATATCCATGCTTTTTATATAGGAGTCACTCAATAAATTACTTGCTGAAAGGGTAAACTAATGAATGGGGTAACATTATTATATTATTTTTATCACCAAGCAAGAAAATAAAAGCCAAACTTGGAGAAATATCACCTTTCTCCATGAAGATCATTCTAGGCATGTGGCATTTCTCGTAGAAGCTCTGGTGGTGTTGTGCCTAAGGCATTTGATTGCTGACCAGAAGGCTGGTGGTTCAAACCCACCATCCATTGCTTGGAAGGAAGGTTGGGTGATCTACATCTGTAGCAATACTGCCTCAGAACCCAAGGAGGGGTCACTATGAGCCGGATCCTACCCAACAGCAGTGCATTTGGTTTTTTTGGTTTGTCATCTCTCACGGACTGTAAATGCTCTTACGATGAAAAGCTCTGAGGTGAGGTTATGATCTCCAGTAACTTGGGCTAGGAAGTTAATAGTCCATGGATTTCCACTCTAGATCATAGATCATAGAAGAGAGAGAATGCAGATGAGATGACATGACCTAAAATTTCCATTCATATCTGGGTTATTATTTTTTTTTTTTCTTCCACTATTGATCTGGGCAACAGAAAATGGAAAACTGGCTGTGTGAGAAAAGCACTGAAATTCAAAAAGAAAAAGACCTGTGAGATTGTGAATCATCATTTCCTGCTCATGTTTCACCTTCCTTTCATGCCCAGTTGGTATTAGACTCTTAACCCCTCTTGTTTCCATTTGTATTAATAAGAGTGCACGGAAATTACAAGTTGGAATTCTCCTAAGAATTGAGGGCTCATGATTCAAAGTAAAATGGCGCTGATTCATCTCTCTAAGTGGGACAAGGTGGGATGAGTAAGGGTCTGAGATAACTAAGCCAATTATGTAGCATTGTTGAACGTCTACTGCTTACTCATTATTGTGCAGAGCAAAATAAAAGAAGTGAAAGTAGAAAAAGACACATTCCCTGTTCCAGAAACATCCAGGCTTTCTTTCTAATAGGAATAATTGACAGAATTATGAAAGACATAAAACCCCTGAGAGTTTTCTTTGTTCCTTATTTATCTATAATTCCTTGTGCCTAGCACCAACCCTGGTACATGGTAGGTAAATGTCGAGATTAAGTCAATGGTTAGGTTAAGGCAGAAGAAGAAGAAGAATCCTTGGAGTGAGATTGACTCATTTCAGGTCTCAGATTTGTCCTCTTCTAGATAGGCAATTCTACAGAACTTCTTGATCTTCCTAAGCACCAGCTTTCATAACTTTCCTCATCTTATCCTAAAAATAAAATTGCTAAAGTTAGGAGCTCTGATAGCGTAGTGCCTAAGGCACTTGACTGCTAACCAGAAGGCTAGCAGTTCAAACCCACCAGCCACTCTTCAGAAGGAAGTTTGGGCAATCTACTTCCATACTGATACTGCCTCAGAAACCCAAGGAGGGGTTCACTATGAGTCGGGGCCAACTCGATGGCACATAACAACAACAACAATGATCAAGTGGATAAGAGTTAAAATATCTAATACAATACCTTACAATAAGTAGTAGTTGTTGTGTGCTGTCTAGTCTATTTTGATTCATAGTGCTCTTATGTGACACAGCAGAAATGTCCCATATACTTTCCTAGGCTATAATCTTTACTCCAGCAGACTGCTAGGTCTTTTCTACCAAGAAGGAGCTGGTGGGTTTGAACTTCTGAATTTTTAATTAGCAGCTGAGTGCTTTGAACATTGAACCTCAATAAATGTTTGTATTCTTACTAATGGTTGAGATCCTGCCGGAACACATGTTGTGATCCTGCCGTAACGCATGTTGTTGTTGTTGTTGGGTACCGTCAAGTCAGCTCCCACTCACAGCAACAGAACCAAGCACCGCCTGGTCCTGCGCCATCCTCACAATCCTTGCTGTGCTTGAGCCCATCATTGCAGCCACTGTATCAATTCATTTCATTGAGGGTCTTCTTTTTTCACTGACCCTTTACTTCACCAACTATGATATCCTTCTCCAGGAAATGATCTCTTCTAACAACATGACCAAAGTAGATGAGATGAAGTCTGGCCATTCTCACTTCCAAGGAGCATTCCAGCTGCACTTCTTCAAGGACGGATTTGTTTGTACTTCTGGCAATCCATGTTATTTTCAGTATTTTCCCCAAAACCACACTTCAAAAGCATCAACTCTTCTTATGTCTTCCTTATTTATTGTCAAGCTTTCACATGCATATGAGGTGATTGAAAATATCATGGCTTGGGTTAAGCACATCTTAGTCTTCAAAGTGACATCTTTGCTCCTTAACACTTTAAACAGATCTTTCACACAGATTTACCCAGTGCAATATGACATCTGATTTCTTTATTGCTGCTTCTATGGGTGTTGATTGTGGATTCAAAAAAATTAAATCTCTGACAACTTTAATCTTTTTTCCATTTATGATGATGTTTCTCAGTGGTCCAGTTGTGAGGATTTTTGTTTTCTTTATGTTGAGGTGTAATCCATACTGAAGAATGTAGTCTTTTATCTTCATCAGTAAGTGTTTCAAGTCCTCTTTACTGTAAGCAAACAAAGTAGTGTAATTTGTATATCACAGGTTGTTAATGAGCCTTCCTCCTATCCACATTCTTCATATAGTACAGCTTCTCAAATTATTTGCTCAGCATACAGATTGAGTAAGTATGTTGAAAGGATATGACCCTTACACACACCCTTCCTGATTTTAAACCATGCAGTGTCTGTCCTCTTGTTCTGTTCAAATGACTGTCTCTTGGTCTATGTACAAGTTCCTCATGAGCACATTTAAGTGTTTTGGACTTCCCATCCTTCACAATGTTATTCATAATTTGTTATTATCCACACAGTCAAATCCCTTTGCATAGTCAATAAAATACAGGTAAACATATTTCTGGTATTCTTTGCTTTCAGCCAAGATCCATCTGATATCAGCAATGATATCTCTCACTCCACATTCTCTTCTGGGTTCAGCTTATATTTTTGGAAGTTCCTTGTCAATATACTGCTGCAACTATTTTGAACTTTCTTCAGCAACATTATGCTTTCATGTGACATTAATGATATTGTTTGATAATTTCCACATTCTGTTGGATCACTTTTCTTTGGAATGAACACAGATATCGATCTCTTCCAGTCTGTTGACCAGGTGGCTATTTTCCAGATTTCTTGGTATAGATGAGTAAGTGTGTCCAGCCCTGCATCTGTTTGTTGAAACATCTCAAGGATTATTCTGTCAATTCCTGGAGTCTTGTTTGCTACCAATTCTTTTATTCCAGCTTGGACTTCTTATCTGTCACCTCTCATCTGTCAGTTTGTCATACTGTGGTGGCTTGTGTGTTGCTGTGAGGCCGGAGGCTATGCCACCAGTATTTCAAATACTAGCAGGGTCTCCCACAGTGAACAGGTTTCAGCAAAGCATCCAGACCAAGACAGCCTGGGAAGAAAGACAGAGCCACCCACTTCTTTAAAAAATTGGTTACTGAAAACCTTATGAATAGCTGTGAAATATTGCCTGATACAGTGCCAGAAGATGAGCCCCTCAGGTTGGAAGGCACTCAAAATATGGCTGAAGAAGAGCTACCGACTTAAACTAGAGTTGCCCTTTATGACATGAATGGATTAAAGCTTTTGAGACCTCTGTTTGCTGATGAAGCATGACTCAAAGTGGAAAGAAACAGCTGCAAATATTGATTAATTAAAAGCAGGCATTTGGTAATTATTCTGTACTAGGGACCATGTTAAACACATCGGGCATTATGCTATGTAATTCTTACAATAAACTGGTAAATATTATGTAAATCTTAAATCTGTGCTTAGAAAGATTGAAATTTTTGTCCTAATGCATATAGACAATATGTTGTACAACTTGGACTTGAACTCAGAATTTGTCATAAAAGTGTGTTCTCTTTTTTCTATAAAAATCTTATTGCCTGACTCATGGCTTGTAACTCTCCAGTGTCAGCCTACTTCATGTTAGCCATACTCTGGTAAGACAAGGTCTTCTGTTCATTTTTGTAGAGTATAAATTGTTGTTGTTGTTGTTGTTGCTATGTGCATCAAGTCGGACCTGATTCATAGCAACCCCTCCTTGAGTTTCCAAGGCACTATCACTACAGAAGTAGATTGCCCCATCTTCCTTCTGAGGAGTAGCTGGTATAAATTAGTCTCCTTTAATTAATACACCAGGCATCATTATTACCCCCAAGATGGCTAAAAATAGCTCTGGGATTAATAGAAGTGAGAGGGAGAGATAATTTAGAAGAATATTTGACTTGGGGATATCCTGTAGTCTTATTTCTGGATACACAAAGAACTGCACTCTGTATTCCACTTTTCCAAGAATCTTCATATATAGATAAGGAAGATATATGTACTGAGTATGAGGTAAGGCTACCTCTTGTCTGTCAGTTTGTTGTGCTGTGGGGGCTTGTATGTTGCTGTGAGGCTGGGGACTATGCCACTAGTACCACAAATACCAGCAAAGTCACCCATGATGAAAAGTTTCAATGGAGCAACCAGACTAAGACAGACTGGGAAAAAGGACAAAACCATCCACTTCTGAAAAACATTGGCAAATAAAAACATCATGAATAGTACTGAAACACTGTCTGATACATTACTGTAAAATTTCGTGAATAGTAACAAAACATTGTCTGACATAATGTCAGAATTTGAGCCCCTTAGATGGGAAGGCACTCAAAATAAAAAAAAAAGGAAGAGCTGCTTCTTCAAAGTAGAGTTGTCCTAATGACATGAATGCACTAAAGTATTCAGGAACTTCATTTGCTGATGAGATTTGACTCAAAAGAGGAAGAAATAGATGCAAACATTCATTAGTAATTAATTGGAAAATGGTATATAGCAATTATGAATCTGGGAAAATTGAAAGTTGTCAAAAATGAAGTGGAACACATAAAGATCGATATCACAGGCATTAGTGAGCAGAAGTAAACTGATGTTGGCCATTCTGAATCAGACAATCATATGGTCTACTACACTGGGAATGACAAACTGAAGAGGAATAGCATCAGAATCATTGTCAAAAAGAACATTTCAAGATCTATTCCGAAATACAATACTGTCAGTGATAGGATAATATCCATACACACCTAAGGAAGTCCATTTAATATGACTATTCAAATTCATACAGCAACAACTAAAGCCAAAGATAAACAGTTTGAAATTGACCAAATACCCAAGTAAAATGTGTTGATTATCCCTGATGATTGCAACGTGTAAGTCAGAAACAAAGACAAATCATCAGTAGCTGGAAAACAATGGCCATACTGAAAGAAATGACACCAGAGTGCACGTAATAGAATTTTGCAAGACTAAAGACTTATTCACTACAAATACCTTTTTTCAACAATAAGAAAGGTAACTATATATATGTATGTCACTAGATGAAATACACAGAAATCAAATTGACTGCATCAAATAGAATGTATTTGCTATCTCCAATGCATGTTAATGAGGAAGACTCATTAACAACCTGTGATATACAGATGACACAACCTTCCATGCAGAAAATGAAGATGACTTTAAGCACTTAATAGTGAAGATCAAAGACAAATGATCAAAGATCATTTACTGATCAAAGATCAAAGAAAGTCATCAGTATGGATCACACCTCAACATAAAGTAAACAAAAGTCCTCACAACTAAATCAGTAAGCAACATCACACTAAATGGTGAAAAGATTGGGGTTTTAAGGGATTTCATTTTACTTGGATCCACAATCAACATCCAAGGAAGTTGTTGTTGTTTGCCGTCGATTCAAACCCGACTCATAGCGACCCCTCCTTGGGTTTCCGAGGCAGTATCACTACGGAAGTAGGATTGCCCAACCTTCCTTCCGAGGAGTGGCTGGTGGGTTTGAACCGCCAGCCGTCTGGTTAGCAGGCAAGTGTCTTAGCCACTATGCTACCAGAGCTCCCAAGGAAGTAGCAGTCAAGAAATCAAATGTCATGCTGCTCTGGGAAAATCTGCTGCAAAGATCTCTTTAAAGTGTTAAAGAGCAAAGATGTCACTTTGAAGACTAAGGTGTGCCTGGCCCAAGCCAGGGTATTTTCCATTCTTTATACACATGTGAAAACTGGACAATGAATAAGGAAGAATGAAAGGTTGATGCCTTTGAAGTGTAGTGTTGGGGAAGAATATTGAAAACAGTGTGGACTGCCAGAAGAATGAAGAAATCTATCCTGGAAGTGCAGCTGGAATGTTCCTTGGAAGGAGAATGGCCAGACTTCATCTCACCTACTTTGGTCATGTTGTCAGAAGGGGCCATTCCATGGTAAAGGATGTCATTCTTGGTAGAGTAAAGGGTCATCAACAAAAGGGGAAAACACTTAATCAGATGGATCGACACAGTGGCTGCAAGGAAGGCCTCAAATATATCAAGGATTGTGAGGATAGCACGGGACTGGGAAGGGTTTCATTATGTTTTACATAGCCTCATTTTGAATTGGATCCAACCCAATGACACCTAACAACACTTGCTTTTAATATATGTTGTTGCTGTTGTTAGGTGCTGTCCAGTCATCTCTGACTCATAGTGAACTTACATGCAACTACATGGTCTTGTGCCAGCCTCATGATCCCTGCTATTCCTGAGCCCATTGGTGCAGCCGCTGTTTCCATCCATTTTGCTGAGGGCCTTCTCCTTTTTCATTGACCCTCCACTTTACCAAGTATGATATCCTTCTCCAGTGAATATATATCTGTGTGTGTGTATAGATAGATAGATAGATAGATAGATAGATATGGGCAATCTACTTCTGTAGTGATACTGCCTCAAAAATCCAAGGAGGGGTCACTATGAGTCAGATCCAACTCCAAGGCAATGAGTAGGATATATATATATATATATATATATATATATATATATACATACATACATACATACATGTATATTTTTACATGTATATATATATATATATATATACATACATGTAAAAATATATATATATGTGTGTGTGTATGTATATATATATATATATATATATATATCTTACATATATATTTCTTCCCTAAACTCAATATTAGGACTTTAAATTAGGATGCAGCAATTAGAATGTCTTCCTAATGTAGTTTAAAAAATACTTTGATTTCACTTTGCTCCATAGAGCACTAATACTTCTCACCTCTTATATTCAAAACCTTTTTAGTTTGATCATTTCTTTGAATCCAAGAAACTCTCAACTCCTGAAATAATAGCTTTCCTTCTTGAGCTAAAAAAACTTCACCAACAGCCATTACCAACTCTGGCAACAACTTATTCTTTGAAAGCCTCTAGAAGGCAAGATCACTATAATTTGTTCCTAAATTTCATTTGACTTGTGATTCCAATTTAGTCAGAATTATGAAATGTCCCTTTTAATTAAGTAAACCACAGCAGCTCTTGTATGATCTACAGGATGACAATATATCCCTTTATCCCTGCTCTCCAGATTTAATTAAACCCAAATTCATCTTCAGTGGCCCCACAATTGGCTCAACTGCCCTTGATCAAAGCCTTTAGTGATAGAAAGGAGGCATCAATAATAATAAATAGTGTTAACTTCCAAAAAAGCTTCTGTCACTTGTAGATGATGGTAGTTATTTACTGAGATGTTGATAGTTTCTAGTTAGAGTCAAGATGTAAAAAAAAAAAAAAAAAAAAGAAAGAAAACTACCATCTTTTATAAGGAATCATATAAGAAGATAGAAATATCACATAAACAGGATGAGATTTCTTGTTCTTAAAAAGAAATAATTGACTTTAAGCTGAAAGTGAAGAAGTTGAAGTATTGCCCCAGGAAAGCATGTTTTCAGAATGGTTAGTTAAGGAGGGCATGGCCCCACTTGGCTGTTACAGAGGGGAGGATTCTCACAGGCACTTGCTCCTAAGTTATGCCAACTTGCTAGGCTTTCTTTGTTTATATTATATAAATTTTTCTACCATTCCATTAAGAACATATCTCAGTTTTAAATTGAATATGTTAAAGTTCATAAAGGTTACATGACCTGCCTAGAGCACATAGCTTGAAGTGGAGAACTGAGGAAGGAACGAAGAGCTTTAGAATCCAATGCTTTGATTGGTGACTACACTAAAAGGTAGATGCACAAAGTGCCAAAAGCATGTTATCTTGAGAAGAACTACAGAGGGATGGTTCTCAACTTAATTTTGAATCCAATTCAATTACTGAAACATTTATTTCATAACTGCTATCCCAGACTGGTGGCAGAGTCCCTAAGGCATTTGACTGCTAATCAGAAGGCTAGTGGTTCAAACCCACCAACCACTCCTTGGAAGGAAGATTAGGCAATCTACTTCCATAGAAATGCCACCTCAGAAACCCAAGTGCAGTTCGCTATGAGTCAGATTAGACCCTACGGCAGTGAATTCGGTTTTGGTTATCCCAGACTTTTGTCAGGTATCTTTGCTGTTGTCTGTTGTTGTTGGCTGCCATTGACTTGGCCCCTAATTCAATGGCAACCCCATGAACAACAGAACAGGACCATTGTAATCCCCAAGGTTTTCATTGGCTAGTTTTAAGAAATAGACCACAAGACCTTTCTTACTAGTCTGTCTTAGTCCGGGAGCTCCACTGAAACCTATTCCTCCTCATGGCAACACTCAAACCTCCGCTGACAGACAGGTTGTGGCTATTCACGAAATGCATTGGCCCAAATTGAGTCTCCTGCATGGAAGGTGAGAATTCTACCACTGAACCACTACTTCCCCTATGCCAGCTGCCTTAGGGAGACTACCTGCCCCAGGTTATGTCTGTGGATTCTAGAGTCAGTTTCTCTTTGTATTCAAATTTGAACTCAGTCATTTCCTGTGTGTGAATCTACAGGGAAAAATACTTAACCCCTTTATGTCCGAGTTTCTTCATCTATGGAGTTTCTCAGTGGTTAAACCATTAACACACTTAACTGCTAACCAAAAGGTGGGAGGCTTGAGTCCTCCCAGGGGAACCTCAGAAGTAATATATGGAGCCCAGTGAAAAATATGGAGCTCTACTCTGACATGGGGTCTCCATGAGTCAGAACTGACTTGATGGCAATTGGTTTGTCCCTCACCTGTGAATATGGACATAAAAATAATTACCATGGATGATTAACATGAAAGTTAAATAATTTTGCACATAAAAACAAAGCACATTGCCTGGCACAATGTGGACTCAATACATGGTACCTATTGTTATTGTTCTTTTTAATGCAAAACTATTTTATTATAAAATTAACAAAATCTAAATGACACACTGGTATATTCAGTGGTAATATTACTTATTTTTAGAAGAGACTAGAACAAAAGTAGATACAATACCTCTTACTCAAGGCAAGGAAAAACTTGAATCCCACCTATGAGGCACATTCTGAAAAAAACTCATTAGTTAAGTTCTTGGCTGCTAATCAAAACTGTTGGTGGTTCAAACCTACCCAGTGATCCTGAGATCTCCTTCTGTAAAGATTACAATCTAGAAAACCCTATGGGGTACTTCTACTCTGTAATATGGGTTTGCTGTGAGTTGAAAATTGACTCGATGACTCCTAATAACAACAAGCCCTATGTACCCAGAGCCATACAGCAAATAAGCAGTGAGGAGAAGGGCTCTCATGTGCCTGCATTAAATAGATTTTTCATTACTAATCACCCAAAATATTAGAGGGTGAAACTTTTACTAAATCATGTGAAAAATAACACTGACTGGAGAAATCTAATGGGCAACAGATACACCAAGATATTCTGGAAGTATGGGTCAATAAGAATGTTATTGTTCAGTGTCAGAATCTCTCAGATTCTCCGATTCTTCAAAGTTTCTCATTATCTGCTAGCCTAGGGACATTTATACACTTTTTAAAGAAGTGATGCATCAAGAATGGTTACATCAATTCCTATCAATGGTTTCCTAGTGAAAGAATGTGCCATTAGTGACAGTAAGAATGTGTACAGTTTACCTGAGGCTCCTGTAATCCATGGTGTCCTGCATCTTCTGGACACACTACCCAAATGTGCTGGGTTTGGCCCTATTTTATTCTGAGGCAAGAAACCTCAGAGTCATAGCAGTGGAAACAAAGTAGTTGGGGACCTCCAGAACAGTAAGAAGTAGCTTCTGATGATCCTGCCCACATCCGGTCCAACCTCACATTAAAGATAAAACATTCACATGACCCTTATGGCCATTTCTCCCCTACACATTCCTCTCATTCATTTCCTCACAAGAAGGTAGCTATGAGGACCTTCACCAAGACAACTTTCTTTCTCTAAAGTGGACTGTCTACCTCCATCTGCCCAGCAGCAAATGCTTCCATGAAACACATGAAGGAAACGCATCTATCAGCATCAACAGATTCCACCAAAGACAATGATGAGAGAGATCAGCCTGGGCTCCAGTACCAAAGAGGTTCTGTGGAGATGTCCGCGACACACTACACTGGAATCCTTGAGTGCTCTTTCACCTTCTCCCCTGGCTGAACTGCTCCCTTTAGGCATTGCTTTCTCACCTGTGTCTGGAGTTCTTTGTATCCCCTCCCTCTCTTCCCTGCCTCCCCTTTCCTGCAGGCACCACAGGCCTCCACAAATTGTTGACAGGTTCCTATTCTGTATCTTCTTCTTAGCTTGAGCTCTTCCTAGTTTTGGCCTGGACCTTTCTTCTTATGCTCTTATTCTCACTGATGTCTTCTTTCCATGCAAGTCTCTACTTGGGATCTCTTCCAAAGCTAATTTTTAGTTTTGTAAAATTCTTACAGGAAGCAAGGTAAGTTCAGAAAGTAAGACTTGACATTCAAAGCATCCTGGAATATTCACCCTAACTGGGTTCTTATTCCCCAGATATTTGCTTTTTCTCTTCTTGTTAACAGAAGGCTGGAGTGAAGAAAAGGAAGACACAATATACTTGCTCACCTTGGCCTTAGGAGACTGATATTTTCATGGGGACAGCTTGTTTGTTTACAGATAGAGCCTTTGGGATGGTTACCAATGGTTGTTGCTGGGCAGCTTCAAGAACACTGTCAGCAGGGATTCACTTTCACTCTGTCTTTTCTCCACCTCTCCTCACCCCCTCCCTGCCCCTTTTCCCAGAACCTAGCTACTAGAAAACAACAGGAAAGCAAAGAGTTAGGTAGACCTCTTTTTTAGTAGAAGAGATCATTTGAGGTAGTTGAGTCTGTGTTTGCAAAATTAAAATCAGCTACTTGCCTCCATTTCTGAACACGTCACTGTGTCAAAACCCAAGACAGATAAATCTCTCCACATTCAATCTGCTTGTATGTTGTCATTCACCTGACACCATATATTCCCATAGGAAATACTAGTTTCCTGCCTTTCTTTTTCAGCTGATGATCAGATCCCCTTTGA
This sequence comes from Orycteropus afer afer, assembly GCF_000298275.1. Taxonomy (NCBI): domain Eukaryota; kingdom Metazoa; phylum Chordata; class Mammalia; order Tubulidentata; family Orycteropodidae; genus Orycteropus; species Orycteropus afer. The sequence goes on from NW_006921933.1 coordinate 523,375, forward strand.
CTGATACCAAAGCAAACTCAGTGGAATAGGGTAAGAGTGGGTAAACAGTCTTCCATTACTAGATATTATACATAATTCCTAGCATGCCTGGGAATAAACTGAGCCCCTGCCACAGGAGAAATGACCTGTAGCCCTGAAAGGCCATTTCAGACCATCTAATGGCTTTCTCTTTCCTGTTTTTCCTTCCCAGACCTGAACTTTGACCTAGTTAATAGGCTAACCTTTCAACCAGAGCAAACTCTTTGTTTCATTCCCCTGTAGCCATTTGAAATGACTTCTTGTATTTAAGACTGTGAAACTAAAACTTTATGACACACCTAAGTCCTGTTTCACTTGAATGCTGGAATATTGACAATAGTTGAATTGCCTGAAGAAAGCTCAGATTGGACTAACATCAAGAAGATAACCTGAATGTAATGCTTTGGACTTTGGATCTTCCTAGAAAGAAACTTACTAGAGGCATTTTATTTCCCTTTTTAATAGCTTAAATCTACAGAGATAGGAATGTTTTAAAACATATTACTGCTTTCATAGGTCAGTCTTGGGAAAGTGTATCTTTCCTGCCATGGTCTGCCCACTCCTTCCCATCACACTGAGAAGATGGGAGGAAGAAGGAAGGTTGCTGCTGTAACTCCGTGCCAGTAAAATATAATGACTAAACAATTTAAAGACAATCACAGGATCCCAGGCCGCCAGGCCTCTCAGTTTTAAATGACTACGGACTCATTTAAGCTCTTGTTCACAGAGGGCCAAAAGTCTATGATGGATCACGCAAGTCAGAGCTAAGTAATGGTTCACTATGGCCTGGTTAATAGTTAGACAAGCTGTTCATGTTTGATTATGGTTTTCTTTTCCATTGCTATAATTGTATGATAATTAACTCAACCGAATTACATCTCATTTGGGGGAAATATGAACATTTTAAAGTTTCAGGACTATCAGATTCCACATGTCAAAAAGCAGTCTGAAATTACACAGTGGGTCTCCTGCTCAGCCATAAAGATTGGACCGTAAGGTCTGTGCCTTGGGATTTTTTATCTTCTGAGGAGTCAGTGAGTTTCCTTAGCTCCACCTTATTCCAGAGGCTCCATGCACAAAAGTGTTCTACCCAGACAGCTGTTGATAGATTAGAATTGCCAAGTGGCAAACAGCATGAACATCTATTGCAGCTGACTTAGGAGGGCAACTTGAGATGGAGCACATGAGGCTTCCCTGAAAGAAAAAGGAGTCATTAATATAGACAAAACCCCATGATCTGGTGTTTTACATAATGGGAAGGAAATTCTTTTAAAGCAGATGGCAAGGTATCAGAGTGGATGCCCAAATTAAGTCGTTTATAAATTGGCCATACTGATAACCATGGAGATCTTTCCCCTCCTCTGAACTTATCTCTATCACACATTGCAGCTAATAATCATTTACTGTCTCTTGGTTACACTAACTTCCAGAGTTGCTTCTATCTTTAAAGAGAGAGACGACACTTTAAACCAGGGACTTGTCTCTGTTTCCTCCAAATCATGTTAGTTCAGTGCCCATCGTGTGTTTGGATATACATGCACATATAATTTTTCAGGTCTCAGTGTCAATGTCACCTTCTCTGAGAAGTCAGTCTTGACATTCAGTATTGAGTAGGCTCCTATAGCTTCCTTGGCTAAAAATTATCAAACATAGAACTCACATTTTAAAATGATTTTCTTGTCTCTTTCCAACATCAAGCATGGAGAATAGGAACAAAGCGTAACCCTAAATTCTGGCAGCATGCCTAGTCTAGAGTTTGTTCTTAATAGAGAATTTCTAATGAATAACACACTTACCTTCTTCTTTCAGCAGACAATAAAATTGGTAGAATCCTTGCTAAACAGGGTGCCACAACAGATTCATTTCGTAGTATAAACTTAGTATTCTTTCCCTACTAAGTTTCAGTAGTCCTGCTACATCTGGATTTAGAAAGCTAAACAAACTCCCTTAGGATATCAATAATGAGCTCTAAGGACTGTGGGGTACAGGAAGGGGAATGTTAAGGTGTCTAAAAGTCCAGAACAATATTGTTTGATGAGGTAGATTGCAAACAAATTATTCTCTCCACCCTTAACTCTTTTCCATGGCTAACAATGTCTTTTCTTCCAGGGACCTTCAGATGCTAGACTCACTAATGGGAGGACTAATGTGGTACAGTCAAAACAGGGTTAGTGCTGCATTGTCAGTGATAACAAATATTAATCTATGGGTAAATAGATGGGGAGACAGGCTGAATGATCAGGTATGACTAGGCAAAAAGTAATACTCATGACCATATATAAGGTTAAATTCACTGCCCTTGAGTCGGATCCAATGCATAGTGACTCCTACTTGGGTTTCCAAAGCAGTATCTCTGTGGAAGTAGATTGCCCAACCTTTCTTCTGAAAGGATATTTCTACATACGTGTTTGTATGTGCTGTGAGAATGTCCAAATAAATAATAGATCTAACAAGGATCAAAGTTATGATAACATCTTGGCCACAACCAACCACTCTGAGGGAGTGAGTAGTTGGACCTGGGGGTTAGGGACTATGGTTACATAGGACATCAAGTTCAATTGTCATAACATTCTACACAAATACATTGTTCTACATCTTACTTTGATTAGTAGTGACTGGAGTCTTAAAAGCTTGTAAGCAGCTATCTAGATGCCACAATGGGTCTCCAGAGCAAAGAATAATTAAGAAAACCAAAGACATATGGAAACAATTAGTACAAGAGACAGATGGACCATGTGATCCTCAGCCTATATGACCATGAGACCAGAAGAACTAGATGGTGCTCAGCTACCACTATCAACCACTCGGAAATCAGTGCAGGAGATCCTGGATAGAGTAAGAGAACAATGTGGAACAAAATTAAAAATTAAAAAAAAGACCATGTTTACTGGTCTGATAGAGCCTGGTGAGAGCCCTGAGACTATGGCCCTTAGTTACTCTTCAGGTCTAGAATTAAACTCACTCCTGTGGCTTCCAGCCAAACAACAGACAGGCATATAGGGTGAACAATTACATCAGGTAGGTACACTCCTGAGAGTGATCGATCATTGACGAACAGAAGGGCAGTGTTTGCACAGGGAGACAGCCCAGAGGGTGGGAATGCATAGGAAAGAAGGACATAAGCAAGAGCTAACTATAGGGAGGAAGTAGAAAGTGCTGTTACATTGTGGAGAATTGCAGTCAATGTCATGAAACCAAATGTGTATGAACTACTGTAGCAAAAATGAATTTGTTCTGCAAACTCACCCAAATCACAATCAAAATTTAAAAAAAAAAAAAAAAAAAAAGTTGGTGTTTTTGTCCTTTGTTAACTGGAAAATTCTAGGCATCTAATACCCCTTACTGAAATCCTTACTTTTTTGAGTAGATAAATGTCCCACACTACAATTGTTCATGTCTTTCTTTGGATTTTCTCTCTCTCTTACTCATTCCCATCCTATCCCAGCAGGTTCTAAACTGTGATAGAAATCCTTCTCCTTATTTCTCATTAGAATAACTGAAAGAGAACAGCATTTTGATTAGACCCTTAAAATTATGGAAAAGTAACCAGAACCAATTGCAGGGTGTGTATTTCATCTTATAAAGTATATGTTTCAAATTCTAAACACCCTAAGAACTAAACACCTGATGAACCAAAATGCTTTCATACCCTAAATTCCCTGTCTCTAACAATAACATCGTTGACAATGTTTGGCACAACCACCAGTATGGTTCTTCCTTACCAGCCTGGCTGTCAACCATGTTGTGGGAAGCCACCATATTTTCTCTCCACTACCTCTAATCTTCCTTCCAAGGAGTGGCTGGTAGGTTTGAACAGCCAGCCTTCTGGTTATCAGTCAAATGCCTAAGCCACCAAAGCTCCCACCGACATGTAATACTACTTATTTATTAAACCTTCCCAAGGATAAATGCCAAAATATGAAATGAAAACATTTGCTAGATCAAACCTTTCAGACACCTAGGGCCTTCCCACTCAGCTTCTGTTTTCTGGTGGAGGGTCTCTCTTGGTACAGAAATAATTTGCAAGAAATATCCTACCTGGGATCCCCTTGAGTAAACTGATTATTCTTCTTCTGTATTATTATCGGTTCTTCACACATCTAGAGAATTAGCAATGATGCATTAAGGGAGCACCATTATCTGTATGGCTAAAGAAATGATATTTTACCTAACCACCTAGCTGTACAGTTATTGATACATACTTACAATAAGCATGAACATTACTTTCTTTCTTTTTTTTTAATTGGGTTTAGGGGCACTTAAGGTAACAATTTGCTGTGTCCTAATGATCATTCTACTGAACTAAATGACTATCAGTGTTTAACATATGACTGACTGTAGTGGTATCAATAATATTCTCTACATACATGTTAACAACCTGAGATACACTGATGATACGACTTTGCTTGCTGAAAGTGAGGATGACTTGAGGCACTTACTGATGAAGATTGAGGAACACAGTCTGCAGTATGGATTACATCTCAATATAAAGAAGACAAAAATCCTCACAACTGGACCAATAAGCAGCATCACAATAAATGGAGTGAAGATAGAGGTTGTCAATTATTTCTCATGTTGCTTGGTTCTACAATTGAGGCCAATGGAAGCAGCAGTCAGGACATTAGACAACGTGCAGCACTGGAGAGGTTGGCTGTGAAGGAACTCTTTCAAGTGCTGAGGAGCAAGGATGTCTCCTTGAAGATTAAGGTGCACCTGCCACAGGCCATGATATTTCCAATCGCCTCGTATGCGAGAGCTGGACAATGAATAAGGAGGACAGAAGAAGAGTTAATGCTTTTGAGTTGTGGTGCTGGCGAAGAATGCTGAAGGTACCATGGACTGCCAAAAGAAGTAATGGATCTGTCCTGGAGGAAGTGCAGCTGAGATGCTCCTTGGAAGCAAGGATGGCCAGACTTTGTCTCCCCTACTTTGGTCATGTTGTCAGAGGGGACCATTCCCTGGAGAAGGATGTCATGCTTGGAAAGGTGGAGGGTTGACAAAAGAGGGGAAAGCCTTCTACAACATGGATTGACACGGTGGCTGCGTCAATGGGCTCAAGTATAGCAAGGATCATGGAGGTGATGCGGGATTGGGCAGTGTTTCGTTCTGCTGTGCATGGGGTCACTATGAGTCAGAAGCAACTCGACAGCACCTAACAACAAAAATAACAACATACATATTTATATATTTGTCTCTGATAAAAAACAGGAGCACCCTGAAGCCAGGTACTGTCAGGAATTTCTCATTCCTTAACCTATCAAAGCATCTGATTCTTGGCCCTCAGAACTATTTGATTAATTAGTAAATGAATGAATGAATGAAGTGTGATACAAGATAGCTTTGATTTCTCTAATAAATAGTATTTAAATTCAGATAAAGGAAAACATAAGCAAATTAAGGTCAAGTGGATATCCAAAGTATGTATGAATGGGAGAGTAGTATCATCTTAAGGGCAGAGGCTAAAACATGAATACCTGAGTTTGAAATTTGCCCTTAGAAGGACATCATTTTGGACAAATTACCTTGTCTAAAATAATGAGGATAATTGTACTTGTTTTATATGAATTTTAAATAGATAATGTATATAAAGACTTTAGTACATAGGTTTAATAAAATGAAAGCTTCTATTGTCACTAATATAAAATTCTCACAGTAGAGGGCAAGGCACAGAAAATGAGGCTTTTGGTTAAGAAATGCCCAAAAGAAATCATTGTCTGAAGAGTCTGTCTATGCAGAGTTGAGCTGTAGGTCATGAAATAAAGTACACAGTTGAATATACCCAGGGACAGTGACAAGAGCCAAATGTGGTTCTTAAGCATAACTGAGGATTTTGAATGAAGAGTGATGCAAGAATTTGGTTATGCAACAAGGGTAGATTATCAGATCATATAAAGACTGGGCTCAGTAGGAACAAAGATGTATGACTTATAGATCAAGGGAGAGGGTTCCTTCTCACCGAGGAGAACCAACCCCCCTATCTATCACACAATGGGTTCAAACCAAGCCCCAGTAGATATAGGGAAGGTCTAAATCATCAGTGGATCTCAATTGAGGTAGAGATGAATCCATGGATAAGGACACTGGTGAGTAAGTAGGCAGAAGCTGAGGCTAGCAAACCCAGGCTGACAGAGATAAGAACACATAGCATCAAATGCCCTAGGGGGTGACCATAGCACTGGGGTGACTTAATAGGAAAAATGGCCAAAGGAAAATTCTACATAGATTTGGCCTACTCATCTCATACAATCTGGGTATCCATCAAATTAAAATTGTCTTCAAAGTGAAATCATGTTTGCATGACCAACAATAGAACATCAATCAAATATACATCTGGGTTCAGAATGTAGTGAGAAATCAGAAGTAAAAGACAAAGTCAAATGCCTGTAACAATCTAACATACAAAAAAGACTGAGGAAGAGAATTTTCAGAAAATGCCACAGAAAGATGAGTTATGGACATACATCATTCCCCAGTTAGGTTGTCCTAAAGAGGCACATCTCAAAATGTGTTCTGGTGAGAAGCTCTAAGACAAAAAGAAAAACTCCTATCTTAACTAGAAAACATTGTGTGCTAGAGCTCCTTTTTAGAGAATATCTGTATTAAATTAGCATATTAATGATCTGAAAAGTTTTATCAAACTGGATACTTACATTTGTTAATCTAACATTTCTCAGTCTTCTAAGGCTACATTTTCTTTGCATAGTAGGTAATATTTTGTGAAATAACTTTGGAAGTGTGGAAATCCTGGCCTAGGACCACCCATATTATAGTAGCTACACATTTTTGTTTCTTAGTTTCCTCATTTGAGGAACAGAGATACCAATAATATTATAAGATAAGGTAATGCATGTTAATCACAAAGCATAGCATCTGGTACTTCTCAGGCATCCAGAAACAACAGAAGCTAACAAGAAAAGGTGTTGAGGATAACAGTAGCTGACAAGAGTTATATACTATACTAGTATAATTAATGTATTTCTGAAATATTAGAACTAACACCCTTGAATTATTTTAGCCAGTGCATTTTTTAATCTGTCTGCTCTCTCCAAAGATGTTTGTGTTAAGCACATCTTACTGAGGGTTCAATGTTATAAAACAGACTATTGGCTATTCCTTGTTTCTTCTTCACTTCAAGCATTTCTGATCCTGCGGTTCTCAGTTCGGAAGATCTTCCTCTCTGTGGTCACCTCATTCCTACCCTGTTTTTGTTTTTGTTTTGTCTCCCTTTCAGAAAGCTGCATTATTGGGGGTGCGGTAGGGCTGGGGAAAACAACTTCATTTTATTTCCTTCAGATCCCCAATAGTAGAAAAAAACAGACCAAACAGAACTATTTTGGAAACAAAACCCAGCGAAAAAATAAAGAACAGGAAATAACCCCCACCACTCAGTACATACAGCTCAGTGTTACTAAAGTCATTACAGGTCTTTCACAAGCTTGAGTTCTAAAGTTTCAACTGTTGACTTTTCAACATTTGAAAAGTCCCAGCTTTTTCTCTAGGGCTCAAAACTCATATCCAACTGACTATTTGACATGTTGTTGTTATGTGCCGCCGAGTCGGTCCCGAATCATAGTGACCCCTCCTTGGGTTGCCAAGGCAGTATCACTATGGAAGTAGATTGCCCAACATTCCTTATGAAGAGTGGCTGGTGGGTTTGAACTGCCAGCCTTCAGGTTAACAGTCAAGTGCCTTAGGCACTATGCTACCAGACATATCCACCTGGATTTGTAAACGAAATTCTTGATAGTAACCTCTGTTATCAAACTGATCCTCTCACAGTCATCTGGCTGATACAATAAATGACAATACAATTCAATTATTGCTCAACTGGAAACCTAGGTGTCACCATTTATTTCTTTGGCTCAGACACAGCTTCTAATTCTGCATCAAAGCCTGTGAGCTTTACCACTAAAATATATCCAGAAACTGATCAGTATCCATTGCTGTCCAGGCCACCACTATCCCTGAGCCAGATTACTCCACTATCCTCCTAACAGAGTGATGCCTGCTTCCACTCAGTGATGCTTCTAAAGCATTAGTCTTCTAATGCAAGCCTGCCAATGTCTTCCTCAATCACCTAGAGTAATAGCCAAATCCCTAGCATGGCCCCAAAGTTCTACATTCTCACCTTCCCACTTCAATCTTTCGTATTTCTAACCTTTTCTATACTCCTTTTCTTCTCCATTCACTCCTCTCTGGCCTTCCTATTTTCTCTGGACATCCAGAAATACTCCCATCTCACATACCTGTTATGAGGATTAAATGTAAAACACTTAGAACTGTATTTTGTTCATAATATGTCTCAATTAATATTGTGTCAATACTATTGTTGTTGTTGTTGTTATGTGCCATTGCATCAGATCCAACTCATAGCGACCCCTCTTTGGGTTTCCAAGGCAGTATCACTATGGAAGTACATTGCCCAATCTTCTTCCGAGGAGTGGCTGGTGGGTTTGAACCACTAGCTTCCTGGTCAGCAGTCAAGTGCCTTAGGCACTATGTTACCAGAGCTCCCATCAATACTATTAGGAGCCCCTATGTCTTTCTTTAAGAGCCCTCATGGCCTAGTGCCTAAGGCATTTGACTGCTAACCTGAAGGCTGGCGGTTCAAATCCCCCAGCCACTCCTTTGAAGGAAGATTGGGCAATCTACTTTGGTAGGGATATAGCCTCAAAAACCCAAGGAGGGATCGTTATGAGTTGAATTGACTTGAGGGGCAGTCAGTTTGGTTTGATATTTTATGTCTTTCTTTAAAAAGCCCTGCTGGAGCAGTGATTAAATACTTGGGTGCTATCTAAAAGGTCTGTAGCTGTAACCGTCCAGCCATTCTGTAGGAGAAATATGCAATGCTGTGCTTCTCTACAGATTGCTGTGTTAGAAACCCCATGGGGCAGTTCTACACTGTCCTACAGAGTCACTATGCATTGAAATGAATTTGAAGGAAAGGGGATGTCTTTTATTTTCAGAAAATTCTATGTTTATACCACTTTATGTGTTGTGGGTGGGTGCTATTTTATACAGAGCATTCAAGAATATTCTCACCTCAGTCTATTTCCTATAACTATTCCTTCTGCCTAAACATCTTTATCCTAGACAGCTACATGATCTTCAGCTTCTCTTCCTAAACTATCATCTAATCAATATGCCCTGTCTGAGCACACCATATAAAATAACATCCTTAATACATGATGGGATGAAGATATAAAGAGGGAAAAGACATTAAGTTTCCAAATAGTAGTATAGTAGTGAGATAGTGTGGATTACACCTCAACATAAAGAAAGCAAAAACCCTCACAACTGAAACAGCAAGCCACATCATGATAAATGGAGAAAAGGTTGAGGTTGCCAGGGATTTCATTATATTTGGATTCAAAATCAACACCCACGGAAGCAGCAGTCAAGAAGTCAGACCTCATATTACGTTGGCAAATCCGTTGCAAAAGACCTCTGTAAAGTGTTAAAGAGCAACATGTCAGTTTGAAGACTAATGTGCACCTGCCTCATGCCATGGCATTTTCAATTGCCTCATATTATGTGAAAGCTGGACACTGCATAAGGAAGAATGCGAAAGAGTCGATGCTTTTGAAATGTGATGTTGGCAAAGAATATTGAAAACATCGTGGACTTCCAGTAGAGATGAATAAGTCTGTGTTGGAAGAAATACAGCCAGAATTGTCCTTAGAAGGGAGAATGGCCAGATTCCATCTCACTTACTCTGGTCATCTTGTCAGAAGGGATCATTACCTGAAGAAGGGTATCATGTTTGGTTAAAGAGAGGGTCAGCAAAAAGAGGAAGTTCCTCAGTGAGATAGAGGACATAGTGGTGGCAACAAGGAACTCAGGCATGGTGAAGATTGTGAGGATGGCGCAGGACTGAGCAGTGTTTCATTCCATAGGAGTGGGTACTATGAATCAGAACCAACTCCACAGCATCTAATAACAGCAGTGATGCAATATTAATCAAAACTTATCTTCGTAAGTTAGGGCTCTAAGCTCTTTCCATGTATTAATCATTTAACGCTCACAATAATTCTGTGAGGTAGATAGTGCTATTACTTTGATATTTTAGATAAGGAATTAAAGATACATAGAATTTTCTAACCTCTGCTAAGCCACACAGCTGAAAAATGATTAAGATGGGATCTGAACCAAGTGTTTTAATTTGATAGCTTTATCTACAATAGTGCCCAGTTTGTGTGATGGTCTTACCATTCTAGTGTACAGATCCCTTCTTTCATTGATTCAGGTGTCATTGGCTTGTATAGTTAATGCACTCAGCTGTTAACTGAAAGTCTGGACTCTGCTTCTAAGAAATCAGCCATTAAAAATCCTATGGAGTACAGTTCCACTCTGACACACACAGGGTTGCCGTGAGTTGGAGTCAATTCAAGGGGAACTGATCTGGTTTCATTGATTCTGTAATGTTTTGCTTGGAACCCACTATGCAGCATGATGTAAGTGAGAGAAGAAAGAAGGGTAGGGAATCAATTTGGATGTCTCAGATTATATGTGGCCTTTGAGGCATTTCTGAGAACCTTAAATGTTACCCCAAGTGTGATGAGAAGTCATTGGAGTGATGAGATTTACATTTTAAATGAAGAACTCTGTTGGGTGGAAAATGAGTGGTGGGGCAATAGAGGAAGACTGGAGGCCAGTAAAGAGCTATAGCTAAGTTTTTGTCTATGGGAATGATGATGAATGGTGATTTAGACAAGGACGCCTCTGGTAGAATTTTTATATTTTAGAGAAATAAGAATTTGCTGTTGTTGTTGTTGTGAGGTGCCATCAAGTCACCTCCAACTCATAGGCCCTATGCACAACAGAACAAAACACTCTCTGGTCCTGTGCCAGCCTCACAATCCTTGTTATACCTGAACCCATCATTGCAGTCACAATGTCAATCCATCTCTTTGAGGGCCTTCCCCTTTTTCATTGACCCTCCACTTTACCAAGCATGATATCCTTCTCCAGAGAATGGTCCCTTCTGACAACATGATCAAAGTAGGTGAGATGAAGTCTGGTCATTCTTGCTTCCAAGGAGCATTCTGGCTGCACATCTTCCAGGACAGATTTCTTAGTTCTGTTAGCAGTCCATGATACTTTCACTGGTTTTCACCAACACCATAACTCAAAAGCATCAACTCTTCTCTCTTCTTTATTCACTGTTTATCTTTCACATGCATATGAGGCAAATGAAAATACCATGGCTTGGGTTGGGCACACCTTAGTTTTCAAGGAGACATATTGTCTCTTCAGCACTTAAAAGAGGGCTTCTGCAGCAGATTTGCCTAAAGCAGTATGTCGGCTGATGTTGACTGCTGCTTCCATTGGTATTATTGTGGAACCAAGTAATATGAAGTCCCTGACAACTTCAATCTCTTCTCCAATTATAGTGATGCTGCTTATTGGTCCAGTTGTGAGGATTTTTGTTTTCTTTATATTGAGGTGTAATCCATACTACAGACTGCAGTGTTCAATCTTGCTAATGGATTGGATATATGTCTCCCACACTTTTTAAATTGCCCCATTATATTCTACAATATGTTCCATTGATTAAGTAGTCATTCACTATATTTAAAGCATTTCTTGTTTTGATTTTTTGTTAATTAGAAAATATACTTGGGTATTTAGCCAGAGTTAGGATTCTTTAGGTACATGTGATAGTTTCTATAGGGCTAGGAAGTGAAATTTCGGGGTCCCAGAGTATATGAAAGTTTAGTCTTAATAAGCACTGCCAAATAAATCTCTAAGCTGAATACACAAATCAGCCCTTGCCAGATGATATTTCTTTGCTTTACTCTTTAAAATGTGTTGCTAATGTGATTTCAATGTGACCTCGCAAGCAGGTCTTCTCCCTGTTTTCTCAACCTATGGGGAGGCGATGCTAGAACCCAATTTCACCTGTATACCAGTGGCCCTGTTTTCTCAGTCTGTGGGGAGGCGATGCTAGGACCCACTTCACCTGTATACCAGTAGTAAAATGGTCTTAGTGCATCAGTGGCCTCCCTTTGTCTGGTATGTGCAATTCCCAAGCAAACCCTGACTTGCTACTGTCCTTCTTTCTGGGCAAAGCTGAGAAATCACAGAATGAGGAGGTGTGGTTGCTTTCAAAGGAAATCGTAACTGCTCTTGTAAATACCTGGATACATGGAGAACCTTAGCAAGTCTGGTCATTTCCTTGTCAGAAAGTGTCTTTTCAGAGCCCCGGTACAAGGTCAGGCAGTGCCTTTAGGGGCTGTTAAGAACAGGTTGCCCTGCAATTAACTGATTTGATACAACACACTAGAAAGGTACATGTTTCCTCTAACCTTGAATATCACCCAGTACATAGGTGCTCATTGACCTGTAAGTAGAGGGCTTTCAAGGAAAAGAGATAACTGTGCCCAATAATCATTCTTACCAAGATTTCACAGCCCTCTATTATCTAGTATACTCATTCGTAGATTGTCTATCACAACAGATTGTAGACTTTCCGATAAACCAGGCTTTGGAAACTTTCTAAACTTTCTCCTGTTAACCCTTGCAACTTTACATGCCTGGGAACCAGATAGGCAGGGTTATATTATTCTAAGTGTATGAAGGTCAATCTGAAGAATGGAAAGGTTAATTGACTTGGCCAAGGGCACAAAATACATCACAAGGAGAGCCGAGAACAGAATGCAAATCTCTGGAGATGCTTTCCAGTCTAGTGTGGGAAATATTAATTGAAGTGTATATCTCTAACCATGCACTACTTTTGTCTACAATCTCAGTTCCTCCAGAACAATTTTACTTTTCAAGTAACTTTATTTGCACACTGTGGCATACACAGAAAATGACACTACTTGCATGACTCATGGGGGTAAGTTGATGACAGTCTGTGGTCAGGGGGTGATCAATTTCAGATGCTAGCCAACCCAGGTCTTGTCAGATTGTCCTAAAGATGAAGGTATCAGTATCTCTGCCAACTCAAATCTAGTTGGAGAAATCAAAGAAGAGGCATTTCAAATGCTTGAAAAGCCTATCCTCATGTAAAGAACAACATCTTTCTGCTTGGGGAAAGTTATGAAATTATGGCAGGACCTCAAGTATTGAGATTTCATGTATGTAGAGAGATCCTCAAGACCTGAAATTTATAGTGGCTCCTAAGTGGAGCTGGTGTGTGTGTGAAGGTGTCAGGGTCTTGGGAACAGGAGCAGGGACCTATGGGAACAGCTCAGATAAGAGTGAGTTGCAGGACTTTAAAGATGGCAGTGGGAAGGACAGAGAGTGGGATTTGGTGACCAGTGGTGTGGAGAGCTAGCACAGAAATCAAGAATGTATTCAAGGTGATTCAAACCAACAAAGTGAAACTCACTGCCATCAAGTTCATCCCAACTCACAGCGAACCCCATTGGGTTTCTGAGGCTGTAAATCTTTACAGAAGTAGAACACCTATATTCCTTCTGCAGAGTGGCTGGCGGATTTGAACCACAGACCTTCTAGTTGGTAGCCAAATGTCTTATCCACTATGCCACTGGTGCTTCTTATTCAAGGTGAATTCTCCTGGATGCCCTTGTCTCTATATTTCAACATTTCATCTCAAACCTTATGTAGTTACAGTTCTAACATGAGGTCAGATCATACTTTAACAGATTTCATAGTTTCTTATCTCAACATTGGGAAAGTCCAAATTCATTGGCATGACATATAAAACCCTTTAAAACCAGGTCCCAGAAACAGCTCACCAGCTTTCTCTCTCTCCATTGTCTCCACTCCAGAACCCAACTCTAGCTGTACAATTGGGTGATCCTTTCCTCCACCCACTGAGGTCTTCTATGCCTTTAACATGGTCTTTGATGTTACCTTTACCTACTCAAGATCCTGCTCAAATATCACCTCCTGCTTAATATTTTTTTTCTGAAATTTATCAAGCATAGAGAGTTTCTCCCTTCAATTCTCCCAATAGAATCCTGTACTTCCTTCATATCAACCAATGAACTGTTTATATTCTGTCTTTTACATCCTCTTTGCCATCGAATCAATTCCTAGTCATGGTGACTGCAGGTGTTGCAGAGTAGGACTGTGCTCCACCGAGTTGTCAATGATTTATTTTTCAGAAATAGATCACCAGATGTTTCTCTCAAGTTGTCTCTGGGTAGACTCAAACTTCATATCTTTCAGTTAGCTGCCAAGGATATTAACCACCAGTGCCTGATGGACAGTAGATACACCAAAAATGTTTGTAGGGACAATTGAGTAATGAGTTCTTGTGTTTAACAATGTCTGTAGATTAAGACAATGATGACCTTCTATTCTTTATCATCCAACTAGAAAGCTCCAGGGGTTCATTAGCTTAAAGTCATAACTGATTTTGAAACTCATTTCTGAATTAATTTTAGGTGATATACTGAACATGTCAGGGCCACTTTTCCCTCACCTGTAGAATGAATATAATTATACCAAACTGACAAGATTAAAGTAATGATTCAGTGTAAGCATAATACTTGCCACATACCAGGATGTTCAGGAAACACTACTTCCTTCTTACTTTTCTTCATTGAAGTTACTCTGAGCAAAAACAAAAATGCTCATTCTACAATGTTGTTGTTGGATGATGTCAGGTCAATTCCAACTCATAGCAACCATGTGACATGGTAGAACTGGTCCATAGGTTGTTCTTTGCTATAATCTTTATGGAAGCAGATCACCAAGTCTTTCTCCTGCAGAGCTGGGTGGGTTTGAACCACCAACCTTTCAAGTAGCAGCCAAATACATAACCATTTGCACCGCCTGGGTTCCTTTCTACAATACTAGCCTTTATTCCCATCTAAATCTGCACTTTTATAAAGCCTTCACATTTACTTTTGTATATTTTTATCCATGTGAACTATATCTTTATGTACATAAACCAAATTTTTCAAATATAAAAGACCTCACATTTACTTTTATAGCAATTTATCCCTGTGACCATGGAATATTTAGGTAAATATATCTAGCTATGCCTTTATGTATATAAAACAAAATTTTTAAATAGCACCTCTAAGAAATATATTATGGTCACTAAACTAGTACTCTTGTAGGCACAATGCAGAAATGACCAAACAAAAATGGTGTCATAGTATGGTGATAACCCTAGAAGTAAAATAATATGAAGGTTAATAGCTTGGACCAGGAGTAAGGCACAAACATGGATTTGAATTCTGACAAGATCTCTTACAAAGTAAGTCTAACTTATGCTATTTCCCCTTCCTCAACTGTATCATGGATATTAAAAAATGGATTCAACTCAAAGGGTTCTGTGAAGGACGGAAAGAGACACTGAATGTAGAGCCCTTGGCACAAAGCCTAGCACATGGTATACACAATAGCTTCTTTTTTAAAAAAAAAAAAAAATGTTCCAATCGTTATTTTAATTTATCTGGCTCTTACTCAAACATGCTATTGCAAATTTTGAGGCCCTTTGATAATTGTGTCCACCTATTTTGATTATTCACACAGGGTGTCCTAGCTGAGCTTATAAAGGTGACATCTCAGCCTCCACCATATAAGGAGCATAGGAAGGGAGTATGGAGTTTTTGGCTATGACTACATCTGTGTGAGGCTTTTTCATTAATCTCCATGGTGTCAGCAATGTAGTCATCCTACCCATCTCACCTTCTATCACCCTTCAACCCTCTGAGCACTGCCAGCATGGACACGGCCATGGCTAGGCACTAACCATCCCATAACTCTTAGAGATACCACTGTCATCTCAGTCCTGGGTGTGCCTAGTGTACAGTAGTCCTTGATGTGCCAAAGTACTATTGGGTTCTGTGCTGAATTGAACAAAATGCTTTGCATCATCTGTTGTGTGATACTTGTGACATGAGGACAAAAATGCCTTTACTTGAAGTCCAATATTTTACAGAACTTTTGTAAGGCTATAGTTTAGGGGCAAAATCTGTATGATTCACTGGGTTCTTCTAAGAGAATCACTATTCTCTTTCCAACAAGAGTCAGTTTACTAAGTATAGTCAACTCGTTTGACTTTCTCTTCCCTGAGGATAGTTGCACTCCTCAAACTTTCCCACCCAGTTTCTACATAGTGAACCTGGAACCCTGTGTATCTGGGAACAGAGCCCAAAATGGTTGACATGAAAGCAAGATCTCTGTGATGCCTCATTTTTTTCTCTTAGAGGAAAGAAATAATACAAGAATTTGGCCTCTACTTCCATAGTACTGTGTTAATATAAAAGAATACATCCTCACTCCAGATCTGTGAGTCCATTTCCTTGTTTGAGGACTCTCTGGAACACCACCCCAACCTCAAGGAAACTCAAATCCCAAGTTGAATCCCAGGTCAACCTTGGAATAAATGAGTTTTCTCTCAGGAGACTCCTCCTTTGTGAATGCTTTGTGGAAAAATAAATTTCTGGCATGCTTCTTCCAACCATTTGTCAAACATGCCCTGACATGGTTGAATCCCAGCAGTGAGCACAACTGAAGTTTAAACTTGCTTCCTCTGACCCCAATAGATTTAAATACTGCTGCAGTGTCATCATCAAGAACCTCCAATTTTATCCTACTCTCTGTCTGTGCATTTGCTGGGTAAGTATAATGTTCTGTTGGGTGAGCACCCAATACCTGAAGGTCCACTATGCACGATTGCTGATGGAAACCACATATCTTCAATGTATGGGCATCCACAAGGGAAGCATTTGATGAATGTGTCTTAAAAGTAATTACTTGCATGGAAGTATAGCTTTATATGAAGAAGTGTGGGTCTATCTGAAAGCATTCAGGGCCTTCCACAAAATAAAACCCATTCAATTAATTCCTTCCATGTACTTAAGCATTTAAAAATAAGAGATCTGTATAAATTATTGAATTCCATATTCACACCAATTAAAAATTCTTCAGATGGCTCAGTCAATGGCCCATATGTATTATAGCTCCAACAACTCTCATCACTTTCATAGATGCAAGTCAGCCATATGCAGTGACATTGGCTGTGCCAGAGTACCAAAATAGTCTCTAGAAATGAATGCCTCTGGATTGCATTGCATAAAAACACCTGTTAATTATAAACGTAAGTGGACTCAGGCCATGATTAGCTGAATGACCTGAAGGTAATTTATGAAACACAGGGAGATCTAGAGCTACACACAGTAGGCAGAGACCTAATGGAAAAGTAATGAGGTTAGGCCATGTTAGTATCATCTCCGATTCATGTGGTTTTCCATGAAACAAGTGAAGCTCACAGCATTTCCCTGGACACAGAGGTTTATAGTCTCATATTGGTCTGCTTAAATAATAATAATAATAATAATAATAATAAATAACCTGTCATGAAAAGGAATGAAATTCTGATACATGCTACAATGGGGATGAACCTTGGAAACACTGTGCTAAATGAAAGAGCTAGTCACAGAAGACCACATATTGTATTTTTCCACTTCAGTGTCATGTCCAGAGTAGGTAAATCTAGAGACAGAAAGTAGATTATTGATTATCAGGGTCTGGGAGATGGAGAATGAGGAATGACAGCTGGAAAGTATGGGGTTTCTTTCTGGCATGATAAAAATATTTTAAAATTAAGGAACAGTGATGGCTTTACAACTCTGTGGATATGCTAAAATCTTCTAAATTTTAGACTTTAAATGGGTAAATTTAATGAAATGTTAATTGTATCTCAATAAAACTGTTGGAACAAAAAAAGGACCAACCAGGGTGTGGTCCTAAGTGGAGCCTGAGAGCAGGGAGAAGGCTTTGGTGATTCATTAGTAGAATTCTTTTTTTCATTATTTATTTATATTGTGCTTTGGGTGCAAATTTACATAGCAAACTTGTTTTACATTCAACAGTTCATGACCATCTGGTTTCATGACCCCAATTACCATACCCAATCATAAGAAATTCTCCTCCCCCTCTTCCCCATGACCACCCCCTCCCTGTGCCCCTCTCATCCATGCATTCCTGTCTGTCCAGCCTTCCCTATATGTGAGTGCAGCCCAACTGGTGTCTCATGGCTGCTTGATCCAAAGAGGTCATCTCCCTAGAGTAGGTGGATGCACCGCCCTGGGGTACGTGTTCTGTGTGTAGGTCATTCTACTATTGGGCTGAGAGCCAATCCATGGAAGTGAGTCCACTTCTAGGCTTGAAGGGTAATCTCAAGGGTTCCACCAGTCTCTATCCAACCAGTCATCTTTGTGTTTTTGAATTTTGTTCCACATTTTTCTTCCCACTCTACCCAGGATCTCCCAGTTTTATCCCTTTCTGAGCAGTTGGCATCAGTAGCTGGGCATCATCTAGTTTTTCTGGTCTTGGGTTGTGGAAGCAGAGGTCCTCCTGGTCCATCTTATCTTTGGGTGAATTGTTTCTAGATGACTCTGATTTTCTTCACTCTTCTTTGTTCTAGATGAGGGGAGACCAATAGGTGCATTTTAGATAACTTCTCAAAAGCTTTTAAGACCCCAGTCACTACTCACCAAAGTAGGTCGCAGAACAAAATTTTTATGAACTGTGTGTGCCAATTGAGCATGATGCTCCCCCAAGACTATGGTCCTGAGCCCCCAGGCCTGGTGATTCTCTCTCGCAAGATGTTTAGTTGTCTCTGCAAAGTTCCTCCCACCCTGTCTTCTGTTGCTTCTGTAATGTATGTGGCTAATTTTGTAGCACAAGTGCATACGTAAGATTATCAGTAGTAGCATTCTTGCCTCCCATGTGGGAAATCTGGGTTCAATTCCCAGCCAATGCACCTTATGTGTGGCCACCACTCATCTGTCCATGGAACCTTCCTTGTGTGTTGTTATGATGCTGAACAGTTTTCAGCAGAGCTTCCAAACTAAAACAGACTAGGAAGAAAGGCCTGGTGATCTGCTTCCAAAAATAAACTAATGAAAGTCTATGGAACACAATGGTCCCATCTCTAACCACAACCATTAGGATGGGTTCACCATGAATTAGGGGCTAATTTGAAGGCAGCGAACAACAATAGTAACAGTAAGAAGGATGAACTAAAGCATAAAGTCCAGCCACAACTGAAATCTCAGAAGAGCGATACTGGCATCATCCATTCCTGGATGGTCTTTCAGAATAAAATTATCTCCAATAGATGTGAAATCCAATTCATGCTTCTTGTACTTCGCAGTTTTCATTCCTATGTTCCAAAAGGCGACAGCTTTCAAGTCACTGAAATGTTTGCATTCCCTTTCTTTCTTTGTTTCTTTTTTCCCCCCTCATTGGATTTTCTAGTAATTCTGAGTCAGGTGGAGAGGAGTCCGCTTTGCGTGAGCTGTTCATTATGGAAATTGATTTGACCCTCATTTGCATCTATTTGCACCGCCATCAAGCTGATTTAGAATCCAAGGGTGGTTTCAACCTCCTCTGAAGCTGGCAGCTTTGCTCTAAAACCAGAGCCCTGGAACTTTAAAACCAGCTCTGAGGAACTTGTTCTCTTGCCCTTTTGATTTCTGCACAACATGGGCAGAGTTCCAAAAAAATACAACTCGTGGTAAAGGCAATAAAGGAAAACTTTGTTGCCTTCTGCTATAAATAGCCTGCATTCCCTTGCGTTTCTGCCACACTGCTAGTCAACCCCACACTCCTGAGCTAGAAACCAGAAAGGCGTTGATGTGTGGAGCAGGTGGGCCCAGGCAAGCTTGCAGGTTGGTGACTGGCAGCAAAGGAGTTAAACTTTAAACAGTCCAATGTGGCCTTTGCACAGTAATTACTCTGGCAACACTGACCCAGGAAAATTTACCAGCCCCAGGAAGGCGGAACTGAAGCTTGGGCCAATGTGCCAGGCATGGTGCTAAGAACCTAGGGGAATGTGGGCTTTACTTAGCTTAGCTGCTCTTGCCTCCTCTCTTTCATTTCCCTTTCCTCTACACCCCAGAGCTGATTCCTGGCTTTCTATATCCAATGTCTCTTCCCGCCTGCTCTACTTTGTCCCTTCACTGGTCCAGCAACAGTCACCATCCTTACACTCCCTTTGCTCTTTCCACTCTCTTTTATTGTCAAAATGGAAGTAGCTTTATTGCTGTTTGTGATTGTGAAAGTATTGAATTCTCATTGTAAAAAAAAAAGGAAAAAAAATCAGTTGTATAAAAAGGGAGGGAAAAGGACATAAAAAAATTAACTGTACTCTCACCACTCAGAGAAATTCACCAATACTTCAATGCATAATCTTCAAATTCAAAGAATTCTATTTTCCAAAAATGGAACCTAAGCGATATATCTATTTTTCACTTAGAAATCCATCGTGTGCATCTTTCCATTTCAATAAATATAGATCTACACTATCATTTTTAGCAATCTCTATAAATGTATCCATAATTTGGACACTTAACTGTGAGTTGGAATGGATTTGACAGCAATGGGTTTGGCTTGATTTTAGTCTGTTTCATATATATATATACATACATATATATATTCATATATAATGTACACATTCAGGTTTTTTTTTCCTTGATTCTAAATTTATCCTTGAAGTCCTTGTTCCATCCTCAAATTATCCAAGGTTTCTCTGTTGCACCTGACATCTGGGCTACCCACCGCACCAAGCTATCTGCTTATCAGAAGTTACCCATTTTTGGTGCCATTCCTCATTCTACTCGATGGTAGCTGGAAAAATGGAAGGAGTAAAATGAGCTAATATCTTTGTTGTGGTCAGCTGCTGTCCAATTGGCCTCTGACTCATGGTGACCCCATGTCTT
>NW_006921933.1:544589-545823 GCF_000298275.1 Orycteropus afer afer
TATCAAGTCGCTTCCAACTCATAGTGACCTCATGCACAGCAGAACAAAACACCGCCTGATCCTGCGCCAGCTCCATGATCCTTCCTATACTTGTCGCAGCCACCGTGTCAATCCATCTCATCAAAGGCATTCCCCTCTTTCGTTGACCCTCCACTTTACCAAGCATGACATCCTTCTCCAGGGAATTGTCCCCTCTGACAACATGACCAAAGTAGGTGAGACAAAGTCTGACCATCCTCACTTCCATGTACATTTAGAACAAAACCAAAAAAAACAAAACAAAACTCACAGCCTTCAAGTAGGTTCTGACTCATAGCAACGCCCTTTGGGTTTCCAAGGCAGTAAATCTTTATAAAAGTAGATTGTCCAGTCTTCCAAAGAGTGGCTAGTGAGTTTGAACCACCAACCTTCTGGTTAGCAGTCAAATGCCTTTGGCACTACACCACTTTTAGAACAAAGGAATGTTCAGTGTTCTTCTGAATAGAACACTGTAACAGGAAGCACTTTTACCTGGCAGCTCCCACTGAGTTAGATAGACTCTGACTCAGGGCAACGTTACGTACAACAGAATGAAATGTTTCTTGGTCCTGCGTTGTCCTCATGATTGCTAGCATTTTTAAGTCCATCATTGTGGATGGTATGCCAATCAGTCTCACCAATAGTCTCCCTCATTCTCACTAGTCCCAGACTTCACTAAACCTGATGTCCTTCTCTACCAAATGATCTTTCCTGAGGTGTCCAAAGCAAGCATGTCAGGCAATGTTCTGTTCGGATCCATACCGTTTTCATTGGCTGATGTCTAGCAGTAGATCACCAGGCCTTTCTTTGGAGTTTATCTCAGTCTGGATGCTCTGCTGAAACCTGTCCATCATGAGTGACCTTCTTGGTATTTGAAATCCTGGGGGCACAGCTTCCAGCATCATAGCAACATGTAAGCCACCACAGTCCAACAAACTGACAGACAGAGGATGGTTTACCTGGTATATAGTGGCAATTCTGGAACCCAAAGTGAGCTAAAGGAGAGTAACTTTGAGGCAAGAAAGGATCTTTTATTGCCGCTCTAACCACATGTAGAAATTATAGAACAATATCATTAATATCACATGCAAGTAAGATCTTACTGAAGATAATTGAGAAACGTTTACAGCAGTATATTGATAGAGAACTTCCAGAGGTTCAAGCCAGATTCAGAAGAGGACGTGGAACAAGGGATATCATAGCTGTTGTCAGATGG
>NW_006921933.1:546728-550991 GCF_000298275.1 Orycteropus afer afer
GGATTGGGCAGTGTTTCATTCTGCTGTGCATGGGGTCACTATGAGTTGGAAACGACTCGACGGCACTTAACAACAACAACAACCACATGTCATGTAAAAGCCTATATACATCCTCTGTGATTGTGTGTGCAAATTTATACATGGCTTTATGCTGGTCTTAGAAAAATATTTAAAGTCAAACATGTTATAGAACCAATAGTATAAGAATAAAGGTTTTGAAGAGCTGTTTCTGGAATTAAATCCATTGGGGGAAAAAAAAATACCAGTACTAATGCAGAAGTACTAAGCTTAATTAAAACCAACATTTTCATTATATTTCAATTTGCCTTTTTTTTCCCCCCTTCATTTTATTTCTCTAAAACTTTTTATTGTGATTTGGGTGAAATTTTACAAAGTAGATTCATTTTGCACTGAACAGTTCATAAACATTTTGTTTCATGACACTGATCACAATCCCCACCATCTAACACCTCTCTTCCCACTTCTTCTCTGTGATTACCCTTTCCTGTGTCCTTCTTACCTATGCATTACTGCCTCCTTGGCTTTCTCCCTGCACAAAAGCTGCCCTTCTGATGTTCCACGGTTTATTGTTCTAAGGAGTGCACCTCCATGGTGTACTTGTTCATCTTGTAGGCCTGTTTCTTGTTTGGCTAAGAGTTAAGACTTGGGAGTGAGTTTAATTCCAGACCCAAATGGTGACTAGGGTCTATAGTCTTGGGGTTTCACCAGCCTCTGTCTGAGTCGTTTTTATATTTTTGAATTTTGTTACACATTTTTCTCCCACACTATCCAGATCTCCATTTTTTATCCCTTTCTGAGTGGTTGGATTCATAGTCAGGTACTACCTAGTTCTTCTGGTCTCAGGGTCATTCTCATGGCCCACTAGTTCCTTGGACTAATTGTTTCCATGTGTCTTTGACTTTCTTCACTCCTTTTGCTCCAGACTAAGAGAGATAAATAGTTGCATCTTAGATGGCAGCTCACAATTTTTAAGACCCCAGTCACTATTCACCAAAGTAGGATGTAGAGAAATGTTTTTCCATAATGTTGAGCCAGTTGAGCTTGATGGCCCCCATGACCATGGTCCCGAGCCCACAAGCCCAGCAATTCACTCCATCAAGCTGCTTGACTGTGGCTAAGAAGTTATCTTAACTTTGTCCACTGTTAGCTCTATTATATATAATGGACATTTTTATAACACATACAGATACATGTGTTGCTATATGCTCTGCCAAATCTATATATGATCATGGGTATATTCCTGTTGGGCTCCCCATACCTGATCATCTTGCCCATCTACCTAGTATCCCAAAGTAGACTACTGTTTTTCATTACTGATAATGCAGTTCTGTGTATGTAATATTATTTACTTAAATTTTCTGTTCCTCTTGTGCACCTCTTCATGTCTTCCTTTTCCTTAGTGATATTTTGTTAGTCACACAGTTTTGTTATATTGCTTTTCGTTCATCCAAAACAATAGACGTCTCTTAACTAGCTAGAAATTTTTCCTATCCTCCCCTCCCATCCCTGGTAACCAACAAAGAAAATTTCCTGCCCATTATAAACCTGGCCTTGATGTTTTATAATAACAGACTCATATCTTATTTGTCTTTCTGCGATTGACTTATTTCACTCAGTATAATGTCCTCCAAGTTCATGCATGTTATGAGACGATTCACAGATTCTTCATTATTCTCTAATGTTGCATAATACTCCATTCTGTATACATACCCTACTTTGGTTATCCATTCATCCATTGAAACAGCACTTAGGCTGTTTCCATCTCTTTGCTATTGTGAAAAGAGCTGTAGTGAACATGGGTGTGCATGTATCTATTTGTGCCCCAGATTTCACCTCTCTAGCATATACTCCTAGTAGTAGGATTGCTGGATCAAATGGTAATTCTCTTTCCTACTTTTCAGGAAACACCATACCATTTTTTCAGTGGTTGTACAGTCCCACCAGCAGTGTATGTGTTCCACACTATCTACATCCTCAGTAGCATTTGTTGTTTTCTGTCTTGTTGAACTTTGCTATTATAGATGGAGTGAGATGATATCTCATTTAAAAAAAAAAATTGTGATTTGAGTGCAAATTTACAAAGCACTTCCAACAATTCATTCACATTTGAATTCATGGCACCAATTACAAGCATAACAATAAGCAGCTCTTCTCTGATCTCTTCCCTGGACTCTCCCCTCCCTGCATTCTTCTTATCTATGCATTCCTGTCCGTCTAGCTTTACCTCTAAGGAAATGCTGCAACTCTGATCTCCCATGGTTGATTGATCTAAGGGGAGCATCTCCCTAGGGTAGTTATTCTGCTCATTATTTCTCTTGAAATCATCCCATATACCTCTTAGGTTTTCTTCAATCCTTTTTCTGATATTTCCTCATACTAGCTGGTGTCAAGGGAATTGTCTTCAAGCTAGCTAATATGTTTTTGGCCAGTTCAGTTCTACGCTTTTGCCCTTCTAATGTGCTATCTATCTCTGCAATTTTAGTGTTAATCTTCTTTATTTCTAATTGCTGTTCTTGTATAATTTCCACTTATTTATTAGTTTTGTCATCTTTCTCTTATATTGCTTTCCTGAATTCCTCAAGGGTATTCTTTCTTTTTCTGCTTTTGTTTATGGTTTCTTTGAGCTGTTGGAAGGTCCCATATATACACACACACAACACACATACATATAGATACACATATATACAAATACATAAACACAAATGAACACATATATACAAACATATACACATATACATGTTGTTGTTGTTATATGCTGTCGAGTTGGACCCAACTCATGGCGACCCCTCCTTGAGTTTCTGAGGCAGTATCACTATGGAAGTAGGATTGCCCAACCTTCCTTCCAAGAGTGGCTGGTGGGTTTGAACTGCCAGCCTTCTGGTTAGTAGTCAAGTGCCTTAGGCACTATGCTACCAGAGCTCCTATATACATATACCAATATAAAAAAAAAAAACCAAACCCACTGTCATTGAGTCAATTCTGACTCATAGCAAGTCCCATTGGGTTTCCCATGTAGTAAATCCTTATGGAAGTAGATTGCCCAGTCTTGCTTCTGCAGAGCAGCTGGTGGGTTTGAACCACCAACCTTCTGGTTAGCAATCAGATGCCTTAGGCCATCAGAGCTCCTTATCCACCTACATATACACCTACATATACACCTATGTATACACCTATATATACACATGTATCTCTATCAAATGTCAAAAAAAAAAATGAAACTTATCCTACTCAAGGTGTTTTAGAACAAATAAAAGGATGGCATCCTCCCAAATGCATTCTATGAAACAAGCATAACCCTATACCAAAACCAGGCAAAAACACCACCAAAAAGGAAACCTACAAACATCCCTCATGAATATAGATACAAAACCTTTCAGAAAAATTCTCACCAATAGAATCCAATACTATATATATATAAAAAAAATAATAGTAATACATCATGTTCAAGTGGGATTCATACCAGGTAGCCAAGTATGGTTCAATATTAGAGATGATTATAGATTATTTCCCCCTCTTCATTCTATTAATGTGGCGTATTACATTAATGAATTTTCTTACATTGAACTACCCTTGCATTTTCAGGATACATCTCATATGTTATAGTACATAATCCTTTTTGATATGGATTTCATCCATTTCAGGAGGTGGCATATGATCAAGAGCCAATGGTATTAGAGGAAGAATTTTAAGCTGCACGGAAGGAATTAGTGAAGAACAAATTTCCAGGAATTGGCAGAATAGCCATTGAGATGTTTCAACAAATGGATGCCCAACTGGGGGCACTCACTCAGTTATGCCAAAAGATTTGGAAGACAGCTGCCTGGCCAACTAATTGGAAGAGATTCGTATTTGTACCCATTCAAAAGAAAGGTGATCCTAATGAATGTGGAAATTATTGAACAATATTATTAATATCACATGCAAGTAAAATCTTATTGAAGATAACTCAAAAATGGTTGTAGAAATGCATTGACAGAGAACTTCCAGAGGTGGAGCCTGGCTTCAGAAGAGAATGTGTAACAAGATATATCATTGCTGATGTCAGATGGATCTTGGATCACAGGAAAGAATACCAGAAAGATGTTTATTCGTGTTTTTATTGACTATGCAAAAGCATTTGATTGTGTGGATTATAACAAATGGTGGATAACATTGAGAAGAATGGGAATTCCAGAACACTTAATTGTACTCATGAGGAACCTGTACATAGACCAGGGGGCTGTCATTCAAACAGAACAAGGG
>NW_006921933.1:552531-556054 GCF_000298275.1 Orycteropus afer afer
ATGTGTACATGTGTGTGTGTGTATACACACACACAGACACATACATTTGTTGGTGTTGTTAGGTGCTGTCAAGTTGGCTCTGGCTCACAGCAACCCTATGCAAGTACAATAGAATGAAACACTGCCCAATCCTGAGCCAGACTAACAATTCTGACAGACAAGAGGTAGAGATATATAGATATAGATATGTATCTTTTTCTTGATGAATTAATTCTTTCATCATTCTAGTATATAATTTCTTTATTCTTATAACAAATGACTTAAAGTCTATATTTTGGTTGCTGTCGTTGTTAGGTGCCATGGAGTCATCTATGACTCATAGTAACCTTATGTACAGCAGAATGAAACACTGCCTGGTCCTGTGCCAACCTTACAATCCCTACTATACCTGAGCCCATCGCTGCAGCCACAGTGTCAATCCATCTTGTTGAGGACCTTCCCCTTTTTTGTTGACCCTCCATTTTACCAAGCATGACATCCTTATCCAGAGAATAGTCCCATCTGACAACTTGACCAAAGTAGGTGAGACACAGTATGGCCATACTCGCTTCCAAGGAACATTCGAACTTCACTTCTTCAAGGACATATTTGTTAGTCCTTTTAGCAGCCCATGGGACTCTTAGAATTCTTCTTCAACACCACAACTCAAAAGCATCAACACTTCTTCAGTCTTCTTTGTTCATTGTACAGCTATCCCATGCATATGAGGTGATTGATAATACCATGGTTTGGGTCAGGTGCATCTTAGTCTTCAAGGAAAAATCTTTGCTCTTCAACACTTGAAAGAGGTCTTTTGCAACAGATTTGCCCAACGCAATATGTCTTTTGACGTCTTAACTGTTGCTTCCATTGGGATGGTAGAGCCAAGTAATATGAAGTCTTTGATAACATTGATCTTTTCTCTATCTGTTGTGATGCTGCTTATTGGTCCAGTTGTGAGGATTTTTGTTTTCTTTATATTGAGGCATAATCCATACTGCAGACTGCAGTCTTTAATTTTCATCAGTAAGTGCTCCAAGTCATCCTCAATTTCAGCAAGCAAAATTGTGTCAGGTTGTTAATAAGCCTTTCCCCAATCCTGATGCCACATTCTTCATCATATAGTCCAGCTTCTCAGATTATTTCCTCAGCATACAGATTGAATAAGTATTGTGAAAGGATACAACAGTGACACACTCCCTTCCTGATTTTTAATCATGTAGTATTCCTTTATTCTGTTCAAACGACAGCCTCCTGGTCTATGTATGGGTTCCTCATAAGTACAATTAAGTGTTCTGGAATTCCCATTCTTCTCAATGTTATCCACAATTTGTTGTGATCCACACAATTGAATGTTTTTACATACTCAATGAAACACAAGTAAACATCTTTCTGGTATTCTTTGCTTTGAGACAAAATCCATCTGACCAATAGCTGTGATATCCATCACACCACATCCCTTCTGAATCCAGCTTGCATTTGTGAAAGTTCTCTGTCTACATACTGCTGCAACTGTTTTTGAATTATCTTCAGTAAGATTTTAGAGTTTGGGTTAGGATTAGGATTAGGGTTAAGGTTAGGGTTAGGGAGCTCTGGTAGCATAGTGGCTAAGCACTTGACTGCTAAGCTGAAGGCTGGTGGTTCAAATCCACCAGCCACTGCTCGGAAAGAAGATGGGGCAATCTACTTCCGTAGTGATACTGCCTCGGAAACCCAAGGAGAGGTCGCTATGGGTCAGATCTGACTTGATGGCACATAAAAACAACAACAAAGTTTTTACTTGGATGTGATATTAATGATATTGTTTGATAATTTCCACATTCTGTGGGATCACCTTTCTTTTGAATGGGTACAAATATGGATCTCTTCCAGTCAGTTGGCCAGGTGGTTGTCTTCCAAATCTCTTGGCATAGATGATTTAGTGCCTCCAGTGGGACATCCGTTTGTGGAAACATCTCAATGGGTATTCCATCAGTTCTCAGAGCCTTGTTTTACAACAATTCCTTCAGTACAGCTTCAACTTCTTCCTTCAATATCATTGGTTCTTGATCATATGCCACCTCCTGAAAGCGATGATCATATATCAATTCTTTTTTTGTATAGTGACTCTGTGTATTCCATACATCTTCTTTTGATGTTTCCTGCATCATTCAACATATCGCCCATGAAATCTTTCAATATTGCAATTCAAGGCTTAATTTTTTTTTCCTCAGTTCTTTCAGCTTGAGAAATGCAGAACATATTCTTCTTACCTTCTGATTTTCCAACTCCAGGTTTTTGCGCATTTCATTATAATAATAGACGCTCTCTTTTCAAGCTGCTCTTTCAAATCTTCTGTTCAGCTCTTTTATCCTGTTGATTCTTCCAGCAACTTTAGCTACTTTCCATTAAAAGGCAAGTTTCAGAGTCTCTTCTGACATCCATTTTGGTATTTTCTTCCTTTTCTGTCTTTTTAATGACCTCTTGCTTTCTTTATAGATGGTGTTCTTGATGTCATCCCACAATTCCTCTGGTTTTCAGTCATTGGTGTTCAATGCATCATATCTACTTTTTAGATGGTCTCTAAATCCAGGAAAAATACAATCAAGGTCATATTTTGGCTCTTGTAGACTTGTTTTAGTTGTCCTCAGCTTCAATTTGAACTTGCATATGAGCAGTTGATGGTCTGTTCCACAATCAGCTTCTGGCCTTGTTTCAGCTGAAGATACTGAGCTTCTCCATTGTTGCTTGCCACAGAAGTAGTCATTCTGATTCCTTTGTATGCCATCTGGCAAAGACCACGTGAATAGCCACTGCTTCTGTTGTTGAAAAAGGTATTTGCAATGAATAAGTCGTTGGTCATGCAAAATTCTGTCATGTGATCTCCAGTGTTATTTCTATCACCGAGGCCATATTTTCCCACTACTGGTGGTTCTTCTTTGTTTCCAACTTTTGCATTCCAATCACCAGTGATAATTAACAGATCTTGATTGCATGTTCAGTCAATTTCAGACTGTAGAAGGTAGTAAAAATCTTTAATTTCTTCATCTTTGTCTTTGGTGATTGGTGCGTAAATTTGAATAATAGTAGTATTAAAGGGTCTTCCTTGTATGTGTATGGATATTCTCCTATGACTGACAGTATTGTACTTCAGGACAGATCTTTAGACAGTCTTTGTGATGGCAAATGCCACGCCATTCCTCTTCAATTCCCCATTCCCCGCATAGTAGATCATATGGTTGTCTCATTCAAAATGGCCAAAACCAGTCCATTTCAGCTCACTAATGCCAAGGATATTGATCTTTATGCATTCCTTCTCATTTCTGACAACTTCCAATTTTTCTAATTTCGTGCTTTATACATTACATATTCTGATTATTAATGGAGCAGCTGTTTCTTCTCATCTTGAGATGTGCCTCATCAGCAAATGGGGGTCCTGAAATCTTTACTCTATGCACATCATTAAGGTTGGCTCTACTCTGAGTAGGCAGCTCTTCTCCAGTCATATTTTGAGTACCTTCAGACTTGAGGGCTCATCATCCAGCACTATATCTCACAATGTTTT
>NW_006921933.1:556334-558049 GCF_000298275.1 Orycteropus afer afer
ACTGGGATAATATATTTTGGTATATTGTCTGATATTAATATACCCACCCCAGCTCCTTTTAGTTTCTATTTGAATGTCACATTTTTTCACTTTCAGCTTATTTGTATCTTTTGCTTTAAAATGGATTTCTTATAGTCAATTTATAATTGGATCATATTTTCTTTTTTTAAAATTTCATTGTGCTTTAGGTGCAAATTTACAGGGCAAATTTTGTTTTACATTAAATAGTTTGTGTACATTTTCTTTCATGGCCCCAATTACAACCCCCACCATAACAATCTCTCCTCCCCTCCCATCCCTGTGACTACCCATGCCCTGTGCCCTTCTTAATTATGTACTCTTGTCTGTCCATCTTTCCCTCTATGTGAATGCTGTCCCTCTGGTGCCCCATGGCTGATTGTTCTAAGGGGTGTATCTTCCTAGAGTAGCTAGGTATATCACCTTGGGATAGGTATTCTGCATGTAGGTCTTTCTCCCATTGAGCTGAGAGCCAATCCATGGGAGTGAGTCCAATTCTAGGCTCAAAGGGTAATCCAGGGCCATAGTTTTGGGGGTTCCACCAGACTCTATCTGACCAGTAATTCTGGTCATTTTTGTGTTTTGGGATTTTTTGCACATATTTCCTCCCACTCTGTCCAGGATCTCCAGGTTTGATTCCTTTCAAAGTGGTTGGCATTGGTAGCCAGGCACCATTAAATTCTTCTGGTCTCAAGGTCCATCCTACCCTTGGACTATTTATTTCCAGATAACTTTAATTTTCTTCACTCTTCTTTGCTTCAGATGAGAGGAAACCAATAGTTGCATCTTAGATGGCTGCTCAAAAGCTTTTAAGAACCCAATCACTACTCACCAAAGTAGGTTGTGAAACAAGAGTTTTATGTACTATCCACCAGCCACTTCTTGGATGGAAGATTGAGCAATTTATTTTTGTAGTGATACCACCTCAGAAACACAAGGGGGGGTCGCTATGAGTCAGATCCAACTCAATGACAGTAAGATTTTTTTTTTTTTCTTAACGTTGTTCCAATTGAGCTTGGTGTCCCCTGAGATAAATCTCAATTTGGTGGGCCTTTTGATGGTCTCTGTCAAGGTGTTTGGCTGTATCTGAGAGGTTGTTCCAACTACATCTTCTGTTGCTTCTATAATGTGAGTGGGTAGTTTTCTGGCACAAGTGCATATGTAAGATTATCTTCAGCTAAATCTATCTTTGGTCTAGGGTGTATTCCTGTTCACTGACCCCCACCTGATGTTATCACTTGTCTATGCATTTACCTGTAGCCTGGTGTTTGGTATTAGTGGTAATGCAATATTTTGCATATATTGTGCATATGCCTCTGTTGCCGATACCTTATGTGCATGTTTAAGTGTCCATCCTTTCCACAAGGTTATCATTCTGGTCACAGATTCTTTCCATACCATCCCTCCACTTACCCAAATCAACACGCAGCCCCAAACTAGTCTGAGATTATCCCTCCCCTTCCTCCCATCCAAGATAATCTAATGAGTTTCCTTCCCTAAGTAAATCTGTTCTTGACATTTTACAATAATGGGCTCATACAATATTTATCCTTCTGCAATTAATTTATTTCACTCAGCATAATGTCCTCCAAATTCATCCATGTTGTGAGATGATTCATGTATTCTTCATTATTCTTTAATGTAGCATTGTATTTCCATTGTGTGAATGTACCACAGTTTGGTTATCCATTCATCTG
>NW_006921933.1:558639-560874 GCF_000298275.1 Orycteropus afer afer
GCACATAACAACAACAACATTCATTGTCCAGCCCTCACATGCATAAGAAGTGATTGAAAATACCATGGTTTGAGTCAGGTGCACCTTAGTCTTCAAGGAGACATCTTTGTGCTTCAGAACTTGAAAGAGGTCCTTTGCAGCAGATTTGCCCAATGCAACTCATCATTTGATGTCTTGACTGCTGCTTCCATTGGTGTTGATTACTTGTAGAGCCAAGTAATATGAAATCCTTGACAACTTCAATCTTTTCTCCATCAAAACCATGAAGCTGTTTATTGGACCTGTTGTGAGGATTTTTATTTTCTTTATATTGAGAAGTAATCCATACTGCAGACTATAGTCTTTAATCTTCATCAGTAAGTGCTTCAAGGAATCCCCACTTTTGGCAAACAAAGTTATGTCATCAGCATATCACAGGTTGTTAATGAGTCTTCCTCTGATCCTGATACCACATTCTTCTTCATATAGTCCAGCTTCTTGGATTATTTGCTCAGCATATAATTGAATAAGTATGGTGAAAGGATAAAACCTTGACAAACTCCCTTCTTGATTTTGATCCATACAGTATCTCCTTGTTCTGTTCAAGAGACAGCCTCCTAATCTAAGTATAGGTTCCTCATGAGTATACTCAAGTGTTCTAGAATTACCATTTTTCTCAATGTTATCCACCAATTGTCATGATCCACACAATCAAATGTTTTCACATGATCAATAAAAGATAAGTAAACATCTTTCTGGTATTCTTTGATTTCAGTTAATATCCATCTGACATCAGAAATTATATCCCTCATTCCACATCCTCTTCAGAATCCAGCTTGCATTTCTGGGCTCTCTCTGTCAATATACTGCTGCAAGGGTTTTTGAATTATCATCAGTAAGATTTTACTTGCATGTGATATTAATGATATTGTTCACTAATTCCACATTCTGTGACATCACCTTTCTTTGGAATGGGTACAAATATGTATCTCTTCCAGTCAGTTGGCCAGGGAACTGTCTTCCAAATCTCTTGGCATAGATGAATTAGTGACTCCAGCAGGACATCCATTTGTTGAAACATCTCAGTGGGTATTCTACCAATTCCTGGAACCTTGTTCTTCACCAATTCCCTCAGTGCAGCTTCAACTTCTTCCCTCAACACCATTGGTTCTTGATCATATGCCACCTCCTGAAATGGATGAACATTGACCTATTTTTTATTTTTTTTGTGTACAGTGAGTCTGTATATTCCTTCCATCTTCTTTTGATGCTTCCTGCATCATTCAATATTTTTCCCATAGAATCTTTCAATATTGTAATACAAGGCTTAAATTTTTCCTCTGTTCTTTCAGCTTGAGAAATGCTGAGCATGTTCCTCCCTTTTGGTTCTAACTCCAGGTCTTTGCACATTTCATTATAGTAATTGGCTTTGTCTGCTTGAGCTGCTCTTTGAAATCTTCTGTTCAGCTCTTTTATCTTGTCATTTCTTCTATTTGCTTTAGCTACTCTCTGCTCAGGGGCAAGTTTCAGAGTCTCTTCTGACGTACATTTTGATCTTTTTTTTTTTTTTTTTTCCCTTTCTTGTCTTTTTAATAACTTCTTGCTTTCTTGATGGATGATGTTCTTGATGTTATCCCACAATTCCTCTGGTTTTTGGTCATTCGTGTTCAATGCATCAAATCTATGCTTTAAATGGTCTTTAAATTCAGGAGGGATATTATCAAGGTCATATTTTGGCTCTTATGGACTTGTTTCAATTGTCTTCAACTTCAACTTGAATGTGCATATGAGTAGCTGATGGTCTGTTCCACAATCAGCTCCTGGCATTGTTTTGCCTGAAGATATTGAACTTTCCATCACCTCTTGCCACGGATATAGTCTTTCTGATTACTGTGTATTCCAGTTGATGAAGCCCACATGTATAGGAATCAATTATATTGTTGAAAAAAGGTATTTGCAATGAATAAGTCATTGGTCTTGCAAAATTCTATTATTTGATCTCCAGTGTTATTTCTCTCTCCAAGGTCAAGTGTTATTTCTACCTACTGGTGACTTTTCTTTGTTTTCAACTTTTGCATTCCAGTCACCAGTAATAAACAACACATCTTGATTGCATGTTCAGTCAATTTCATACTGCAGAAGTTGGTAGAAATCTTCAGTATCCTCATCTTTGGCTTTGATGGCTGGTGGATAAATTTGGATAATAATAGTATTAACTGGTCTTCTTTGTAGGATTATGGATATTATCCTATCATT
>NW_006921933.1:561829-568511 GCF_000298275.1 Orycteropus afer afer
CCACCAGCCACTCCTCGGAAGGAAGGTTGGGCAATCCTACTTCCGTAGTGATACTGCCTCGGAAACCCAAGGAGGGGTCGCTATGAGTTGGGTCTGACTCAGCAGCACATAACAACAACAAACAGATTTTCACCTATTTTATCTTTGATGAACTTTATAGTTTTGGGTTTTACATTTAAGTCTTTGATCCAACTTGAGTTTGTTTTTCTGCATAGTGTGAAGTATGGGTCTTGTTTCATTCTTCTGCAAGTGGATATCTAATTTCCCAGCATCATTTTTTAAAGAGCCTATCTTTCCCCCATTTAATGGGTTTTGGTCCTTTGTCAAAGATCAGCTGTCCATAGATGGGGTGTGTCTATTTTTAGATTTTCAATTCTGTTCCATTGGCCTATCTGTCTATCATTGTACCAATACTCTGCTGTTTTAACTACTGTGGCTGTATAGTAGGTTTTGAGATCAAGGAGTGTGAGATCTCCTACTTTCTTTTTCTTCTTTGGCAGTGCTTTATCTGATTTCTCTTTCCATTCCAAATCCTCAAAAAATGTTGATGATATCTAGATTAAGATTGCATTGAATGTGTAGATTTCTTTGCACAGGTCTTTTGTGTCTCCAATAAGATTTATTCCTAAATATTTTATTGTTTTGGTAGCTATTGTAAATGGTATAGTTTTCCTTATTTCCTTTTTAGAGGCCCTTGGTTGATGTAGAGGAATCCAACTGATTTTTTGTATTTTGACCTTGTATCCTGCTACTTTGCTGAACCTTTCTATTAGTTCCAGTAATTTTTTTGCTAAGTGTCCTGGGTTTCCTATGTATAGGATCGTGTAATCTGCAAATAGAGATAGTTTATTTCCTCTTTGCCAATTTGGATGCCTTTTATTTATCTTTCTTGCCTTATTGCCCTAGCTAGGATTTCCAATACAATATTAAATAGAAGTGGTGATAGAGAGCATCCTTTTCTGGTTCCTGTTCACATGGTAAATGCTTTGAGTTTTTCTTCTATAACAATAATGTTGGCTGCTGGCTTTGAATTGCTGTTGCTGTTGTTAGGTGTTATCAAGTCTTCTCTGACTCATAGTCACCTTACATACAACAGAACAAAATACGGCCCGGTCCTGTGCCAACCTCATGATCCTTGCTATACCTGAGCCCATCTTTGAAGCCACTGTGTCATTCCATCTTGATGAGGGCCTTCCCCTTTTTTGTTGCCCCTCCACTTTACCAAGCATGATATCCTTCTCCATAGAATAGTCCCTTCTGACAACATGACCAAATTAGGTGAGACAAAGTTTGGCCATTCTCGCTGCCAAGGAGCATTCCTGCTGCACTTCTTCCAGGACAGATTTTTTAGTTCTTTTGGCAGTTCATGGTAACTTTAATAGTCTTCACCTACACCACAACTCAAAAGCATCAACTCTTCTTCTGTCTTCCTTATTCATTGTCCAGCTGTCACATGTATATGAGGCTTGGGTTAGGTGCACCTTAGTCTTCAAGGAGACATCTTTGTGTATATGCCCTTTTGCTGAGAGTTCTGAACATTGATATGATCATATCATTCTTTTCTTTTGTTTTGTTTATGTGGGAGATTACATTGATTGTTTTTCTGATATTGAGCCATCCTTGCATACCTGGTATGAATCCCACTTGGTCATGATGTGTTGTTTTTTTGATACATTGTTGTATTCTGTTGGCTAAGATTCTGTTGATGGTTTTTACTTCTATGTTCATAAGGGATATTGATCTGTAGTTTTCCTTTTTAGTGTCTGTCCCTGGTTTTGGTATCAGTGTTATGCTTGTTTCATAAAATGAATTTTGGAGTATTCCATCTTTCTCTATGTTGTAGAATAGCTTGCGTAGTATAGGTGTTAACTCTTCCTTGAATGTTTAGTAAAGTTTTCCAGTGAAGCCATCTGGGCCAAACCAAAAACAAAACCAAACTCACTGCTGTCAAGTCAATTTTGACTCATAATGACCCATCCTTGAGTTTCCAAGGCTGTATCTCTATGAAAGTAGATTGCCCATTCTTCTTTCTGAGGAGTGGCTGGTGGTTTGACCCTCAAGCCTTCTACTTATCAGTCAAATGTCTTAGGCACTATGCCAGCCATCTGGACCAGGATTTTGTGTGTGGTGTGTGTGTGGAGGGGAGTTCTTTTTACAACCTGCTCAATTTCTTCTTTTATTATGGGTCTGTTCAAGTATTTTATCTCCTATTGGGATAGTTTAGGTAGGTCCATCTCTTTGTAGGTTCTCAAACTTCTTGGAGTACCGTTCTTCATAATATTCTATTATGAATATTATGGCCATAATAAATATATATATATATTTACTTCAGTTGGTTCTGTTGTGATCTTGCCCTTTTTGTTTATTATTCATGTTATTTGCATCTTCTCTTTGTGTCTAAGGTGGGTCTCTTGTAGGCAGCATATCGGTGAGTCTTCTTTTCTTATACAATCTGCCACTCTTTTTCTCTTGGCTGGTGCATTTAGCCCATTCACATTGAGTGTAATTAGTGATAGGTATGAATTTCTTGCTCTCGTTGTGTTTTTTGTTGTGTTGTTGGTGATTTCATTGTTCCAAATATTTGTCTGAGCTGAGCTCATTTTGTTATCAGGTGTTTCTTCTTTCTTCTTCATTACTGTTGGTTTTGTGCTTACTAAACCCATGTGTTTTTCTTCCTTCTGAGTTTGATTAGGAGGACTTTTACTTTTCTTTGTGGTTACCCTGAAGTAAATTCTTATGTCCTTAAGTTTGGAATAGTTAGTTTTATAAAGACATTGTCCTGTCTTCCTCTCCATTTGGAAGTTTTGTAATTAAAACTTTTATTCCCTTTATTTGCTTTGTTGCTGGTGCCGTCTGCAGAGTGACTTCCTTTTTACACTCTCTATATGATTTTATGAGCTAATTTTGAGCATCTATTTCTGGTTTGGTTTCTAAGTGGTGATGTCAAGTGTACTGCCTTTAATTTTTTGTTCTCTGTTGTGGATTTTCTATTGGAAGAACTTGCTTTAGCATTTCTTGTAAGATTGGTTTGGTTTACACAAATTCCTTTCATTTCAGTTTGTATGAGAATGTCTTGATTTTACCCTCATATTTGAGGGACAATTTGGATGTATACATAATTCTAGGTTGGAAATTCTTTTCCTTCAATGTTTTATATATGCTATCCCACTGACTTCTTGCCTACATAGTTTATCCTGAGAAGTCAGAACTTAGTCTTGTTGGTTGTCTATTGTAGGTGACATTTCATTTTTCCTGAGCTGCTCCCAAAAGTCTTTCTTTGTGTTGGTTTTAGAGAGTTTGATTATGATATGTCTTGGTGATTTTCTCGGGATCTATCATGTATGGGGTTCCTTGAGCTTATTGGACAGATACCTTTTCTTCCTTCATAATACAGGGAAAATTTTCTGTTAGCAAGTCTTCCACAATTCTCTCAGTGTTTCTTCTTTTTTTGCCTCTTTTGTTCTGTTATTCCAATGAGGCGTATGTTGTTTCTTTTCATGTCATCCCATATAACCCTTAGTTTTTCTTCATTTCTCTAAAAGTTTTATTCTGATTTTTCTTCACACAAGCTGGCATCAAGGGATTTGGCTTCTAGTTGGGAAATATGTTCTTCAGCCAGTTCTAATCCACTCTTTTGTCCTTCCACTGTGTGGTCTAACTCTGTAATTTTAGTGTTCATCTTCTAGATTTCTAATTGCTGTTTTTGTATGAGTTCTAATTGTTTATTTATCTTAATTTGTTCTTGAATGGTCCTCCTGAATTCTTGCAAGGTACTGTCTTTCTTCTCATTGATTCTCTGTGTTGTTTTCTTGAGCTCTTGGAGAGTCCTAAATATATGTACTTTCTGGATTCCTTCTCAAGTAGTTCTATTACTTCTTCTTCTTCTTTCATTATAGTTAATTCTTTAACCTAGGCTTTTATTTTTATTTACTTTTCCTTTTTTTTTTTTTTTTTTTGTTTTATTTGAGGTTGTCTATTGTTTCCTAGATATTATGAAGTTGTTGTCTTTAATTGCTAGTTATATATTGATTTGTTTTCACTCTGATTTTATGTTTTACCATATCTGAAATTGTGGAGCTCTTTTTGTGTGTTAAGTTGATATTTTATGCTGAATTATTTTCATTCTCTTCTCATTACTTTTTGTTAATTTTTTTTTAATAAGGATTTGTCTTTGGGATTAGCATGGGAATTATATTTACCATACTAAATTATAACAACCTTGTGTAAATTGATACCAACTTAAATTCAATGCCATACAAAGCTCTAACACATGTTTAAATTTAATTTATTTTAATTCAAATCAGAAGATATATAGAATTAATTTTATGTACATTTGTTATAAGGAGCTCTGGTGGCTCTGTGGTTAAAGCATTGGGCTGTTAAACAAAAAGTCAGTTGTTCAAACCCACCAACCGCTCTGTGGGAGAAAGATGAGGCAATCTGCTTCCATAAAGATTCACAGCCTTGGAAACTATATGGGGAAGTTCTAATTCGTTGTATAGGGTCTCTGAATCAAAATCAACTTGGTGACAGTATGGTGGGTTATGAAGTATTGTGAAAGACTGAGTGACAAGAAAGTTGCTGTCAGTTTGTTCTTAGCACTTTCCCAAGCTTGATTTCACTTCCCCTTGTACCTCATCCTTATTTATGCCTCCCATATGTGTCCAGCTCCTTCATGCTGCACCATGATTCCAAAATCTCATAATGATGTTCTATCTAGATTTGGACCTCAAAGAACGAAAAGTTCTTCTATCATCATTATAGGAATCTATTCCAAAGAAGGCATGCTCTAATCAGCTTCCAACACTTTAATAAACACATCTCCACTATTGTTCTCTAAGGTGAAATATGAATCATAAGATCTCACTTGATTACCACTACCTGGGGCATAAGTTTGTATTTTGGTATAATGTTATAAGACAATGGAGTTTATTATAAAAACAATCCAAATTTTAGTAGAATGCATGTTATAAAAATACCCCATGGAGAGAGTGGCCCAGATGTTTTCATTGGTTTTATCTTGCCATTAGGGTTCTTTCTCCCACTATTATCACATGGAGAGTCTTTATCTCTCTCTCTCTCTCTCTAACTTTTTATTGTGATTTGGATAAAAATTTACAGAGCAAATTTGTTTTCCATTCAATAGTTCATACATGCTTCATTTAGTGACATTGATTGCAATCCCCACAATGTAACAGCTCTCTCCTACTTTCTCCATGTGGTTACCTTTTCCCTGTGTTTTTCTTTCTGTTTTTAATCTTCCTTCCTTTTTTTGGTTTCTATTTTTATTGTTATTATTTTTCAAATACCTTCATGCATGTCAAATCTCTCTGTTAATTATCCATCTATTTTCCTTCCCTTTTCCTCTCGCCTATCCCTGGTAACCACCAAGGAAAATTTCTTTCCCTGTGTAAACCTTTCTTTGACTTTTTATAATAATGTACTCTCTCACACAATATTTGTTCTTCTGTGATTGACTTATTTCATTCAGCATAATGTCCCCCATGTTCATTCATGTGTCCTTTTTTCTTAAGTATTCCTACTTCCTGAGCTTTATCCCTGAAAAAATGCTACCTTTCTGATCTCGTATGGTTGATTTTTCTATGATTTTCACACTTCCTTAATATAATTGTTCATCTCATAGTTCGGTCTGTTGTTTGACTGGAAGTTGATACACAGGAGTGAATTTTATTCTGGGCCTGTAGGATGGGTGACTAAAGGCCATAGTCTTGGGAGTTTCACCATCTCTATCAGACCAGTAAGCTTGGTATTTATTATAATTTTGAATTGTATTACACATTTTTTCTCCCACTCTATCCAACTTAAAGAAGCATGATGGGAGAGTTGCATTAAGGGATTTGGAGTATTTTCTCCTTACTGTCACCTTTCACATGAGTTTATTTTCTCTGATTCAACTACTTACTCAATTATAGATGCAAAGTGCAGAATCCTCCAAGGTTTATATTGAAAAGAGCTGTAGAAAGACTCTTGTGAGGAAGTGATTGAATCATTAACACAACTCTTCCATCACACTTTTAAATTCTTTTCTCTTTATGTTGAGGTATAATTTATATACAATAAAATTCATCCTTTTTAGGTGTTCAGTTCTATGTATTTTGATAAATGTATACAGCTATGTAAAAGAGATCTGGTGGAGCAGTGCTTAAAGCATTTGACTGCTAACCAGAAGGTTAGTGGTTCAAACCCACATGTTGCTCTGCGGAAGCAAGATGGGGCAATCGACTAAAGATTTATTGCCTTGGAAACCCAATGTGTGTTGCTGTGAGTCAGAATCAACTCAATGGCCATGGGATTGGTTTTGGTTTTATATAGTTATGTAAGTATACCAAAATCAGGGTATAAAATACATCCATCATCCCAAAATATTCCCTTGTATCACTTTGGAGGCTACTTTCTTTCTCCAACTCCAGTTCTGGCAACCTCTGATCTGATGTCTGTCCATTTAATTTTTGCCTTTTTCAGAATATTATACAAATGGATATGTATCATATTGTAGCCTTTTGAGTCTGACTTCTTTCCCCTAGCATAATACTTTTGAGAATTATCAACTCTGTTGCATATTTCAGTATTTTATTACTTTTGTCTTACTGAGTAGTATTTCATTATATTTTCCAAACTAAAAACCCACTGCCAGTGATCAGAGGCCAATTTATAGCAATAA
>NW_006921933.1:574091-590953 GCF_000298275.1 Orycteropus afer afer
GGATTGTATGGTAAATGTATGTCTGTTTTCATAAGAAGCTACCACCTATTTTATAAATTGCTGTATTGTTTTGCATTCCCACAAGCACTATATGAGAGCTCCAGTTTCTCTGCATCATTGCTAGAATTTGGTTTTTTTTTGTTTTGTTTTCTTGAACAATTGTAATAATTGTGTAGTGATAACTCATTGTGGTTCTATCTCTCATTTCCCTAATGACAAATGCTGTGGAATATCTTTTCATGTGCATATTTGTCATCCAAATATCTTCTGTGATGAACTTGGTTTGATTGGGTTACTTGTTTTGTTATACCTGAGTTATTTATTCAGGCTATAAATCTTTTATTAAGATAGAAATATGTCTGCTTTAAGATGTAGGTAAGTACCTTTCAAATATTGTAACCCGAAAGAAAAAAAAATCATATCTTCATTTTGTCATTACCTTATGATGCTTATTTATCCACAACTGTGATACTCCTTCTTCAATCTTTTGACCTCAACATTCTAGCCTTTGAAAGCTGTGTGAAAATTAATGACCAATATCTCCCCATAAATATATATGTACACAGATTTTTATATACCAATTTGTATACCTGTTTAGGAGTTCACAAAGCACTACTCTTGAAACTCTTCATGGACCATGAATAATGCACCCAGGTTAAAAACTATAGGTGCACCTTATTAATGCCAGCGTAAATCACTGTAATTATCTGCCTCATTGTCTCAACATGCAAGATATTTGCTTGAGCTGAATAAGTCACACAAATGCACAAATTACTACACTACAAATATACTTTAGTCTACTTTGGGAAGGACTACATAGCTGTACAGTAATTTTTCATTATTCTGTTTAGTCCCATGTTTCACTCAATCAACAGTCAGTAGCTGGAGCTCTCATATAGTCACCATTCCATCAACAGTCACCATTCTTAAGCTTTCTTTATCACCTCTATCCCCTTCACTTTCTGTTGATGAGTTTCCCAGAGCAATATGGAAATCAGATTAAAATTAATTTCCCCCTCAACTCAAACTTACTCATGTGCACACCCATTTTTCTCTCTTATATTAGAGAGGTAGGCCTCTTTTGGTCAACGTTGATCTTTCCATATGAGGTTTTGATCTCATATTATCCTAAAACTTACTCAAGAAACCATCTCCTCCATCTGCATCATTATTATTCCCCCTCTTATATTGTTGTTTATTGTTAAGATGTGATTGTGGTCATTTATTCCATTTGTGGGGATGACCTCCTCACCTGTGCAGCTCATTTTTACTTGTTAGACAAAGTTATTACTCTCATTGCCTCCAATGGCTCAATTTCTCAACTCACCGTCAACTCTACAGCACCTCCAACACCCCGATCAAAGTATTTTTCACAAGTAAATAACCTTAGGTAATAAATAACCTTACAAATGGCCTAATTACAAAAAATAATTTGATTATTTTCAAACCTTATTATAATTGGCCTCTGGGAAATATTTGATATTTTACCTGTTTTCTGAAACTCTATTGTCTTCTACAACAATGTTCTTTCCAAATTTCTCTCCTAGTGTCTGACATTTTGTCATGAGTCCCCTTGGCCTCTTCTCCAAACAAATACTACTATGTGGCCTTTTTCCTGTCTTTTTTCATTTTGATTTGTATAGTGTTCCTGGATGACCAAACTGCATTTTGTTTTCGACTGCTATCTATCTATAAACTATGAATCATACTTTTGACCTCCAATCAGATCTTCACTTAAAATACTTTTGGAAATTCTACTCTATAATTCAAGCTGTTTGAAATAGAAATCATCATTGTCACTTTTCTCCAAACTTGTTCCTTCCCCACTTACTCCAGTTTTGGTAATTATCCCACCATGTTCCTATTGTCCACTTCTCATGCAAGGTTACTCTTTTTTTTTTTTTTTTTTTTCTGAAATTCCTATTTCCAAGAAGTTGTTAAGTTGCTCATATCTTCATTCATTCAAAAAATAATTACTGAATGCATAAAATGTGCTAGACTCTCTACTAACTTTTTGCCAGGTTGAACCATACAGCATCTTTGCTTTCTAACTGCTTATAACTTAGTGTTACAGAGGCTATGAGCTATGTGCAAAAGGATCTTAAAAGAAGGGGCATCTTAAAGAGAGTAAGGAGTGAAAAAACAAAACAAAACATGCCAACAACAAAAACAACAAACCCACCACTACAACAAAAATAAAACGAAACGAATTAAAAAGAAAAAACTTTCTAATATGTCTCATTGGCCTCGCATCTTGTCCTTCTTTAGTTCACCAACCACAGTGCTTTTAGACTGATGTTTCTACAACACAACTATGAATATCTCTCTCTCCCATCTAAACTTACTAAAAGAACCCCATTTTTCCTTTTACATTTCATCAAAAGATGTACTGATTTAACTCTTCACTACTCTGAAAGACTCAGGGATTTACCACCATTGGACACTCTTTTGACCATTCACCTTACTGAATATGCCCACATTTTCATTAACTTTTGATCTTTTTTCCTTCCTCTTGTCTGACTGATATCCACTTACAAATTCAACGAGACTCAGTTTAAATGTCACTTGGTTAGCACTCCAGATAGACTTAAGCACTACATTTTAAATACTTCATCACAACTAAGCACTTATAGATGAAGATCAAAGACTATAAACTTCAGTATGGGTATACTGAAGAACATAAAGAAAACAAAAACCTTCACAACTGGACTGATAAGAAACATCCTGATAGAAGGATAAAAGATTGAAATTGTTTAGGGTTTCATTTTACTTGGATCCACAATCAACACCCATAGGAGTAGCAGTCAAGAAATCAAATGACATACTGCACTGAGTAAGTATGCTGCAAGGGACATCTTTAAGTATTAAACAGCAAAGATGTCACTTTGAAAGCTCAGGTGTGCCTGACCAAAGCCATGGTATTTTTAATTGTCTCATATGCATGCAAAAGTGGACAGTGAATAAAGAAGACTGAAAAACAAGTAAAGCATTGGAATTATGGTGTTGATGAGTAACACTGAATATGTCATGGACTGAGAAGAATGAACAAATCTGTCTTGGAGGAAGTACAGCCAGAATGTTCCTTAGAAGGGCATAGGAGAGACTCTGTCTCTCATATTTTGGTCATGTTATCAGGAGGGACAATCTCTCGAAGGGTATTATGCATGGTAAAGTTGAAGATCAGAGAAAAAGGGGAAGATCCTCAACAAGATGGATTGACACAGTGGCTGCTATATTGGGTCCAAATATAGTGTTGATTATGAAGATGACACAGGACCAGACAGCGTTCTGTTTTATTAAACATGGGCCACTGTAGTACATAGGAACCAACTCAACAGCACCTAAAAATAACAAGAACAACATAGCAACTAATGCATTCATTTATTAGAGCAAATATCACATCATATTATAACAATTTGTCAAGTTCTCCAATAAAACTTGGAGTGTCTTGAAAGAAAGAAAAATGTCTTATTCATCCTCATATCCTCATTGCTCAGCATCATCCCTGGCATATTAGTAATTATTGAGTGTGCATAGATAAATAAATGATGCTTCCATAGGTGACTCCATAGATTAATGAGGGAGATTTCTTTTGTTTGACTATTTCTTCTCTGTAACCTAAAGAGCCAAGAAATATTTACTGAACTCATACCATATTCCAGGCACTGTCTTATCATATTCCAGGCATGATGCTATGCATTGATTATTTAAAACTGAAACAAACAATCCTTGATTTCATAGGACTTATAGTCTATGAGAGAAGATACACACATGTAAACAGGATACTATAAAATAGCATCGTTAAATGATACAATGAGGTAAATAAGGAGAACTATGAAAAATAGAGCTAAATGAGCATCAGATGTAGTTTCTGGGTAATTAGGAAGGTTTTGAGTGCAAATGATGGCTAAGTTGATACCTAAATAAAAATAAGAAGAATGTAATGAATATTCTAGTCAATGGGAACTATTTATGTCAGTCCTAGATGGGAGAAAAGGCAGCCCATTTGTCTTGGATTGAATTGTGTCTTCCAAAATATGTGTCAATTTGACTGAGCCATGATTCTCAGTAGTGTGGCAGTTATGTAATAATGCAATTTGGCAGTCATGTAATGATGTAATCATCCCCCATGATGTTATCTGATATGAACAGTCAGTAAGTTGAAAGGGGATTACAGTGGGATGTAATATCCTTAATCAAGTCACAGAATTTCTTTGATGTAAAGGAGTTTCCCTTGGGTGTGGCTTGAATGACCTTCAATCTTACAAGAGATAAAAGGAGAGAGAAATGATCGGAGAGAGAGAGGGACTTCATACCACCAACAAAGAAGAGCCAAGAGTAGAGCATGCCGTTTGGACCTAGGGTCCCTGTGCTGAGAAACTCCTAAACCCAGGAAAGGGTTGATGACAAGGACCTTCCTCCAGAGCCAACAAAGGGAGAACACCCTCCCCTAGAGTTTGTACTCTAAATTCGGACTTCTAGCCTCCTAAAAGTTGAGATAATAAGTTTTGTTTGTTAAAGCCATATACTTGTTGCATTTGTTATAGCAGCACTAGATTACTAAGACAAAATGCAAACAACTGAAAGATCAG
Organism: Orycteropus afer afer; assembly: GCF_000298275.1. Taxonomy (NCBI): domain Eukaryota; kingdom Metazoa; phylum Chordata; class Mammalia; order Tubulidentata; family Orycteropodidae; genus Orycteropus; species Orycteropus afer. The sequence goes on from NW_006921933.1 coordinate 578,684, forward strand.
TCTGAATTGACCATAACAAGCCAAGGAAAGTTAATGGAAGGTGAGATTGTAGAAGCCCCTTGAGAAATAGTATTCCAAGGTATAAAGCAGGCAAGAAGAAATCAGGTTATTTTTAGAGAAATCACACTGATTGCAGGGTACAGAATAGCTTAGAGGAGGGCAAGAGTGAAGGTGTGTGTGTGGGGGGGAGAGTATTACAATCACCCAGGGAGGACCTGATGGTGGTGTCACAGGAAATCTGTCCGCTCCACCATCCTTTAAGACTGTTCTCTGTCACCATGGATTGAGAAAGCTGCTATACACAGAAGGACTTCCAATAGCCTGCCTTCTTTCTTGGAAAATGTCAAGAAAACTACAGATGAGGAGCGATAACATACTGGCAAGAACAAAAAAAGAAAAAAACATCTGCTGTGGAGTTCTTATTGACACATAGAGACCCTTATGTTTCAGAGTAGAACAATGCTCCACAGGGTTTTCTATTGTTGGTCTTTCATGAGTAGATCACCAGGTCTTTCTTCCAAGTCACATTTGGATGGACTTGAACCTCCAGCCTTTTAGCTAGCAACTAAACTTGTTAACCATTATACCACCCAGGGACGTCTACTGACAAGAAGACATTCCCTTATCTGGTTTTATCTGGCTGATGATTTACATGTGTCATGTAAACTTTTACAAGACAAAATGTGAGGGGTTTGTGCTCAGAAATGATGACAAATTGATGATTTGACCTCATACCTCCATAGACATAAGAGTAGGTTACAGAATATAGTGTGAAACAACAATAAAAGTGAGTTCCACAAGCAAGAAAAAACTGATCCAGTGGGCTGCTGAGTAGCTACTGAGATGACTGGCAGTAAAATATGAGTCTTTTTCAATTGGACAAAGGTGAAATTCAGTAAGGATGCGATATAAAACCAAAAAGGGGCTTCTATTCATGTACTTCCTGGTTATTAAATGAATGAAAAATGAGGCTTTTCTGGTTTTACGTCACAGCTGAGCATAGGCATCCAAGTTGTGTCCAGACCCTTCCAAATTGCTGCTGTCATTTTCCTTTCTTAGATTCTGGTTCCAAGTCCTTCTTTTCTTAAGGAAAAAGTCACTTGGAAGGAAGGGAAGGTTCTCAGTGTGGAGAAACAGAGTATTGTCTACCATAATCTTCTTTCAGAATAAACAACTGCTGTCAAAATTGCTCACCAAAATCTCCCCACTAAGCCCCATAATTCAACACCTCACAGTAGAGCTTCCACTTAGCCTCATAAATGCAGAAAAATAATTATAAACAAAGCCCCCTAATGCTCTAACATAACCCATCCTTTGCCATAAATATAGGGCCAATTTCATGAAAATCAGAGATTCCCTCTCCTGTAATTACAAACTATGCAAATGTACATTTTTCTGGCATAGGTTTTCTATAAGCCCCCAGTCACTTAATTAGATGCTAAAAATATGGCATAGAATCTAAAGTTACTCCAGATGAATAGCACTGCACATTAAGATAGTCATCATATTGCATATGGAAGGTCTATGGCAAGCTCTATCTCATGTGATTTCCTGAATGACTCTAAATCTCATCCACGCTGTTCTATCCCCATGCTCACTGTTCTAGTTCAGGCCACTATCATCTCTTACCTGGAGTTTGTAACTGACTCCTTCCCAGATGGCACTACCTCCAGCCATGCTCCCACCCAGTGCATCCTTCACACTGGCCAGAGTGATACTTCTGGAATGCAAAACTGACCATTCACTCTTCTTCTTAACACTCATTAAGGCTTCCCCATGCCATTGAGATAATGCCCTTTTTGTAGCCTGGCATCCTGCCTTCCTTTCTTGCCAAATCTCAACCCCTTGTTCTTCCCACTCTCCATTCCAATTAAGAAATGTGTAGTTTTCTATTTCTTGAAATGCATACATTTCTAATTCTTGAACATAATTTCACTACTAGTTCCTGAACTCTTAATGATCATGTTTCTCACGTTAGATATCAGTCTTGAAATATGTCTTATCCCTTGTCATGTAATATTAGATATTCCTTCTATGAACTCACATTGTACCTTTTGTCTTATTGTTGTAACTACCATACTTTATCACAATTGATGGTTCTGTCTAATAAGAGAGCTTATGGATCTGGCTTACCATTGTATTCTCAGCACCTTAGACAACAATGTATATATCAACTTGTTGAATGAAAGAATAGATGAAGGGATGAGGATGATCCTGGTAGAGAGCTTGGCAGAGAATGAAAAGAAAAGGATAGAATTTTATTTTTTGCTCCTCTGTAAAGTGGAGATAATAAAACCACCAACCTCATGGAATTGTAGTGAAGGTTAAAGCAGTTATTCATTGTATGTACAGCACTTAGAATTGTGCCCAGCGTTTTGTAAGCATTCCCCCCAAATTTGTCAGCTATTATTAATAGCCATAATGGTATGCTCTCAAGAAATATGTTAATTAAATAATTGAATGGATGAAAAATAAAAGGCTAAAAAGGTAATTCAACAGTAAGCCCTAGATAAGGTTTTTTTGGCATCTCTCTACTCTCCTTAATTACAAAAGCCTTTGAGACTTCCTGACATCTGTGGCCCCAGGTCATCTTCATTCAGCAGGTAGTAATACAGTACAACACAGTACTTGCTGTCCTAGAATCCAAGTTCAACCCTTAATACTAGAGTAGTTTCTGCCAAATTCCTAACATAGTAGACTCTGGACCCTGCCTGCATTCTGAGATCTATGAAAATTTCTTGTTCCCCCTCTTAGTTGACCTTCCAATCTTTGGTCCCTTGCCTGCCTATGTTGGTGGTACCTGATTAATTGGCCTTCTACTCCTGTCCCTTCCTTGCCTGGCCTGTGACCAGCATGGGTCAAAGGCTTTCAGGACATGACCCTGGGCAATGCACTGTGCCAAGACACACAGGAGAGGAATGTCTGCATTAGCATAATTATCACTTGAATCTACTTTCAACCAATTTTGTGCTCTGTCTTTAACCAACCTATTTTTGACCTATTCTTTGTTTTCATTACTTCCTTACAAGTTGATCTTATAACTTGATGTCCTGTTCAAGACTTTGATTGTTATCATTGTTGCTATGTGCTGTCAAGTCAGACCCAACTCTTAGCAACCCCTCCTTGGGTTTCCGAGGAAGTATCACTACGGAAGTAGATTACCTCATCTTCCTGCTGAGGAGTGGCTGCTGGGTTTGAACCACCAGCCTCCTGGTTAGCAGTCAAGTGTCAGGAACTATGCTACCAGAGCTCCTAAGGCTTTGATTAGCATTCTCCTAATATGACATCTCCTTAGCATAGATTAACAGCAGCAACAGCACACTGCCATGGAATTGGATCCGACTCATAGCGACCCCTCCTTGGGTTTCCGAAGCAGTATCACTACTGAATTAGATCGCCCAAGCTCCCTTCCAAGGAGTGGCTGGTGGTTAGTAGTCAAATACCTTAAGCACCACACCACCAGAGCTCCTACTATGCCACCAGAGCTCCTAATATGACATCTCCTTAGAAAGTATCTGGCTTGATTCCAGGTTCCCTTATACCTCATAACATACTTCTGTGCCACCTCACCTGGCTATAAATCAGAGGTGATATAAGAAAATACCCTAGTGGCATAGTAGTTAAGCACTTGCCTGCTAACCAAAAGGCTTGCTGTTCAAATCCGCAGGAGAAGGATGTGGTAGTCTGCTTCCTTAAAGATTTACAGCCTTGGAAACCCAGTGGGATCATTCTACTCTGTCCTATAGAGTCACTATGAGTTGGAATTAACTTGTTAACAACAGGTTTGTTTTTCGTTAATATGAAATAAATGTTTTGGCAATTGGAAAGGAGAAACATTTTAGTAGGCCCCCAAACTGTGTCAAACATGAGTCCTTTAGTAACTTGATCTCAGGGTGCAAAACTGGGGACTTGAGAAAGTAGCAACTAACCAAGCAGGATGAACCAAAAACCAAAAACCAAACTCACTCCCATCGAGTTGATTCCAACTCATAGTGACTCCTCCTTGGGTTTCTGAATCAGTATCTCTATGGAAGTAGATTACCCAGTCTTCTTTCCAAGGAGTGGCTGGTAGGTTTGAACCACCAGCCTTCTGGTTAGTAGTCAAATGCCTCTATATTTAACAACTGGAACAGCTATAGCTTAGCATAGATTTTATCTAGGATGGTGTCTTCTAACTCGTCTTTTTTTTTTTTTTTTTCATATCTCCATAAGATATTGCCCATTAAAGTAATCCCCAAATTTGCCCACTACCATTGAGTCGATCTTGATTCATAGTGACCTCCATTGGGTTTCCAATATGTAAATGTTTACCAAAGTACATCTTCCTTCTGTGGAGCAGCTGGTGGATTTGAACCACCAGTCTTCTGTTTAGCAGCCAAATGCCTTACCCACTACACCACCAGTGCTCCTTATCCCTAAATTTAGGAACTAAGAAATAAGATTTCTCAGCATTAAAGACTATGTATACACAAATATTTGGCTTAATAACTTTGATAGTGATTTTGCTTCTAGTGTTTCCATATGTCCATAATATGTTAACTCACATATATTTGCCCCATTAAGGAAATTACTAGATGCAAAATCATCTCCAAGATTACTAAGTTTTGAGGAGATGTTACAGCTCAAGAAACTTCAAACTTATTACTATTTGTTTAACTTCATAAAGCCTTGAACTTATATGAATAAGAAATGAACTATGAAAGTTGTACATTTCTCTAATAGACCACCTTCTCCAATATCTATTTCAGACATGGTCATAATGAATACTAGAGATCCTTGAAGAGAAGAAAGAGGTGGGCAGAATCTTTAAGATATGACTTTACTGCTTGCCAGGACAGAGTTCTTGCCATTTGATGTATATTATAGATCAATAATTCATGTGTATTCCCATTCTCCTTTTTTCCAAGATAGAGATTTTATTGTGGCTATGTTGCTTGGTATGGATTCAATAGTGTCTCCCAAGAAGGTATGTAAAAGTTTTAAATCTTATACCCTGTTCGGGGATGAGTTTTCTTTGTTATGTTAATGAGGTCATTCAAGAATTGGGTGGGTCCTAAGCCTAATCACTTCTGAGTTATAAAAACAGCACAAAGCAGGGAGACAGACAGCATGTAAAGCCCCATATACAAACAAAGGATGGCCGAGGATTGCTGGTGGAGAACAGGAACTAAAAGAGAGGCCTACAGAATAAATCAACATGACCCAGACCCTAATTTGGATTTTCAGCTTCCAGAACTCTGAGAAAAAATAGATTTATTTTCTTTAACACTACCCACTTATATTTTGGTTACAATAGCTCTAGGTAACTAAAGCTTTACCACCATTGTGTACTGGATGAAGGGAACAGATAACTTGTCTGCCAGCTATTGTTGTTGTTGTTGTTTGTTGTTGTGTGCCGTCGAGTCAACCCCAACTCATAGCGACTCCTCCTTGGGTTTCCGAGGCAGTATCACTACGGAAGTAGGATTGCCCAACCTTCCTTCCAATGCCAGCTATTAGTCACTAGATAAAAACATCCACATCTGGATCTGATGGTGAGACGTACATCATTCAGACAACCTGAGCTTCAAGTAAGATCCTCAAACTGAATGATGTTTAGGGATGTTTCCTTTGGAAGAGAGGTGAGTAAACTCCCTTAAAATGTATGTATATGAAGAAAGATGGTTATAAATGTCCACTGTTCTAAGGTTAGGAGCTCTGGTAGCATAGTGCCTAAGGCACTTGACTGCTCACCAGAAGGCTGGCGGTTCAAACCCACCAGCCACTCCTCGGAAGGAAGGTTGGGCAATCCTACTTCCGTAGTGATACTGCCTCGGAAACCCAAGGAGGGGTCGCTATGAGTCGGGGCCGACTCGACGGCACATAACAACAACAACATTCTAAGGTTGGACTATGTCAGAGACTATTGGTTGGTTAATTCAACATTTATTCCAATCCTCCTTCTTCCTTGCTCCACCCTTGTTGAAAGGCCAGAAAGGCTGAATGCTTGCTTCCCCAGCTTCTATTGCAATCACAGTTAGTCATATGATGCACTTCTAAACAAAATGACATAAAGGCCAGAGGTGAAAACATTTACTTTCCTGATAAAAAAGAACAAACATCACTGATTATTTACCGTACTCCATTTTTCTTAACTTTTTAAAGGTGGACATGAGACTCAGAATGTGGCTTCTATCTGATAACCATGAAAGAAACCTCAAGAGACTTAAGAGGTACAAGTCCTATTATGCTACTGAACAAATGTCAACAATAATCAACCTCCTGATTCTTGTTAAGTCAAAAACAGTTACTAATATTAGTTTAAACCACAGCTGATTGGGTTTGCCATTGCTAGCAGCTGAAAGCATCCTAACAGAGTTCATTGTAATGTAATTGATGTCTCTAACATCATTACTACAGGAAAAGTCATAGTGAATTCTACACTGCACATCTCTATTCTGTCTTAGCTTAAAATCTCTATTTCCTCACAGCTCATGTGGGATATCTGCTATGGAGCTTGTCAGCGTGCAATTGTTAAATAGCCACAACTGGGCAAACAACACATGGGCTGGATGGCTATTGTGATATATCAATCTCTTCAGAAGCAAACTTTATAATATCCTCTTTAGAAACAAACAAAACAAAAATCTGAAAAAAAATACACATGGAATAAAGTAATAATTAGATATAAATAAAAGACTCATAGAACTCATGCCTCCAAGTGTCATGCTGATGATAGAAATCGTTGATGATTATAGCACGTCTTTCCATATATCCCACTTGCTACCTAAGAATCTTCTGTAATTCGAAGTTCTAGGCAACCACTCCCAATCAACTGGAGCCAGCACCAGATGAGGAACCTAACTGTATTTCTTAACAATTACATACACACATTATATAGATATGATTCTTGATCCAATCTTAAATCCATGCTCACCAGGAATTGCTAATATATATATATTTTTTCAGGGGATGGGTAAATAACTGATTGTTTCAATCTTATTTTGTATTTTGTTTCTCTTAAGTCCTCATTGACTTTGTCATCTTCAAGAGTCAAGAAGAGACAGAAACACATTGGATTTGTTCAAGCTTCCATTATTACAACACTTGTAGTCATCACCATAGCTAGAGAACAACCCATGCTCTTTGTATTGATAATTGACTGGTTTTATCTCTGACCTTTTCTTTGCATTTGAACATTTGAAACATGACCAAAACTATTCTTATTATTATGTGAAAAAAATTCCTTCACTAGGTCTTTACAAAATAATATTTGTCTATCTTTTTTGGATAAATTAAAGCTGTCATTGGAAGGAATACCTTCCAGACATAACTTTTGGAAAACTGCTCCATCTCTATTTAGGAGAATAGTTCCTTGCTTGAGTGCTTCCTATTTCCCACTTCAAATAATCTACCTGGCAACTTAAAGTATAGATCAAATGAAGTAGGGTTATTAGGAGTTAAAGCTGAACTCTTGCCTGCCAAATACATGGAACATGCTAATTTGATCTGAGATTCATTGAAAGAGTGCTAATACGTACTCCAGAAGACATCAATATAAAAGGAGATGTTATCAAGAAATGCAGGCAGTTGCTTTTTGGTAACCAAAAAAGGAAATAATTATACATGAGAAGAACAAATAAGAAAGCATAAATAAAATGAGCTTGCAGGGATAAAAAATAAAAAATAAAACTAAGTTTAATAAAATTTTAGAAATAAGGGTAGTAAAAACCAAAACCAAGACTGCTGCAGTCAAGAAGCCTCTGATTCCTGATGAGCCCGTGGGTTACACAATACAACTGCACTCCATAGGATTCTCAAGGTTGTGACCTGTCAGAACCGGATTGGCAGGCCTTTCTTTTAAAGATCTTCTGGGTGGGTTTGAACCGACAACCTTTCAATTAGTAGCTGAGCACTTAACCTTTTGTGCCACCCAGGGACTCTAGGAATAAGTTTCTGCACATGAAACATGACCTTAGAAAAAATAGACTTCTGCTAATAGCAGAGCTAGAAGTGCAAGCATTGTGAGGGTAAAAAATAGAAAGATGGGCTTAAAATAAGCTTGTGTCAGTGAGAAAGAATGGACATGAAAGTTCCAGCTCCCCACGTTACAGTGCCATGACCTTGAAAAGTAACTGGCCCCATTGTAAATAACACAATGAGCCCACAGCAAGGAAGGGACCAAGATATAATAAACCCACTGCCATTGAGTTGATTCCAACTCATAATGACCCCATAGGACAGAGTAGAAATGCCTCGAAGAGTTTTCAAGGCCGTAAATCTTTACAAAAACAGACTGCTTCATCTTCCTCCTATGGAGCCATTGGTGGACTCGAAACTTCAGACTTTTGGTTAGAAGCCCAATGCTTTAACCACAGCACCACTAGACCTCCCTAGATAAAACAAAGCCAGGAACAAAGAAAGGAAGATGTTTTGCCTTTATATCTAGTTACTCACTTAGCCCAATATTTAGTGAATTTCTACTTGTGCTACGCATTGTTCTAGGTGCTGAGTGCACATCAGTTCACAAAATCCTCAAAAGCCTTGTCCTCATGGAGCTTACATTTCTAGTGAGGAAAGAGAGAGGACAAAACAACAACAACAACAACAATAATAATAATAAAACCCCATAAATAATGCCATTTTATATTTTATAATTATGTAAAATTCAAACCAAAAAAAAAAAAAAAACTCATTCTCTTTAGATCGATTCCGACTCATGTTGCTGCTGTCAGGTTCCATTGAGTTGCCTCCGACTGTAGTGACCTATGCACAAGAGAACAGAATACGGCAAGGTCCTGTGCCAGCCTCACTATCCTTGCTATATCTGAACCCATCGTTGCAGCCATTGTGTCAATCCATCTTGTTGAGGGTCTTGTACTTTTTCATCAATGCTCCACTTTACCAAGCATGATATCCTTCTCCAAGGGAATGGTCCCGTCTGACAACATGACCAAAGTAAATGAGGTGAAGTCTGGCCATTCTTGCTTCCAAGGAACATTCCAGCTGCACTTCTTCCAGGACAGATTTCTTAGTTCTTTTAGCATTCCATGGTACTCTCAATAATCTTTGTCCACAGCATGACTCAAAAGCATCAATTCTTCTTCAGTCTTCCTTATTCATTGTCCAGCTTTCACATGCATATGAGGTCATTGAAAATACCATGGCTTGGGTTAAGTGCACCTTAGTCTTCAAGGAGAAATCTTTGCTATTCAGCTATTGAAATAGATCTTTTGCAGCAGATTTGTCCAGTGCAAAATACATCATCTGATATCTTGACTGCTGCTTCCATTGGTGTTGACTGTAGAACCAAGTAATATGAAGTCTTTGAAAACTTCAATCTTTTCTCCATTTACCATGATGCTGTTTATTGGTCCAGTTGTGAGGATTTATAGATAGAAAGAAAGAGAGAGAGAGAGAGGTGTAATCTATACTGCAGACTGTAGTCTTTAATCTTCATCAGTAAGTGCATCAAGTCATCCTCCCTTTCAGCAAGAAAAGTTGTGTCATCTGAGTATTACAGATTGTTAATGAGTCTTTTTCCACTCCTGATGCCACATTCTTCTTCATATTGTCTAGTGTCTTAGACTACTTGCTCAGCATACAGATTGAATAAGTATGGAGAAAGGATACAACTTTTACACTCCCTTCCTTATTTTAAACCATGTAGTATCCCCTTGTTCTGTTTGAACGACAGCCTCCTGGTCTCTGTACAGGTTCCTCATGAGCACAAATAAGTGTTCCAGAATTCCCATTCTTTTCAGTGCTATTCATAACCTTTTATGATCCACACAATTGGATGCTTTTGCATAGTTAATAAAACACAAGTAAATATCTTTCTGGTATTCTTTGCTTTGAGCCAAAATCTATCTGACATCAACAATTTTATCTCTTGTTCCACACCCCCTTCTGAATCCAACTTGCATTTCTGGAAGTTCTTTGTCAATATACTGCTGCAACATTTTTTGAATTATCTTCAGCAAGACTTTATTTGTGTGTGATATTAATGATATTGTTCAATAATTTCTACAATATGTAGGATCACCTGTCTTTGGAATGGGTACAAATTTGGTTCTCTTCTAGTCAGTTGGCCAGATAGCTGTCTTCCAAATCTCTTGACATAGCCGAGAAATTCTGTTTGTTGAAACATCTCAATGGATGCACTCTGACTGATTGTTGTTGTTGTTGTTATGTGGCGTCAAGTTGGACCCAACTCATAGTGACCCCTCCTTGGGTTTCTGGGAAAGTATCACTACAGAAGTAGATTGCCCAACCCTCCTTCCAAGGAGTGACTGGTGGGTTTGACCCGCCAGCCTTTTAGTTAGCAGTCAAGTGCCTTAGGCACTATTCTACCAGAGCTCCTATTCCAACTGATAACAACCCCCATTAGCAACCCCCATTGAGTTTTCAAGGCTGTAACTTTTTATGGAAACAGATGGTATCATCTTTCTTCCTTAGAGCAGTTGGTGGGTTAGAATCACCAACATTTTAGTTAGCAGACAAATGCCTTAACCACTATACCACTAGTTCTCCTTTATGTAAAGTTAAACCTAAATATTTAATAACTTCTCAGGTGCCACTGACTTGTTCTCTAATGAAATCAATGTAAGAAAAATATATAAGAAAAATTATATATTTGCATATCTATATTGTCTTGCCTATTCTGTGAGTCAGCATGTTTTCCTGAAAGAAACTATGGCTGGGTAAAAGGTGGAAGCTCAATTTCCTAATCAGATGATGTAAGGTGGAGGAGACAGTCTGCTCCATACTGCTCTTCCTGACCTTGGCCTTAGGCCAAGAAATGGGAGCAATTCAAGGTGTACCAACAGGGACATCTCAAAGAATTTAGTAACAATAATCAGGTTCAAAGCATTCAGAGATAAAATCTGTGAAGGTGAAAAAAATAAGTATAGAAATGGGTTAGGGAGCTATGCTTTCAGGTAGAGGCTGCTGTTCTAGGAAATCCATCCATCTGTCCATCCATCTATCTAGCCATCCATCTATGAATGTGAAGCTCATGCAAAGCCATAGGCAAGTTTATCTTGAATAGGAAAAGGTTGCCCTGATATAAATCCTATGGAGTTTATTCTGTTGGTTCTGTCAATAGAATTGATTCTTGGGGAAAAAAACAAACAAGCAGTGACATATGCCATATTTGTCTTCAGTTCATCTTGTTTTTCTCTTCCTGTCCATTGCTGCATCCTTAGATTTCCTGTTTAACCCAAAGTATTAGACACTCAATTTCCCAAAGTTGCTGGATGTCTTTTGCCCTAATCATTGTTAGAGAAAAGAAAATCTATCTGGATTGAAAGCATTGTTGTTTTTGTTGTTTTCATGTCTGCTGGACAGTAGATACACTCACATTTTCAGCAGCACGTTTCTTGCTCACACGGTAGTCACATCATAACAATAGCCAAGCTTTGCACATAAATCGTGAGGTCCCTGACTCTGGTCAAAGCATGTTAATGTACATTAATTTCATCCTCAAACCAATCTTTTTATAAAATTGAAACCAAAAAATTAAGTCCACTATCACTGAGTCCATCCCAACTCATAGCAACCCTATAGGCAGAATAGAAATTCCCCATACAGTTTTCAAGGTTATAAATATTTACAGAAAAAAAACTGCCTCATCTTTCTCCCACAGAGCTGCTGTGGGTTTGAACCACTGACCTTACAGTTAACAGCTGACTGCATTAATCGCTACATCACCAGAGCCCCAATTAAGGCACAGAGAGATTAAATAACTTGCTCAAAGTGAAAAAGCTGTTAAGAAGAGGAGCCAAGATGGTAGTCTGGCTGCAGAGTCTCTGCTCTTGCCTATTACAGAGTCTTGCTAGGTGCCATTGAGTTGATTCAGACTCATAGCCATCCTATGTCCAACAGAATGAAACACTTCCCCACCCTGCACCAACCCCACAACCCTTGCCAGACTTGAGTCCATCATTACAGCCATTGTGTCAATCCATCTTATTGAAGATCTTCCCCCTCTCCTTTTTTTTTGACCCTCCTCTTTACCAAGCTTGACATCCTTCTCCAAGCAATGGTACCTTCTGACCACATGACCAAAGAAGGTGAGAAAAAGTCTGCCCATTCTTGCTCCTAAGGGACATTCTTCCTGCACTTCCTCCAAGATAATTTTGTTTGTTTTTCTGGTATTTTTAGTATTCTTCACCAACACCACAATTTAAAGGCATCAACTCTTCTTTCTTCCTCCTTCATTTTCAGCTTTCACATGGATATGAGGCAATAAAATAACATGGCTTGGGTTAGTGCTCTTCAACATTTTAC
>NW_006921933.1:592063-613003 GCF_000298275.1 Orycteropus afer afer
CTCAGCATATAGATTGAATAAGTGTGGAGACAGAATACAACCCTGACGCACTCCCTTCTTGATTTTAAACCATGTAGTGTCCCCTTGTTCTGTTCGAACATCCATACTGAAAATTATATTCTTTGGTCTTCATCAATAAGTGATTCAATTTCTCTTCATTTTCATCAAGCAAGGTTCTATTATCTTCATATCACAGGTTGTTAATGAGTCTTCCTCCATTGAAGGAAGACTCAGTAGGCACTGTACCATGTGGATCGCAGCAGTCTGACCCACAACAGGTCATGGAGGTGATACAGTACCAAGCAACCCTTGTTCCTTTGTGCGTGGGGTAGTCATGAGAGGAGAGCTGGCTTGACGGTAGCTCACAACAATAAACCGAAACAAGATAGGAAATGTTGTCTCTAGAGATACTCTTCGACTGCCCCTGGAATTCAAGATGCTATATAAAACTGTGAGGCCTTGTCCTGATAGACACACCAAACTTTTAAAGAAGAGAAAATGTGTCTCTTGTGAGAGACTGGATGTGCTTATTCCATGAATGATGTGGAGAGATTCCATGAAGCATTAAGGGAAGCCCTGAGACATTTATGAGTCTTACACAGATGATATTAACATAGATAATATCCACTTCTTGATATTTCTTCCTTAAACTCAGAAATTAAGTAATGATTCTCTGTAAAAATAATAGAGATCTCCTTTTACTGGTGGGAAAAAAAAGAAGAACAAAATTACAGCACACTTTTTAAGCTCAATTTCTGTTTAGTCCACCTTGAAATCCGTTGACACACTTCCAGGTTTACCTTACAGCAAGAGGAGAGATTCCGTAAACTAGAGATTTATAACATGTGGCAACTCAACCCAGATCCTTATGAAAGTAGAAATGAGTCAGCAACATTAGAGCTGCTTGAAATTCAGGGCATTTCAGAGTAAGGGGGGGGGAATCTTAAAGAATTTCACAGAGAATGTTTTACTTTCTGAAAAATTGCTGAGAACTCTTCAGAGGCAAAGAGATGCCTGGGTTTTTGCTTCCCATGGCTAGGTGGTAAATGAACCAAGGCTTAGAGAGCTGGGATCAGAAAGATGACAATAGAAAGACCACATCATCAGGATACCTAGTTGCTTACAGCCATATATCCTTCCTTAAAAAAAAAAAAAAAAAAGGTTAACCTTTAGTAGCCTCTATTTTCTTCAGAAAAATAATTTCTATGTGTGTGTGTGTGTGTGTGTGTGAAAGAGAGAGAGATTAGGGGTTGTTGTCTTCTTAGTTGCCAGCCAGTTTCTCCAGCTCATAGTAACTTCCTATACAAGAGAAAGAATCACTGTCCAGTCCTGCCTCATCCTCCATCATTGTGGCCATAGTGCCAATCCATCTCATTAAGAGTCCCCCTCCCCCTCACTGGCTCTTTACTTCACCAAACATGATGTCCTCCTCTAGTTATTGATCCTTCCTGATGACATGTCCAAAGCAAGCAAGCCAGACAATGTTTGGTCATGTTCCATAAGGCTTTCATTGGCTGATTTTTCAGAAATAGATCTCCAGGCCTTTCTTCTAGTATATTGCCCAGAAGCTCTGCTAAAGATTGGCCACCATGGGCAACCCTGCTGGCATTTGACATACTGGTAGCATAGCTTCCAGCATCACAGCAAAATGCAAGTCACCACAGTATGATGAACTGCAAGATGGGTGGTGGGAATGGAGGGCTCAGGACCCTTAATGAATTGGCTACTACCTAGTCATCCGCAGGTGTCACCTCTTCAGTTTTGACATCTGTCTCTACTATGATGTTGTGCTGTTAGCTGACACTGAGTCAGCCCCACACTCATGGAGTCCCCATGTTTTACAGAGGAGAATTGCTCCATAGGGTTTTCTTGGCTGTAATCTTTGCAGAAACAGATCACTAGGCCTTTCTCCCCGAGTACCACTGGGTGAGTTTCAATGACCACCCTTTAGATGAGCAGCTGACTGCAAACTGCTTGCCTCAGCCAGGCTCCACTCTCAGCTCTACCCATTGCAAATTCCAGTTAACCTGAACACATTTTAGTTCTTCAATGAATCACACTGTAGTTCAATTATTATTGAATTGATACTTGAACAAATCATGAAATATAATAATTATCTTATACATCCATTCATTGGGCTACTTTCAGTGTTTCACTTGAGTTCAGTCCCTTACATATATTCCTTTTTAATTTTGACTAAAACTGTGTTTAAAAATGGCATAGCCATTTTAGAGCTCATGAAATTCCATTTTGAGAGTATAGATCTTTTGTCCAAGGTAATACTGCTAATACTTGGTTGCTATGGAATTTTAGAACAGATCTTTTTGACGGTCAAGTACACTATCTTCCTCCCCTAATTCGCCTAATGAAATCATCCTTGACTTTCAAGATTCTATACCATTGCGACAGTGTGAAAATTCCTCTGATGCTCCCTGGCCCTGTGGAGAGGGATAGGTGCTTCCCTTGCACTTTGGAAAACAATGAAGGACTCTGTCCATGACTCATTGCTGTAACCTACTGTCCTCACCAGATTACTTGTCTTGTATCCCCCACTTAGAGTGTGACCAACAATCAGAGACTCTTCTCTGTAACCACATTACCTAACAACTGGTGGGGGTTCATAAAATGTTTCTCACTCATGCCTATTAAAAATGAATAGATGATTCACAAGGTGCTGCATGACCATTGAAGGACCCAGGAAGTAGATGTTGCAAGTCCTTCTCAGTTAGTTTCCTCTGAATTCACCTTTCCCACTATAATGACTAGGAGCTCTGGTAGCATAGTGCCTAAGGCACTTCACTGCTAACCAGAAGGTTGGCAGTTCAAACCCACCAGCCACTCCTCAGAAGGAAGATTGGGCAATCTACTTCCACAGTAATACTGCCTCGGAAACCCAAGGAGGGGTCGCTATGTGTCGGGTCCGACTCAATGGCAAACAATAACAACTATAATGACTTGCTACCAACTCTAAAAGGAATGAGTAGATGTGGCAAGGTGGACACTGGATGGCACAAACAGTTAAGTGCTCAACCACTAGCCAAATGGTTGGCAGTGTGAACACCCAGAGGTGCTTTGGAAGACAGCCTGGTGATCTGTTTCTGAAAATGTCACAGCCATGGAAACCCTACTGAGCAGTTCCACTCTATGCAAACGAAGTCACCATGGGTCAGATTTGACATAAGTGTGATTAAAAACAACAAATGTGACTAAAAGCCCAGGGCTCTGATTTCTTAGTCCTTGCTCTAACCTTACCCGCCCAATTCACCTCCCCATGTGATTGGGGGAGGGGAAAAAAACTAAAAGACAATCATACAGCAAGGAGATTTCAGAGTGAACAGGAAAGGAGACTGCTAAGGGGCCATGTGGAGCGAAGTAATGATAAAGGCCATTAGGAGACTTTATTGAATTGTAACCCAGGAGAAACGTGGCTGGATTCATCAGGCTCTGGTTAAGGGACCTACGAGCAAATTTTACTGGATGACCTTAACTAGAGAATTGATTTTTCTTTTCTCACAGATCCCATAACAAGAGTGGAACAGAAAAAAAGAGCAGAGGCCAGCAGGAATGGAGAGAAGAGACAGTAGCTCTGTCGGGGCATATCTGAAGGATTTCTTCCTTCTAGCTTCGAGAAGAATGTACTAGCTACAGGGCTGAGCCCAGGGGTTGGGAGGTACCGGCCGGGCCCTACAGAAGATGAAACCTATAGAGCCCCTGGAGTCTAGCAGGTTAGGAATTCCCAGACCAAATCAGAGAGCAGGTCACGGAATCAGGGTCACAGGTGGGGACACTGAGTTCCTGCTCTGTCTTCAAGGGTGTCAGGTGTCAGCTAAGTTATATGGAAACACACACTTAATGTGACAAGGAATTGCCATTGTTCATAAGCACTCTACATATTTGCTTTGTTGTTGTCTGTTGTTGTCAAGTTAGCTTCAACTCATGGACCTTGTATATTATAGAACAAAACATTGCCCACTTCTGCACCATCTTTATGATCACTGGTATATATGAGTCTATTGTTGCAGCTATTGTGTCAACTGGCACACACTTGATTAATGTCTTACAACTCCACTGTCCTAGAGGATTCAGTGGGAGTTGGAGGCAGCACTGTCCAATTCAGTGGAAAATCTCTGCCAGAAGGTGCCACATAGTCAATAACGAAACTGCTCTCTGACACGGATAGTTATTCTGTAAGCTGCATAGTCATTTAGACTTTAAAAACCATAACCAAGGAGTTAAAAAAAAAAATAGTGCCAGTTCCAGAGGCCTCCGAGGAATCCCTAGGTGGTGCACAGTTAAGGTGCTCTGTTGCTAACCCAAAGCGTAGGGGTTTGAGTCCACTCAGAGGCACCTCAGAAGATAGGCTTGGTGATCTACTTATAAGAAATGAGTCATTGAAAATCCCATGGAGCTTAGTTCTACTCTGACACACATGGGGTGGCCAAGAGTCAGAACTGACATAATGACAACTGGTTTGGTTTTAGTAGTCTCTGAATGGTGGTTGTGGTTATGATTACTATTAATAATAGCTACAGATGGGTGTAATCACACTTACCTCATGGGGATAGTGTGAACATCTAATGAGATGATGAATTTCAATCAAGGTAATGACTGAAAGAGAAGTAATCAATCACCTTATCAATAGCTGCTATTATTATTAAAATCAAAAGCAAACCTTCTGCCATCAAGTCAATTCCGACTCAGAGTGACCCCCCCACTAGGTTTCTGAGGTGGTAAATCTTTATGGAAATAGATTACCCAGTCTTCCTTCCACAGAGTGGCTGGTGGGTTTGAACCACCAGACTTCTGGTTAGCAGTCAAATGCCTTAGGCACTGGGCCACCAGAGCTCCTTGATAATATTATTAGTCACCCTTAATATTGTTCCTAATTTATAGATGCATCCAACGAGGCCTACAGTCACACAGGTAGATGGAGCCAGAATTTGGTTCCTGTTGGGCCATTTAAAGAATCTATGCATGCTTCTTGACAAAACAGAAACGAGTGCAGAATCAAAGAGGCAGAGAATATTAGTGGAGCTGCCTTCTTCTCTCCCTTAACTCAGAGGCCAGTGCCAAGAGAGTCTTTCCCATGGAATGAGTACAAGGAGGACCCACCCTATTTTGTCTGGTGGGAAATTGGTACTGTTCTGTGGGCCACTGTCATCATAGGCCTCCTTAACTGCTGTCTCTGAACAAAGTTGCACGAGCTGCGTTTACTGAGGAACTTTCAGTAATTCCTTGGAACTCAATTGCATCCTGACATCCTATTCATCTTCCAGCTTATTTCCCACCACTGACCCTGATGTTATTAGAAAATCCTTGGAGAATATCAGTAATGGCACCTTTTTCTTTCTTTTCTTTTTTTTTTTTTTCCACAAGTTACTATAGAATTTATTTAATATCTTAGAATTGTCATTGATTGAAACTAGAAATTCTAAATGAGCAATTTCAAACTAATATTGCTTTATTTATTTTAATCTTTGTCTCCCTGGCCACACACTTGATCTTTACAAGGGTAGCTAACAAACCCTGGCGGTGTAGTGCCTAAGGCTTTTGACTGCCAACCAGAAGGCTGGAGGTTCAAACTCACCAGCCACTCCTCAGAAGAAAGGTTGGGCAATCTACTTCCGGAAACCCAAAGAGAGGTCGCTTTGAGTTGGGTCAGACTTGACGGTATTGTGTTTGTTTTTTTTGTTAGCAAACTATGAAGATGTCCAGTGAGAAAGGAAGATAGAGACAAAGCATCCAGTAGCATAAACCCTTCCCAGGAGAAGTGGCCTTGCCTGAATTTTTCCCTGCAGAATCATCTACCTAGAACAGTGTGAAGCACATAGTAAGACTCAGGAAATATTTTTTTTAAATCAGAGAAAGTCATTCCTAAGTGGAGCACATCATTTGGAAAATTGGAGTTCAAGTCTCAATTAAAAAAAAACAAAAAACAAAAAACTGGTATTTGACTGCTAACCAAAGGCTGGTGGTTGAAACCCACCAGTCACTCCTCAGAAGGAAGGTTGGGCAATCTACTTCCATAGTGATACCGCCTCGGAAACCCAAGGAGAGGTCGTTATGAGCCGGATCTGACTCGACAGAAGTGAGTTTTTTTTGTTTGTCTGTAGTACTGCTCTAACAGAATACTACAAATGAGTGGTCTTAACAAACAGGGATTTATTCTCCTACAGTTTAGGAGGCTAGAAGTCTGAGTTCCAGAGGCTAGGTGAAAGTCTCTCGACCTTGAGCTTCAGCTCTGCTTCTTGCTCCCAGCCCACTGATGCTGGAGGCATGTCTTTACTCATGCAGTACCTGGCTGTTGAGGCTAACAAACTGAAGCCTATCAAATGAAATGACACTATCCTTAGCTTACCAAACTACATGGCAGGCCACTAGTTCAAGTTCAGAGACAGTCCCAATATCAACAGGAAAATGGCAGACTACTGAAAGAAGATTCAGCTCCATGCAAAATCCAAGCATACCAAAACCTAGAGAGTTATCTCAAAGCTGCTTCTTATATACTGGAAGCAGGCCACATCCCTAAGGCAGCTACTCACAGCAGATTCCACCATGGAGTTGATTACCAGTCGCATCATTGGGAATAACTACATCTGGCTGCCCAACCACTCAACAAGGCCCAGCCTAGTTGACACACAACTTAAGTACCACATGAGGTTTTTAGATTTTTCTTTTTCAGAGTTGATTTCAATTCATGAAGGTCCCACATGTGTCAGAATAGAACTGAACTTCGTATGAATTTCAGTGGATGATTTTCAGAAGTATGTTGCCAGGCCATTTTCTTCCAAGCTGCCTCTGGCTGGACTCAAACCACCAACATTTAGGTTAGCAGCAAGTGTGTTAACCATTTATACCACCGAGATCTCCTCAATTCTCAATACAGAAAAGTAGGGCTTTCATGGACATGGAACTGCTAACACGTAGATGGAATGGGTGACTGCTACTCAGTGAGATTTGAGAAACATTGAAGTTTAGTCTGTTCCAAATATGTCTCTCTCCCAGCAACCATTTGTTAATTGAAATTCCCATCTTTGACCCTCCATTCAGTACCTAAGCAAGGGCACTGACTTTGGATTAAGAACAGATAAGTTCATGTGATTAACAGATTGAGACCTTGGCCTTTTAAAGATGGTACATGAGCCCCAGTGACAGGAGATAGTCAAGAGTGCTGGCATGATAGGGTACTGGGTGAAGAGAAGGAGTGGAGAGTGTTGCTGCAACACTGGAAGCTATTCTACAGATACTAGCAGGGTCACTAGTGTGCACAAGTTTCAGCAGAGCTTCAAGACAAGACAGGTGAGGAAAAAGGGCTGGTAATCTACTTCTAAATATTAGCCAATGAGAACCCTAGGGATCAAAACAGAACATTATCCAGCTTGTTTGCATTGGATACACCCACAGGACTTCAATTGCTGGAGGAAGACATCATATTTGGGAAAATAGAGGGTCAGTGAGGGCATGGGAGACCCATGGTGAGAAGGACTGGCACACTATCCTCAAGGATGGACGGCAGGACCAGACTAAGTTTCTTATTCTTATACATAAGGTCACCATGAGTCAAAGTCAACTCAGTGACGACTAACAACAATTTGAGATACAATTCACCAACTTAACCAGCCCCAGTGCCAAATGGATGACATACATTTTCTCTAGAAAAGCCATGTGTGTGGGGGTGTTCCATAATAGAAAAGTAGTTGTTGTTGTTATTATGTGCCGTCAAGTCGACCCCCGACTCATAGCAACCCCTCCTTGGGTTTCCGAGGCAGTATCACTATGGAAGTAGGATTGCCCAACCTTCCTTCCGAGGAGTGGCTGGTGGGTTTGAACCGCCAGCCTTCTGGTTAGCAGTCAAGTGCTTTAGCCACTATGCTACCAGAGCTCCTAATAGAAAAGTAGCAGCATAGAAATCATGGTTATCGAGTCAGGCAAATGTAGATTGAAGTTCCAGAGCCATCACTTTTTAGCTCTAGTGGCAAGTGGCTCACTTTATGATAGCTTGACTTCTTCATCTGTAAAATGGGTATAAGAATCCCTCCTGTTCACGCCACAGTGAACCCTAAGTGAGAGTACATAACTGCCCAATGTTGGACCTGGTGCAGAGGAGGCCTTCAGGAAAATGGCAGCTATCATTGTTAACAATATTTCTTTTCAAAGAATTTCTATCCTTCTTAATAAATTATTAAAAAAGTAAAAGAAAAAAAGAGGAGGAGCTAAGGAGAGAGGAAACTGAAACAGGAGAGGAGAAGCAGTGATAATGAGTATTTATCAAACATCTAAACAAACAAAACCAGTTTCTGTTGTGTCTACTCCAATTCGTGGTGGCCGCCAGTGTGTCAGAGGGGAACTGTGCTCCACAGGGTTCAATGGCTGGGTTTCTGAAGTACATTGCTAGGTCTTTCCTCCTGTGTTCGAACTGCCAGCCATTCAGTTATCAGGCAGGTGATTAGCCATTTGGTCATTTGTATCATCCAGGAACTCCTATCAAGCATCTACTAGGTGCCAACCATTTATTCAATTCTTCACACACAAATGCTGTCCAAGAGAAGGAATAAAACTCATGTCCATGAAATTTGCTTGCTGTAAGCTTTCTCCCCCCACTTCACCATAACTCTGATATTCTTCAGTCTCCCCCAAAATGCAGACTAATGAGAAAAGGAGAAACAAAAGTGGGAGAAAGTTGAAGGAAGTCCTCTGCAAACCAAAGGCTTACTTGCTTGAGTGCCAAACCCTGCCTTTTATCTTAAAACTCTGAGCAGCCCTCCTAGGGGTAAAGACAACTCCATATTGCAAATAGGTGCTGCTTCATAAGACCACCACTACCACCAGTGGCAGGTGGCCCCAAATCCTAACAACCCCATGTGTGTTGGAGTAGAACTGTGTTCCACAGGGTTTCCATGGCTGTTTTTCCAGAAGCACATCTGCATGCCTTTCTTTTAAGGCACGTCTTGGAGGACTCGAGCCCTCAACCTCTTCGTTAGCAGCTGAGCATATTACACATTTGTGCCACCCAAGGACTTCCTTTCAAGAATAAAGGTCCCACATCAAATGCAAACTGGGTCTGCCCTGTTCTAAAACTTCTGTTCCAAAACTCCAGAGAAAGTGACTAAAGGGGAGAACTGATCCCTGTCAGTAGCAGAGTAACAGTGAGGTAACATTGTCATATAATCTTGGGATATTCTGGAAGAGAAGAGGTTTCATCCCTCCTGCTCTTTTTCATCACCTTTTCTGAAGTATTCAAATGAGTTGAGACAACTGCTTCACTTGGCATTTGGATCCGTCTATTAGCTACTTTAGGTCTCGAGTGCTTAGTCATTTCTTAGCTCATGTCACTGCCACTTTGTTCTCGCATTTGACACTGACTCCAATAACCTTGTAGCATCTGCCCTCCCAATTCCCCTGAAAACCCTGAGCAGCCTGCTTCAATGAACGCTCCTTTGAATGTCCTTTTTTTTCTCTCTCTCTCTCTGTTTTTTTTCTTTGTCTCTCTCTCTACTTTTTTTTTTTTCCTTTTGACAAGGAAAAGAACGATCAGGTTTCTTTAACATTCTTGAACAGCTAATTCCTGGAGGCTTTGTCCTCACTTCTTCCCCCTGAACATCACTACAGTTGCTCCAAGATCTTTTCCTTTTCAAACAACAACCTGGCACCGAGCTGAGGTCTCCAAATGTTCTCTGCCTGGCACCAGTCCTGTAGGTGCTGAAAGAATTCTTCACTGATTTGCACACAAACCCTTTCATTTGGATGCATAACAGGGTCAGCTCAGCTTTCTGCCTTGACTACAAGGTGGTTTGGAGGCCATGGCCCAGAGAACAGAGTGGCGTTTTTCTCCTCTTTTTCAAACCATCTCTCAGCCATTCGCACCTCTATGTTTGAAAAATGCATCATCCTAGAAAGGTTTTATTTACACCTCTACCAGCAAGGTCATAGGGTGGACACTCCCCTCAGCACTACTTTTTCAGATTTTTTTAGAGAGATGTGTAAAGTCTCCCAATAGCTAGCCTGTGCTGTTCTCATGTTCTTGTTCGTGGCAAAGCTTACCTAAATCTCCTTGATTCAAGATACAAGGTACAACTATCAATATGATTATCTCAGTAAAGCCCCAGGGTGCTGTCTCTGATTTCTGCATTGGGGTGAAAGAAAGCTCTAACCTGCCTATTGAACATCAGTTTCTGCATTCTCCTAATTCTTATAGACAGATCATAAGTTGAAGAAAAGAGACAGACAGACACAGAAAGAAAGAGAAAATTCATTCATCCATCACTCATTCATTCATTCATTCTGCAAGCTTTTCTTGAACATCACTATAAGGAATGGGTAAAGTGTTGAAGTATTCAAAGATATAAATTACACAGTCTCTGTCTTTCAAAAACAGTGGAGTCTCAAGAAAAAAAAAGAGAAAACATTCCAAGAAGCAAAGCTTATAACTTAAGGAAAGTAACCCATGTTGAAGGAAGACTGTTGGTAGGTTCGGTTGAATTGGCTTCAACTCATGGCAACATTATTTATAATAGAACAGAATGTTGCCCCATTCTATGCCATGTTCATGATCCATATACCTAAGTCCATTGTTGCCTCATTTTCATTGACTGAAGGAAGGTTAGGTGTTCAATAAAAGTTTCCTAAAAAAGGCAATGTGTAATGTGAATCCTATTGGAAATGGCAAAAATTTTATAGTGGGCTGGTGTGGCTCAGACACAGTGACAATAACTAAATAAAAATGTGAAAAAAAATAGTCTCTGCTCCTCACATCGTTGAGCTTAAATTCCAAGGCTGTAATCTTCATAAAAGCAGAATGGCACAACTTTCTTCCACAGAATAGTTGACAGGTTTGAACTGCTAACATTTTAGTTAGCTTAACCACTGCACTCTCAAATAAAACATAGCAAAACAAACTGCTGTCTAATAGATTCCAATTCATAGCAACGTCCCTTGGGTTTCCAAGGCTAAGACTCTTTATGCAAGCAGGCTGCCTCATCCTTCTTCCATAGAGTGGTTGGTGTTTTCAAACCACTGACCTATTTGTTAGCAGCCAAATGCCTTAACCACTGCACCACCAGAGCTGCTAACCATTGCACTACTAGGGCTTTATTATGACTTCTAGATTTTCAGTCAGAGCTCTTTGAGATGATGACAATGTTTGAAATAAGGAAAATAAAAAGAATATATATTTCAGGAAGTGAGATGTGTTCAGTTTGGGACATACTTCACTTTAATTACTGGAGGAAACTCAAAAGAATGTATCTAGTAGTTAAGTGGCTGAGAATCTGAAACTTGGGTGAATGATTTAAGCTGGAGAAATAGCTTTAGAAGTCATCAACTCATGTTTTTACAGAATTCAATATTATTGAAGTCAATGATATATGTTGAGGAGAAAAAGCATAAAGAGAAAGATGACTAAAGAAAAAAGCCAAGAGTATACCAGCATGAACATGAGTAGATATATGCACATTCATGTTCATTGCAAAACTATTCATAACAGCAAGGAGATGGAAACAATCTAAATGCCCATCAATGGATCAGTGGATAACCCAATTATGGCACATACACAAAATGGAATACTAGGCAACATTAAAGAATAATGAAGAATCCATAAAAACTTCCTAATGTGGATAAACTTGGAGGACACTATGCTGAATGAAATAAGTTAACCACAGAACTACAAATATTGTATGAGTCCACTATTATAAAAAGTCAAAGAAATGTTTACACACGGAAGGAAATTTTCTTTGTTGGTTGCCAGGGAAGAGAGGGGAGGGGAGGGAAAATCGCTAGTAGACACATATTGATTTGGGTGAAGGGAAAGGCGATATACCAAAAGCAGGGACCAGCACAATAGCATTAAGGGAAAGGAGAATGTAGAGAGGTGCACGAGAGGTACACACAGCAGAGGTAAATACTATTATATACACAATTCTGCATTATCAGTGAAAACAAACATTAATCTATGGATGGATACATAGGTGGACAGGAAAGATGATCAGGTATGGGTAGGGAAATGAGAGTATACCCATGACCATATATAAGTTTGGGAGATGATACCTCTACATATGTATTTGTATGTGCAATGAAAATGTCCATATATATAATGGAGCTAACAGGGGCCAAACTTTTGATAACTTCTTAGCCAGAACCAAACACTTTGAGGGAGTGATTCTGATTCATTGGGCCTGTGGACTCAGGACCGTGGTTGCAGGGCACATCAAGCTCAATAGGCATAATATAGGACACAAGAACAGTATTCTGCACTCTACTTTCGTGAGTAGCAACTGGGGTTTTAAAAGCTTGTGAACATCCATCCAAGATGCAACTATTGGTCTCTCCTCATCCAGAGCAAAAAAGGGTTAAGAAAATAAAAGACTGATGGAACAATTAGTCAGAGGGATCAGTGGACCATGGGAACATCAGCCTACATGAGAGCAGAATTAGATGGTGCCTGGCTGTGATTGCTAACCAGTCAGAAAGGGGTCAAAATTGGAGATCCTGGATAGAGTGGGAGAATAATGTGGAACTAAATAAAACTTATAAAAAATACCAGGTTTACTGGTCTGATAAGGTGCTATCGTGGTGTAGTGGTTAAGGCATTTGGCTGCTAACCAAAATGTCTGTGGTTTAAATCAACCAGGTACTCCATGGAAGAAAGAGAAGGCAGTCTGCTTCTGTAAAGATTTACAGCCTTGTAAACCCAGTGGGGGTTGCTGTGAGTTGGAATTGACTTGATGGCAGTGAGTTTGATTTTGGTTTACTGATTCGATAGAGATTGATGAAACCACTGAGACTATGGCACTATAGTCATTCTTTGGGCCTAAAATTGAACTCACTTGCTGGCTTAACCTTCAGCCAAACAATAGACAGGTCTATGAGCTGAACAACTATACCAGGGAGGTACACTACTTAGAATAGTCAACTATGGGGGATGAGAAGGGTAGCATTTGCACAGGGAGAAAGCTCAGAAGGCAGAGATGCATAGGAAAGAAGGGCACAGGGGAAAGGTAATCCCCAGGGAGGAAGTGGTAAGGGAGCTGTTACATTGTGGGGACTGGAATTAATATCATGAAACAAAATGTGCATGAACTATTTAATAGAAATTGAATTTGTTCTGTAAACTTTCACTCAAATCACAAAAAAAAGGTAAAAAAAATGAAAAGAAAAAAGAGAATGTCAACATGAAGTGAGAGAGAAAAAGTAACCAGTGAATGAGCACAGAAAGCTGAGTGGCACATCCAGGTAAGTGCTTGACTACTAACTGGAAGGCCGGCAATTCACACGCACCCAGAGTCACTTCATGAGAAAGCCTTGGTGATGTGCTTCTGAAAAACTCACAGCCATGAAAATCCTATGTGGCGCAGTTCTACTCGATGTGGGATTGCCACGAGTCAGCGTCGACTCAACAGCAACAAGCAACAGGGTTTGTTGTTGTTGTTGTTGTTTGTTTTTGATGGTCATACTTATTATTGAGATGTCTCAGTGAACAAATGCCATGTTGGAGGCACTTACTCGTCTATGCCAAGAAATTTGGAAGACAGCTACCCGCCCAACTGACTGGAAGAGATCCATATTTGTACTCATTCCAAAGAAAAGTGATCCAACAAAATGTGGAAATTATTGAACAATATCATTGATATCGCACGCAAGTGTGATATTCAAAAATGGTTGCAGTGGTGTATTGACAGACAACTTCAAGAAATGCAAGCTGGATTCAGAAGGGGATGTGGAATGAGGGATATCATATTTAATGTCAGATGGATCTTGGTTGAAAACAGAGAATACCAGTAAGATGTTTACTTGTGCTTCATTGACTGTGCAAAAGCATTCTATTGTGTGGATCACAGAAAATTATGGATAACATTGAGAAAAATGGGAATTCCAGAGTCCTTGATTGTATTCATCAATGACCTGTACATTGGCTGTCGTTCAAAGAGAACAAGGGGATGCTGCATGGTTTAAAATCAGGAACGGAGTGCATCAGTGAATGATTGCCAGGTACTTTTATATCTATCAGGTCATGACATTTTATAACAACTCCACAATATTAGTTTTCTTTTCCGTTCTTTAAACTGAAGATGCTGAGGCTCAGGGATGTAAATAAATAACTTGTGTAGTGTCACACAACTGTTGTTACATTGAGTTAGCTCCAACTTACAGTGACCCTATGTACAAAATAAGGAAATAGTGCCCAGTCCTGCACCATTCTTACAACCCTTGCTATGCCTGAGTCCATCATTGCAGTCACTGTGTCAATACAAAAGACAAAGAGGTCTTTAAAGGGGTCTTTTCCACACAAATAGAGTTGCCCTAATTATTTCTGTTTGTCTACTTGAACTTCATAGCAATTCAGCACTAACTCATATTCTTACTATCCGGAAACAATCGTTTTAAGGAGATAATCTTAATGATAATTAAAAAGATAACAGATTTCTATAATACTTCTCACTCTGTATTGGGGACTGATAAAAATGTTAAAGTAGAGCCAGAGCTTTGGGAAAAATTAGCAATTTTTTTTTCAAGAAAGGCCAGTAGCTGAAATTAGTGCCAGAGTTATTGAGGAAGGAGGTACATTTTACTTTCAGAGCAAGACCATGGTTGTGGAGGAGCCACATTCTCTTGTGTTGGAAATAAGTTAATGCATCACAATGGGACACGTTATTTTTATTCCTTACCCAGATCAGCCATAGTCTAACAATACATTTCAAAGGACTGCTGACGGAAGCTCCACCTGAAACCTGTTCCCCCAGATAAGTATCTTCATCCTATTCATCGTTTCAAGAAAAGAAATCTTACTGCACAGCAGCATTTTCATCTGCTTTGGTTTCAGCTGGAGATAAACTGTGTCTGCTGCAAACTAATTAATATCAGTCAACTGGAAAGCAGAAATTGGGAGACAACAGGCTTCTTTTTTCTTGATAAACAGATTGCTCAGGAAGGGATGCACATGGAAGTGACAATTCATTTGGCCATAGAAATAGCAGAAATGAGACATTTCTAGACAGATATTTGGAAGGCATGAACAAATCTCCTAGGGTTTCATCCATTTGTGCTCAGGGGAGTCTTTTGCGTTACATTTCAAGCTTCTCTACGTCTCTAGGATCAGCAGAAAGCTCTAATGCCACAGAGAAATACCCTTCAAACAATAACCAGAACCATTAAAAGTATAGCCAACTCTTGACAAACTGGCTTAATGGCCCAGCCCTTAGCAATTCTTTGTTTGACCCAAGTTCCAAATGGGTAGAGAACCAAAAAGCTTGACTGGGTGATATGTCATCCAAGGAATCCCAAATTATGATCACATAGTTAGAAAATAGATTCTGAAAAGCAAAAGATGCCTAAAAGGAAGAAGCAGTAGACAGTATCCTCATAGTTAGGCTGTGTGTGGAAGTTCAAAAGCATTGAGGAAAGGCAGCAATGTTTGATATGATCTGGGAAGAACAAAGTTCACCACAACAATCCCCAAAAGAAGAAATGGAATTTTGATCATAGCAAAGTTATTTTGCTCTGGGTTCAGGGCTGGATTACTCAATAAGCAAGGTAAACATGGACTTACCAATAAGTGCTTATTTATTAGTCTCTAACTGTTATCCACTGAGACATTTCAACAAACAGATGCCACTCTAGAAGCACTTACCAGTCTATGCCAAGAAATTTGGAAGACAGCTACCCAGCCAATTGATTGGAAGAGATCCATATTTTTATTCATTCCAAAGAAAGGTTATCACACAGAACGTGGAAATTATTGAACAATATCACTGATGTCACATGCAAGCAAAATCTTGCTGAAGATAATTCAAAACTGGTTGCACTGTATATTGACAGGGAACTTCCAGAAATGGAAGCTGGATTCAGAAGAGGACGTGGAACAAAGTATTTCATTGCTGATGTCAAATGGATCTTGGCTGAAAGCAAAGGATACCGGAAAGATTTTTGCTTGTGTCTCATTACTATGCAAAAGCATTTGATTGTGTGGATCATAACAAATAATGGATAACATTGAGAAGAATGGGAATTCCAGGACACTTAGTTTTGCTCATGAAGAACTTGTACATGGACCAGGAGAGTGTCATTTGAATAGAACTAGGGGATACTGAATGGTTTAAAATTAGGAAGGGAGTGTGTCAGGGTTATATCTTTTCACCATATGTTCTGGTTAACTAGTATTGCTCTAACAGGAATATATACCACAAATGGGATGGCCTTAACAAACAGGAGTTTATTCTCTTACAGTTTGGAGGCTTTAAGTCTAAGTTCAAAGTGCCAGGCCCTAGGGGCTAGGTGAAATTCCCTCAACCTTGGGCTTCAGCTCTGCCTCCTGCTCCCAGCCCGCTGGAGCTAGAGACTTTTCTTCACTCAGACAGCTGCTGGATGCTGAGACTGACAAGCCCAAGGTTGACAAGTAAAAAGGCACAGTCCTGATGTTACCAAACCACATGGCAGGCCATTCATTCAAGTCCATTTGAAGTCCCAAGGTCAGCAGAGCATAGCAGGCTGCCAAACAACGACATAGCTACATGCAGGGTTCAAGCGTGCCATAAGCTAGAGACCATTCCCAAAGCTGTTTCTTATATATGGGAAGCAGACCACATCCCTAAAGCAGCTACTCAGCTGCTTGTGGTAGGTCCCACCATGGAATTGATTGTCAGTCTCATCATCAGAAATAACTACCACCAGCTGCCCACTCACTCAACCAGGCCCAGTCAAGTTGACACAGAAACTTAATCACCACACCATACTTATTAAATCTGTATGCTCAGCAAATGATATGAGAAGCTGGACTGTATGAAGAAGAACATGGCATCAGGAATGGAGAAAGACTCATTAATAACCTACAATATGCAGACAACACAACCTTACTTGTTGAAACTGAAGATGACTTAAAGCACTTACTGATGAAGATTAAAGACTACAGTCTACAGTATGGATTACATCTCAACATAAAGAAAACAAAAATCCTCACAACTAAGCCAATAAGCAGCAACACGACAAATGGAGAAAAGATTACAGTTGTCAAAGATACATTTAGCTAAACTTGAAAATTCTATCAGTTTTCATCCAACCATCTAGTCACTCAGCCCACATTCTCACAAACTAAAAGGGCAAAACAAACATTAACTAATAAAGTGAACTATAATATTAATGAGTACTATTATAAATGTAGGGAGCTCTGGTGGTGTAGTACCTGAGAAATTTGACTGTTAACTAGAAAGCTAGAGGTTCAAATCCACTAGCCAATCCTTGGAAGGAAGACTGGGCAATCTACTTCTGTAGAGAATCCACCTCGGAAACCCAAGGAGGGGTTGCTACGAGTCAAAATCAACTCTACAGCAGTGAGTTTGGTTTTGGCTTTTCTGTGTGTGTGATATATGTATGTGCAGAAGATCAACATGGAGGGAGGGAGGAAAGTTGGGTCAGGAAAATTTTTTTGTAGAGAAAGCAGCACTTGAACTAAGCCATTGAAAGATGGTAAGTGTTCATTGGCAAACATATTGGAGGAATGCTTGGGTGGCCTCAACTCCAGAAGTGATCCGGGAAAGGATAGTTTTATTAGTTCTGCTTCTCCTACTCCCCGGTTCTGCATATCAAGGGTCAGCTCACTCAATAAAGATCCCGAGGAGCCTTCATGGTCCTTCCTCCCTCCTGAGTAGTGGATTTGTTTCAGAAGATCTTGGGACATTTCTCAGATATATGGTCTATTAATTACATTGTGTACGTTCAACAGGTTGCAGTTCTGGAGAACAGAGCCTCTCATGCTGGCCACTATGGTGACCAAGACAGTGCTTGAGACATAGTAGATTAAAAAAAAAGGAGTGTAGAATACGAGATGGTCTATGTCTCTATACTTAATCAGGAGTTTCTTGAAGATAGGAACTACATGATTTACCCTTTCTACGTCTATGAGTGGGCAATCTACTTCCATAGTGATACTGCTCGGAAACCCAGGGAGGGGGCACTATGAGTTAGGTCTGACTCGATGGCACATAACAACAACAACAACACGTCTATGACTGCTCAAAGAGAGTATTCAATAAATATTTAGTGTGTAAATGAATGAATAAATGAAGAAGAAAAAAAAAGCTCTTGGATACTGAAAATGTAAATGAATAAATATTACGTCTTCTTCCAGAGGCCCGACTAGACTTCAGCTGACAGTGAAGTTGACGTCCCATTGTGTGTGTCTCCATCTGAGTAGCCAGTGTTCCTGTCCTTCCTGTTTTCCCCCAGGCAGGGAGAATTTGAGAATTCATATCACTCTTATTTTTTCCCAAATAGAACTGGATCACATCTTGAAAGTATCTGAGCAGGAGTAGGCTAGAACTGGTATTGGCTATAGTTTATTACCTTTCCCCAAAATATTTTCAGTTTAATTTTCAAAATAAAAATATGAATCCTCAAATGTTCACTTTCAAGTAATATTTATAGGCCATTGAGAAGACAGTTTGTTGAAAAGAACCTGCCTTAGACCTCTTAAATCATGCAATGGTGCAGCTGCCTGTCTGCAACAAGAATGAGACTAAGTCTGCCTCCATTTTTAGCTCTGCTTGAATGGTTTGACTGGTCAGTCAATATTACTGTTTTCTTTATGGGCTCAGTTTCTTCTGCATGGGTTTGTTCTTGTCAATATGTTGTCGGTTCATGTTCTGATATTGTATGATGTCAGGCAGATTGGGGCAGGACTGAATCAACAATGGCAGCCTGGATTCTAACCTAGATTCTGCCAGGTGTGATCATAACCAAAGCACTTCCCCTCTGTGAGCCTGAGTCTCATCATTTGTGTCCTCCAAGACCCACATCCTGATATTAGTTCCATAATTCTTTGAGTTTATTTTCTTTATATATTCTCAAATAGAGTTCATGAAATCAGCTAATATGGTATGCCTTTTCTTCTCATTATTATTAGATTTGCCTTTGTAAAGACGGTTTATCTTGGAGGACTGGGAGAATTTCCAAGGACTCTGATGTGGCTTGTTATTCAAGTTGACTCATTAAAGCTCTCAAGAGATTCACAACCCATTGGAGCCTCTCAACCAATTCATTCAACCTATGCCCTTGGCATGGTCTATGTAGAGAGTTAGAAAATTCACAGTAATAGAAATCTATGGAAATGGAATGTGATTATATTTGTCAGATAACAGGGATGGATGAAGAAGAATAGACAGAGCACATGGGGTAGTGACATCTTTTGCCTCATATTTTCTTCAGGCCCACTCCCTTCTTGAATTTAGACATCCATTAATTGTTTATCTGTTTACACTGGCTCTACATACATAATGGTATCACCACAAGGAGAATCATGTCCTCTGAACACACATGCAAACCAAATTCTAACCAGATACCCCCCAGAATAAAACACTGCATTTTCTCCAGTAAGCCCATCCTCCTTTCAACAATCCTTTTCTGACTTGGCCCGTGAAATGAATCACGAAGAGATTATTTTCTGGGCAAATTGGTAGAAAAACCCTGATGCAGACAGGTCCCCTTCTGATTGCAGCCTGACTTCCACTTACTGAACATCACATCAAGTAGTGGTTCAGGGGTTTCAAAGGAGAGCTCAGCAAAAGAAGAAGAGAAAAGGCCACAAAGTTTTTCAAGGTACCTACTGCAGAGTTATCAGGCCATAGATCCAAATGTCAGTTCTCTATGCCTGATTTGCACATTTCAAAACGATTTGCTAACTTTTTTTTTTTTTTTTTAATCTGCATGCATGAAGTGCTTTGGAATACTGAAACAATTTAGAATCATATTTAGCTTGCAACAGTTCAATTAACTTAAGTGCTGAAACATGCTCTCTAGCTGGTAACTAGTTTAATCGGTTACTATTACAAGAAATAATTTCTTCAGGGTTGGGGCTCCCTGATGTCCCCTCTGGAGATGGCATGGCTATGCATAGGTATGTGGCAATGGTAAGGCAATGAGTCCAGCAAAGATCTCTGACTTAATAAAGGAGAAAAGTCAAAGAAACCAATTTCTTATAATAATAATAATAACAACAACAATAACAACAACAACTACCTTGGTATGGGTTTCCATCTTTGACTCTGAATTTTATGACCTCCCGTTTAAGGCATTTGACTGCTAACCTGAAGGAAGGCTATAGGTTCAAACCCACCAGCCACTCCTCGGAAGGTAGGCTGGGCAATCTTCTTCTGTACTGATACCGCCTCAGAAACCCAAGAAGGGGTCACTATGAGTCGGTTCCGACTCCACCTCAGTGATTGCGTTTTTTGTTTGGTTGTACCTAAAGCATCTGACTGCTAACCAGAAGGCTGGGGTTTAAACCCATCAGCCACTCCTTGGAAGGAAGGCTGGGTAATCTATTTCCACAGTGATACCACCTTGGAAACCCAAGGAGGGGTCTCTATGAGTCAGAACTGACTCGACAGCAGTGTTTGTTTTTCTGGTTGTCTTAGAAGCAAGATGAGGGGGTGGTATGGGTCAAGGGTTGAAGATTTTGAAAACTATTGTAAGTTTAGAAAACTATATGCTTAGCCATGAGCCAGCGTGATAAATAGGAAACAAAGCTGAAAGTCAGGAACACTGTGAAGAGCGATTAGCTGGGACAGTTGGAGCAGCTGCTAAGGCAACTCCAGACACCTGGAAAGAAGGATTCCCTTCTGGTTTGCACCAAGGCTGAATTGTTCTAATTGCATTTGCATTAAAAGGGACTACTGGCAAATTGCAAAAGGATACATACAGTAGGGAAACATTATGTAAATTTTAAAAAGACACAAAATAATACTGCATCTTACTTTTAGATATATGGAAATATAGTTAAAAACGGATGGGAATAATACACACAAACCACAGGGCAGAGATTAATACTGAGGAGGGAGGGAAATGTGCAAATCAGGCATAGAGAGCCTAAGGCACTTGACTGCTAACCAGAAGGCTGGCGGTTCAAACCCACCAGCCACTCCTCGGAAGGAAGGTTGGGCAATCCTACTTCCGTAG
>NW_006921933.1:613253-682353 GCF_000298275.1 Orycteropus afer afer
AATGGGCTGGTGAGTTTGAACTGCCAGCCTTCTGGTTAGCAGTCCAATGCTTTAGGCACTATGCCACTAGAGTTCCTAGTTAGCAGAGCAACAACTAGTCTAGCTGTTGATCAAACAACTGGATGCCATGACCTAGGCAAGTTGGAACGTGAAATTAGCCATGATAGTCAAGTTTTGCACATATTGTATTAATTCATTCCACATTCCTTGAACTCTTCCAACATGCTAGAAGCACTACTAGGTACTATGAACAGAAGTGGGGATTACACATGGATCCTACACCGATTATATAGCTGGCAGTGTAGTGAGAGAAAATGAAAGTATGTATTACATATATACATATGTAATCTATCAATCATCTATGTATCCATCTATATTTCTCATTGGGTCAATTTCTAAGAACTGTGACTACCATCATGCAGCTTCAACTGGATGGTAACAATACCTCTATACAAACTTTCAGTAATCAATTATCTCCAATGAAAAAATGTTTATTTGAGCATTAATATTTTACTCATGAAAGCACACAATTAAATAAATTTTGGAGTCAACTGGACTTTGTCCAAATCTGGACAATTACTTAACTTCTCTAAACATCCATTTTGTCCTCTGATAGCTGCGTAACTACTTCATTCCTGGGTTATGAAGATTAATTAGGAAAACTAATTTAAAGAATCAAGTAAATGCCCAAAATCCTGTTGTTGTCTATTTGATTCTAAAGTGTTACAGAGTAGAACTGCTCCACAGGGTTTTCTGGAGTATAATCTTTACAGAAGCAGCTCACCGGGCCTTTCTTCTATGGAACCAAGGGGTAGGCTCAAACTGCCAACTTTTTAGTTAACAGCCAGGCATAAACCATTTATTTGCAAAGTGCCCAGAAGATAGTAATTCCACAGTAAAGGTTGGCTGGTAGCATCATCATAATTTTTACTGCTTTGATGAAACCCTAAATTTACTGGACTTTCAAGTGGAAGATGGCTTTTCATATTTGCCTTCTCACTGGAACTGGAAGATTCATCTAATTTAAAATGAGGAAAATGGAAATATGTCAAATTAAGCAATATTATTACCTAAGGCTAAATTGCTGGGAAACAAGACCAGATGTGTCAGTAAGAGTTGATTATAAGAAAAGAAATAACCAAGTCCATGAAGTTGCCAAATAGGATTGGTATGGCTAAGCTTTTAAGAGAGTGAAAGGAACATTCACCCCAATGCTGTGAATTTACATATCTCCACGGTGTCTAACATGTATCACTTCTGAAGGGGGTCAAGTTTAATATTAGAAATAGAAGGACACTTTCTTCAAAGTATCATGGAAATGTGATGAGCCCTGTCTATTACATACAGGTAGGGCCATCTTTTTTTAATCATTCTCTAAAATTGCAGCTCAAAAGTTCTGTCTAAAAGACCTTGCCATGGAAATCCCTGAGAGCCTCCAATAAATTTAGTGGCCAAACACAAATAGGATTGTAATAAACCCCTCTGAGCAAACACCAGGCTAGCAAAGGCCAGTTGCTATCTGGCTGACACAGAACCACCCACACACATCAAAACAGCTCTGTGAGGTCCATTCCCTTCTTCACAACTCTACTGACCTAACTGTGCAATCACTTCTTTTGTTTACACAACCCCACGTCATGAGTTGGCATAAAAGGCAAATAAGAAATCATGGGAACCTTTGTCTAAACCTTGCTTTGTACCTGAAGTTCAACTGTGTTTGGTTAACCTTCTATTTATTCCTTCTCTTTCCTTCACCTGACCTTTGTCTTAGTCTTTGCCATGGTGTGCCATGGTAGACGGTAGTACAATGACATCATGTGACAAAGGAACTCTTATGAGCTCTTGATGAATTGTTTCATTCATCAGGTACACACACAGACACTCCCTTCTTATGCCACCACACCTGCTGTGGAAATAGAAAAATGTCAGTCCAACCTACAGCTACTTCCCACCCTCCAGATAATGAGAAAAATGTGGTAGGCCAAACATTGGGTAGTGCACTCCAATTTTTGCTTTCCTTCCAATTGTTTCCATATTGCATAGTATAAACTAAATTCAGACTGTTGACCCTAGGAAAGGCAGGTCAAGGAATGGACACCAGGATGCTTTTCCCAAACAGTTAGATAATTGGAGGGGAATAAAGCCATGCATGTCACTTGATCACTAAGTTACCTACCTGACATGAAAGTAACACGGACACATCACAGGCTGTGTGACCAGTTTACCAACTTACCCTTCTGTAGGAAGCAGAGTAATTAATCATCACTCTCTTACAGTCTACACACAGTCCTGACAACAAATAGGGAAGTCCTTACAGGGAGCAATACCTCTAAGGCTGTGAAACATTAGTTTCATCCATTTGATGAAAGGGTATAGCGATCAAGCTGAAAACCTGCTCACTGGTTAAACTAGGAATAAGCTCAGCCTCATTTTCATTTAAGAATTGAGTAGGTCTTTTAAGTGCACTATGAAGTTATATTTGGAATAAGAAAGAGACACTGTTGGAAATAAAGTAAGAAAGCAATGCTGTGAATGAAGACAAGACTTGATTTCCACCAACACCAAAGTCAATCAACAGAAAGTACCTGTGAATTCCCTTAAATGACTTGCTTAAGGGTATTTTGTGGTAACTGTATTACTATAGCCTTTTTCCCCCATCAATTAGTATTGTTAAAGAGAAGCTTGACTATAGCGTTCCTAACAGCAGCAAAAATAAATTCCCTCCAATTAAGTAGTCTAATAAGCTATTTAGGATTTTACCACTTAACGTTCTTTCCTTCCCATTTAATTTTGGCTTTCACTTGAATGTCATCTTGTTGAAAATCCATCACAGAAAACTACGTGGGGAAAAGAAGATAACGTTGTTAAGTGCCCCTGATGTTCAAAAATGAGCAGAAGCACAATATTTTTTCTACATCACCCCAGGATTTTTCCGAATAATTCAGTTCCTTCCTACTAAAAATTAATATATGAAAATGGTCAATATGCAAATTCAAATATCACACTAGCTACTTGCCTTCAGTAAGTGCTATATGCATAAATTTGAAACAATACAATATTTTAAGGTTCTTGATTATAATACTGCCGTGGTGTGCATATGTGCATGTAGAATTATGCTCATTTAATTTAATCATGAAAATATTATGGGATCATTTGGTTTTCTCCTCTAAAAGTTCTCTCACTTTTTTCAAGGAATTAATTCCCTTTCGGCCTTTCTGTAAGTCCACTGATGGCAAGGAATGGCTTTGAGCTAAAATGAAGATGACCTCATGCCTACAGAATTATGGACAGAACGTGCGTACTAGTAATGGAGAGATTTTAGACCTTTCAGTAGAACCTGGTCCTAGAAATACCCACTCTTTATCATTGCTTCTTTCTACTGGTTCCCATTGTCTCTGAATGCTGGGACTTTGCCCAGGGGCAGTCACCTGATTATAACACTAGAGAGTTGGAAACCAGCCCAAGTGACTCACATTCCACATGCTTGACTGGAGCTCTGGGGACTCTGCAGAATTACTGAAATCACATGGGAAGTATTTGAGGGGAGCAAGGGGGTAGAAGACATTTAACTTCACAAATATGCACTGGAAGAACAGATAATGTCAAAGGCAAGTAGAAAAATCAGGCACATTGAATGGAAAGGAAGAATCATTGTCCATAGGTCATTGCATATTATCCTCCTCTGACCAAAGAAATCTTATTTCTTCTTTACAGAAAAACTATGTTGCTTTTCCCCAACCTATTAGCAGAGACCAGTGAACAGAAATAGACTGTGTTGCACCTATCAATAGAATCTATACAGTGTCCTTTTCCCAGGGATTAATTCAGCTTTTGATTAAACCTTTCTGAGATTTAAATCATGAGGTTACAAACCTCCACAGAACTCCTCTATGAGTTGTGCCCTTCTTTATTACTCTCCACTGTTTGATAAAGTAGCGAGATTGATTTATAATGGTGTGTGGTGCCTTTGAAAACAAGAGATAGCAATGAGAATTGGAAAATGGAAGATTAATATAACGTAAATATTGCAAAGAGTACACTTTGGTTAAAATATTCCATAATTAATGCTGAGTTACAACTGTGTTGCTAGTAACGCTAGTGTCAAATGAGTATAATAATGTTGTCAGGGCTGTAAATTATACCCAATGATTAGCTAAATAACACTACAAAGAAGAGAAAACTGGCAGTGCTGAAACAGAATTTAGACCTAATACCATATTGTATACAGTTCAGCAGATTTAGTTTGGAGGACTTTTGAATTTTTAAATAAACTATTCATATCAAGAGCTCATTTCTTTTTGTCAGCCTAATTTTGGATTCAACAATTATTTTGGCATTAGCATCATCAAGGATGGAAGTGATTTAATGTTTTGAGGACAACATGGAATGAACCCTTTATCTCTATTCAGAATGCCCCAACAACAAACTAGGGCTAATACTGTTGCTTCTTAAGATCTTATGTTTTCTCTCTGCCCTCAAAGGGTTTATAAGGGCAAAATGTTGACTCTTTAAAAGGAAAGTGTACATTACTTTAATGTCCTTGCTTGTTCTAGCCAGAAGATGAAAAATGCTATATGTGAAGACGAGGCCCGATCCAAGGTTTATCACTGACTCTCAGAAGGGCTTCAAATCCACAGGTACAGATGACTGCAGTATTTGGGTGTGACAATGGCTGTTTTTTTTTTTTTTTTTTTCCCCACCATTTTGATAAAAGAATTAGCAATATCTATATTAATATAGAAAATAAATTGATCCACAGGAAGTGTCCCCCATGTTATTTAGCAGTTTTTGATGCACTGTAAGGAGTTCTGGGGGCACAGTGCCTTAGGCAAGAGTCATAGTCAATAAAACACAAGTAAACATCTTTCTGGTATTC
This sequence comes from Orycteropus afer afer, assembly GCF_000298275.1. Classification (NCBI taxonomy): domain Eukaryota; kingdom Metazoa; phylum Chordata; class Mammalia; order Tubulidentata; family Orycteropodidae; genus Orycteropus; species Orycteropus afer. Next base: position 618,130 of record NW_006921933.1, read on the forward strand.
TTTGCCTTGAGCCAAGATCCATCTGACAACAGCTATGATATCCCTTGTTCCACGTCCTCTTCTGAATCCGGCTTGAACCTCTGGAAGTTCTCTGTCAATATACTGCTGCAAACGTTTCTGAATTATCTTCAGTAATATCTTACTTGCATGTGACATTAGTGATATTGTTCTATAATTTCTACATTCTGTGGGATCACCTTTCTTTGGAATGGGCACAAATATGGATCTCTTCCAGTCAGTTGGCCAGGTAGCTGTCCTCCAAATCTCTTGGCATAACTGAGTGAGCGCCTCCAATGGGGCATCTGTTTGTTGAAATATCTCAATCGGTATGCCATCAATTCCCGGAGCCTTGTTCTTCGCCAGTTCTTTCATTGCAGCTTTGACTTCTTCCTTCATTACCATTGGTTCTAGATCATATGCCACTTCCTGAAATGGATGAAGATCGATCAGTTCTTTTTGGTACAGTGACTCTGTGTATTCCTGCCATCTTCTCTTGATGTTTCCTGCATCATTCAATATTTTGCCCATAGAATCTCTCACTATTGCAACTCGAGGCTTCAATTTTTTCTTCAGTTCTTTCAGTTTGAGAAATGCTGAGCGTGTTCTTCCCTTTTGGTTTTCAGACTCCAGGTCTTTGCACATTTCATTATAGTAATTGGCTTTGTCTACTCGAGCTGCTCTCTGAAATCTTCTGTTCAGCTCTTTTACCTTTCCATTTCTTCCATTTGCTTTAGCGATTCTCCGCTCAAGGGCAAGGTTCAGAGTCTCTTCTGTCATCCACTTTGGTCTTCTCTTCTTTTCTTGTCTTTTTAGTGATCTCTTGCTTTCTTCATGGATAATGTTCTTGATATCTTCCTACAATTCATCTGGAATTTCAAACCAGAAAGATGTTTACTTGTGTTTTATTGACTATGCAAAGGCATTTGATTGTGTGGATCATGACAAATTATGGATAACATTGAGAAGAATGGGAATCCCTGAGCACTTGATTGTACTCATGAGGAATCTGTACCTTGACCAGGAGGCTGTCGTTCGAACAGAACAAGGGGACACTACATGGTTTAAAATCAAGAAGGGAGTGTGTCAGGGTTGTATTCTTTCTCCACACTTATTCAATCTATATGCTGAGCAAATAATCCGAGAAGCTGGACTATATGAAGAAAAACGTGGTATCAGGATTGGAGGAAGAATCATTAACAACCTGAGATATGCAGACGATACAACTTTGCTTGCTGAAAGTGAGGATGACTTAAGGCACCTACTGATGAAGGTTGAAGAATACAGTCTGCAGTATGGATTACATCTCAACATAAAGAAAACAAAAATCCTCACAACTGGACCAATGAGCAGCATCACAATCAATGGAGAGAAGATTGAGGTTGTCAAGGAATTCACATTGCTTGGTTCTACAATCGATGCCAACGGAAGCAGCAGTCAGGACATTAGACGTCGTGTAGCATTGGGAAAGTCAACTGCGAAGGAACTGTTTCAAGTGCTGAGGAGCAAGGATATCTCCTTGAGGACTAAGGTGCGCCTGACACAAGCCATGATATTTCCAATCACCTTGTATGCATGTGAGAGCTGGACAATGAATAGGGAAGACTGAAGAAGAGTTGATGCTTTTGAGTTGTGGTGCTGGCGAAGAATACTGAAAGTACCATGGACTGCTAAAAGAACTAACAGATCTGTCCTGGAGGAAGTGCAGCCAGAATGCTCCTTGGAAGCAAGAATGGCCAGACTTCGTCTCACCTATTTTGGTCATGTTGTAAGAAGGGACCATTCCCTGGAGAAGGATGTCATGCTTGGTAGGGTGGAGGGTCGACGAAAGAGGGGGAGGCCTTCAACGAGATGGATTGATACAGTGGCTGCGATGATGGGCTCGAGTATAGCAGGGATTGTGGGGCTGGTGCGGGATCGGGCAGTGTTTCGTTCTGCTGTGCATGGGGTCGCTATGAGTCGGAAACGACTCGACGGCACTTAACAACAACAACAACAACAACAAGTGCCTTAGGCTGCTAACCAGAAAGTCAGAGGTTCAAACCCACCAGCCACTCCATGGAAGGACGATGGGTCAATCTACTTCCATAAAGATTTACTGCCTCAAAACCCTATAGAGGTCATTCTGAGTTGGAATTGACTCAATGTCAGGGAGTTTGGTGGGCTTTGTTTTATTTTGTTTTTGGTATTGATAGCTCTATCACATTGTCAATAATTGCAAACATTACTTTTTTCTCTTGGAGACTTGAGGGAGAGGTGAAACACACTGGGTTGCCATGAGTCAGAATCAACTAAAAGGCAACAGTTCCCCCCCCCCTCCCCACTGTTATTTCATCACCTTAATGCTATGCTCATGTTGGGTCTTGCAATGCAAGTGGTTGGGTGAGAGGATGACCATCTAAAAGTGGAAGCTGGTGGATCAATAATCATGCATTCTCTGACATTAGGACAAGTGCCACTTACCAGGCACAATGGACATCCTGACAGTGAGAGCCATCAGCAGCTATCAGCTCATCTCAGATTTAACCTGATGGCTTCTGTGTGATGGAATACTGAATCCTGTGACAAGCCTTCTCTTGGAGAAATATTCTGTCCATCTACAGTGGAACTGCTCGCTAAGCTGAATATTAAGCAACTCCCTCCCTAGGGGCAATGGTGTGCTATTATAAATATACACTTTCCAGAGTTAAGTACAAAAACAGAGCTAATCCATTTGACAAAGTTCCATGTCCCTCCTCAGCTTTTTACATTCATTACAGAAATCACCACTTGTGCTTTTGCCATTTGAAAGATGGCAAGAGGAAATTCAGAAGGTGCACATTACCTGAGAACTGGAATCCACCATGAATATGGAAACACAGGGAGAAAGGGAGGTAGGGCTGAGAGGAAATTGAATAATCGTAAGAAAGTAATGGATACTGAGCTGAGACACATGCCAGGAGTTTGGTTTCGATAAATAACAAAAGCAGACATAGATTTGAAACATTCGTTTCCCTTTATTAGCTCAGTGAGGCTGATGTGTACTGCACATTAAAAAAAAAAAAAAAAATCACAGGAATTTTCATACAATGAATAAAACCACAACAATACATGTAGAATTGGCAGATGGAAAAAACAGCCCAGCAAAGGGCTCAACTAATAGCTCACTTTCCCTGTTCAGCATAGTTCAACCAACAGTATTACACTTTCACCTACACATCTTAAAGTAGCTCCATCAAATCAGCAGTTCACATTATTGAAAATGTCTGTCACATAGGTACAAATTTAGAATCATCACATTATATTACATGGCTATTCTAGGTCACCTATACATCAGGTCTTACACTACAGTGATTGAAGTTCTTGTCACAGCCATCAAAAAAGGACACAGAATCATTACCTACTGTAAGCTCACATCTAAAGGCATGAAAAGGTTTCCTTTTTTTCAACTGACCCAACCATCATACCCCAATAGTGCAAAGTTCCCTCTCTGTGGCTTTGAATGTTGACAGCCCAACCATTGTTCTCGGAGTTGCTTAGCAAAAAATGGTTTCTGTTGCGCTGGAAGAATTATTCTGCTACACCTCTTTTAAAAAAAATTTAAAAAATAACCACCCACATTTCAAAAGGACCAGTTCGGTTACCAAAACTATCGATGTGGTACTTACCACAGCATGAAGGCAATGGCCCACGGTCATCTAAAAATCCTACAGGTCTATGCTGAAATTTGCCTCCAGTGAGGATGGCATGCATGTGTTAATTTGAAATATTCTCTCCCAAAATAATAATAAAAAAAAAAATGAAAATAAAAGGAACACAGTTTACATTTTGATGGGCTACCCACAGTGTCTGCATAAGATACAAAAGCTCTATTCCGATGGTTTAGTGATGCTTTCCTTGCACTAATTTTAGATGCAATTTGAAGTCCATGGAGGAAAACTATCTTCATGGTAACAATATTTGTCAGGCCAGAGGGGGAAGAAATTAATCCTCAACATGAAATCAGTAGTGCTGTGTTTTGATAAATAAGAAAAGAAACCAAGTCTTTTACTCATGGTCAGCAATCCAGGGCAAAAAAGAGAATATATTTAAAATTGGATCACAAAAAATTTAAAGGCAAAATAGATAACACATCTGGTCCTTGAACATATAATATGATTTACTAAATATTGATTTCTTAAAAATAATTTATTGCTCTTAATAGTCTTTTTATTATTATTATTATTCTACAACAGAAGATACTCAAACTTCAGAAAGAAAGACTGTAAACTTTAGTTTGGCGTTCACACAGAGTTAAAATACCTGCATTTAACCTACAGAACAACAAGAATTAGGCGGATTAAAGATATGTTACCATCGTAACGCAGAACCTGTGATCAAGTTCTTTTATTTTATAGTATTTTTATTGCTTTCTATCTACTTAGAAATAAGAAGCCAAAAAATCAAGCAAGCATCCGACAGGACAGACAGTGGATTCACTCAGAACACAATATGCTGGTGATAACTGAATGCAGCTATCAAAATCAGCTGCATCGGCCTGGGGGTGAAATCCGGTTTAAGATGGTGTTGGGCAAGAGAAAAGAATAGAACGGTTAAGTAGTAGATCTACCACGTCTTCCAGAGAAGTCATGTCTGCCAAACACTGACCCAACCTCAACTGAGAAAAGTGCATACACACTCCAAGCTTTACAAAATTCCGTTGCAGGGACTCCACACTCAGATGAAATCCTGGTGCTCAAAATGGAGGTTTTGCTGAAGTTTTTATTATTAGTAGTAGTATTAGTATTATTGAATTTAGCAGAAGCAATGTCATCAAGAACAACATCATGGTCACATAAGAGGCCATGCTAGTGCAAGTAGAAACACTGCTTCTGCAAAAGATGATTTTTTTTTTTTTTTTTTCCAAATGAAGCACTTAAACTCCAACCTGACAAGTGCCATGCATCCTAGGTAGAAAATTTCCACTGGCTTTATTATTTTCATCATCTCATAATTTATAATAAATAGGCTCTCTGCAACTGATAAATATGTCTCTTTAGTAAACAAAGGAATGAAATATCAGTATTTATACAGGATGCATAACTGTAAAAAATACAGATAAATACCATCATCATACTCTGCCAAGGGAAAGATACTGGCTTCAAAGATAGTTTTCAGACACACATTAATTATTGTAAAAATCATACCATAATTATTACCTCAGCATTTTGTATCAAATTAAAATCACAAAAATTAAAACAAAACAGCATTTTTAAAAAGATTTTTGACCTCTAGTTTCAAAACTACTGTTGATAGAGAAAATAAAAACATTTCTTAATGGTTACCCATTGAGAGACTTTACATAAAATCATGATATCTTCTAGAAAAATTTTAGATGAGAAAATTTCATTCCCCTAACAAATCCAGTGTATAAAACTTCAAAGAAAAACAAGCAACAAGAAAATGTGGAAAAATATCGCAGAAGTGGTTAACACTTTTAGAGGACAAGGATACTTCTTGACAAGATGCTTAAGATCGAAGCTCACCTAAGAAGGGATGAATTGCAGAAAGCATCGTTTTGCTGTTGTTGCACTCAACGGACATACACACTGTCTTTTTGTGGGTTTTTTTTTTTTTTTTACAATCAAATATATATAAGCAATAAGTTCAGCTTCTAAATATGTTAGTGTACAATAATTGTTTCACCTCATAATTACATCTGAATATTCTTGATTAAGAAAAATTTAGCAGTTTTGAAAAGAAGGCTGCATTTACAGTGCATAGCTGTAACAAAAAAAGAACATCATTGTATAATATGTACACAAAATAAAAATACTCCATTTAACATCTGTAAATACTTAACTACATCGGAGAATGTAGCAATTACACTATCTGAACACATCCCAGAGAGTTCTACCAACTCTCATTAGTAATGTAATGCCGTGTCCACGCCTTAGAAAGAACCACCGAACAAGCTCCGTGCTTGACCACTGACAAGGCTTTTGACATTTGCAGTGGAAGATCAACATTTTGGACATTTACATGGGTGTCAGAATAAAGGATGAACTACAGAAACTTTAAAATGTTAGGAAAGATTTAGCATTCTGGTGCCCACAGTATCTTCTCCCACCCAGACTCCATGGCAAACAGAAAATAAGAAAAAAAAAAAAAGGGAAAGAGAGAGAGAAAAAGAGAGAGACAGGATATTAGTTCTACAGAACTGTGGTTTCTTCGGCATGGTCATATGATCATAACGTTACGAGAGAAAGCTTGCTTCAAGTTGATTTTGCACTTTCTTAAAAAACAGAGTACAGTGGCTGAAGTGCAGACGTCAGAGGCTGTCATTTTAGGGCGGTTTGTGGTTGGTTGCTTAGTTTTCTTTTTAATTTATATATATTTTTTTCCTTTTGAATAGAATAGGAACATTTTGAAGTTCTAGGTTTTAAGTGTATCTCCATGGAACTGCTGCCATTTGAAGGGGTTTGCCCTTGCACACTGTTGTCAGGTGTCCCTAATCCCCACCTGTGCACACACATACCCCCCCAAACCAGGCACACACGAGCATGCACGCACACACACACACACACACACACATACACTCCATCACCAAGAGTCTCCAGGGAAAGCAAAGCTGACACCCATGAATAAACCTGTGCTTACTGGATATCCATACTGTCTCTTTCCTCTTCAGCAGCTCTGTTCATGTAAACCATTGTTGTTCTTGTTCTATTGTTGGGTTTTTGTTTGTTTGTTTTTGTACAGAGAGTGTAAAGTAGGAGAAATTCCTACATGTGACTTGCAATATAGTCTGTTAGGGAAGGACGCGCTGTCCCGTGAGGTATTCACCATGCCTCTGTCATCCTCAGCCAGGGAACATGTTACCTGCGCAAGCTTCTCTGAGCTTCTTTCAGTAAACTATCAAAATCCAGAGAGTCATACTTGCTCTTGGTGGAAGCAGGATCAAAGTCATCTGAGTTTGAATCTGAAAGAAACCCAAACCAGTTTACATGCAACTTTTGCTGATGGCCGTGGATTATTCAATCACTCTCATTCAAGATTACCTGATCCACTGCAATGTACCTTATCAACGCCTTTAAAAAAAAGAATGCACGACTTACAGTGATATAGTACCAATAATTGGGGGAGGGTGTTTGAGAATGGTGACAATGGTGAGCTTTTTAAAACATTCATCTACTGAGTCATTTGATACTTAAAACACCTCCAAGAAGTAGGCAGGCAGACTTAATTTCTCCTTTTCATCAAAGGCCCTCCTGGCCCCTTCACCCACTCCTCAGGCATGATCAATGTCTTGCTGGAGGTTTCTCAACAACTGGGAAGTAAATATAAGAGTAGAAGCTGATTCCAACTAGCATCTAGGCCAGTTGAATGGGACTTCCCCCACTCCCCACCCTTTTAAGGCAGGAGAGACTTACAATCCAGTCACTCACTCTGGGACCCCAGTAACCATAGTGCAGACTCTCCCCGTTTAGAAGGTGTAGAGGAATACCTCAAATGCAACCAAACAGTTCAGGTGAGTCAATTCCAACTCATGACAACCCCATGTGTCGAGAGTAGAATTGTGTTCCACAGAATTTCAAGGGTGTAGTGTACTTCCATAGAGATACCATCTCGGAAACCCAAGGAGGGGTCGCTATGAGTCAGAATCGACTCGACGGCCCTGGAGCAACCTTTCATAAGCAGCTCACCAGGCCCTGCTTCCAAGGCATCTCTGGGTGGATTTGAACTGTCAACCTTTCAGTTGGTAATTGAGCACTTAACCCTTTACATCACCTAGGTTACAATCCTCATGTTGAGAGAGAGTAAATTTAGCCTCTTTATTCATTCATAACAAACAAAATGAAAACCCAAACCCCATTGCCATCTAGTCAATTCCAACTACTCATAGCAATGCCCATTGGGTTTCCAAAGCTGTAAAACTTTATAGAAGTAAACTGCCTTATCTTTCTCCTGCAGAGCAGCTGGTGGGTTTGAACTGCTGACTTGGTTAGCAGCCAAATGCCTTACCCACTATACCATATTCATTCATTCATCTATAGGAGCGGAAAAGTATACAGGTACAAAGAAAATCATGCTTTGTTTTGCTTTTTGGTCCTTACTCTAGCCTCAGTTAGCTTTCGTGGAAAGTTTCCCATGCCACTTCAAACAGCCCTTGACAAAACAGACATGTTGTAGCAATGTTGACTGCTGAGTGGAATTCTGCTAAATGTTTCTGATTTTTCTCCATTGCCGTCTAGGAAAACTCAGATATTTTTGCTGGTCTGGCAAGTGAGAAAGGTTACACTTGGAACTATAATGGACTACTTGGGAATATACTGGAATGCTTGGGAATATAACAGAAAGACTTGCAAATACACTCATTCCTTTGGAAACACTTATTTGAAGAGGGCAGCAGAAAGCATAGGAAACAAACGCTTTCTGATAAAATATTAACAAGTCAGCTAAAAGATGAACACTGCTGTGTTTTCCTCAGAATAAGCTATAAAGTAGAAATGTTCAAAGTGACAGATGAGCACATACTAGATATTCTGGAGGTCTAAGCACTGACCTCACAAGTTGTTTTGCTGAAGAGGCTGTGATCCCTCAAGCCCTCTAGCACAAGGCTGATTCGGTTTTCACCTAGCTTCAATCTTAGAAGCTCTGGTAACACAGTGATTAAGGTAATTGGCCGCTAACCAACAGGTTGATGGTTCAAACCCTCCAGCCTCTCTGTGGGTAAAGGATAAGGCAGTCTGCTTCTGTAAAGATTTACAGCTGTGGAAACCCTATGGGAAAGTTCTATTCTGTCCTATTGGGTCACTAAGAGCCAGAATTGGCTCGCTGGCAGTGGGTGTGGGTTTTGAACTTCAGTCTAGGACTTTAACCAACTTTGATTCAAAGGCAAGTAAATTTCTTCACTTATTCTTTTCTTTCATCTTTGTAATCCTCTTTCTTCACTGAGTTTTCCAGGAAGTGCTTCCAGTGAAGAAGAGCAAGAAAAACAACAAATATCCTAGAGTATTTCACAATTTAAAGCAAAGGCAAAAATGACCAATCTTCCCTTACTACTATCTTGAATGCTCAATTCTTCAATTCCAGTGGCTTTGATCTGTCCTCTCATCGACTAATGGATGGCATACTTGTAATAGTAAGGTCTTATGAGTAGCTATTGGACAAATCAAAATCTTTTTTTACAGTGATGTATTAAAAAAAATGTCTACCCATTGCTAGAGATTAGCCTGAAATTAGATTTCCACCTGCTTTGTAGACCAAGAAACAAGATTCTCCCAATGAGGGCAGGTTGTCTGACAAAAAGTCAGCATGCAGCCATCTAGAATATACATTCATAGCATCTCTTCATTGGAGGGGATTTTGAAAATATCTAAGATTTCCTAACTTTGGATTATTTTAAATGCAGCCCAGAATTGCCATGACTCAGCATTTTCTTTTGCAAATACTAAAGCGATTTTAGAACAGCAGTTCTCAAGAGTGACTTCATGGTGGAATATGATGGCTGGTGACCACAAACACATGCATTTTCACACAAACATACCCTAGGTCCCTGCACAACCTCTTTTTGGTTTCATGAGACCAGAATGTGGTTACATGCAATTCCCAAGTCAATAACATCAACTCCATTCCTTTCTCTCCCATTAAATAAACATATTGAAATACAAGTAAGATACTAGAAAATTTTTTTTAATAATAACTGAATAATTATTAAGTGGAATACATAAACTAAAAATAATTCTTTTTTAAAATAAATTGTTTGTAAATAATGACACTATTTTAATACAATTAATAATTTCACAATGGTATTCCTAACATCTAGAAAACTATTGGCACAAAATAGGTCAATTAAAATTGTTGAATTAATTAATCTTGAATTGGGATTTGGGATGTGAGTTTATGTAAATTTGTGTTATATATTCATGATACTAATAATGTCATTCGTTTCTTTAAATTAATAATAATCTTGTGATGAACATACTATTTTGTTTTGTTTTGTTTTAATATAAGTTCAACCCATAACTAATCCCTGATCAAAACTATTATAGTTTTACTAATTCCTTCTCTTCTGGTGCAATAGTTCTATTTTAATTTCTCTTTGTCTTTAAGATGTTCATCAAGGTCTTTTAGAATTAATTTGCTTCTAAGACAGCAAACATAATGGCACAGAGCCAACAGATTCACATTGTTCTTGTGGCTGAGTTGGTTCCAACTCACGGTAACTGTATGTACAACAGAAGGAAACGCTGCCCAGCCTGTACCATCTTCATGATAGTTGGACAGATGTGTAGAAACCAGGATTGAAGTCCTGGCTTAAGCACAGTAACTTTGAACAAGTTCCTTTGAATTCTGAGTCTCTTTTCTACAACTCACTTTTACATAGTATTGTTCTAATATCATTGCAGTTACCCATTATCTAGCTTCACTACTTGAGAAATAGCATGTGTGAGTTCAATTAATTTGCAAGAGCAAATTAAAAAAAAAGGTCAAATTCATCTAAACTGATAGGTCACTAAAGTATCCTGAGTCGCTTTCTCAAATTACTCAGAAAATTCTAGAATCTTGAGCCCACTATCATGATCATGAGGGTTCATGAAATAAAAATTGGAGGAGGGATTCAAACTCTACAAACACCTTCTAAAATATGTTTTTATCCTTTATTTCTATCCAACTTTCTTAATACATGTGTCTATTTTAAGTACAATTAATAAAATATTCCACATGTTAAGTGTCCTCATGAATGAGGTTCTGGTTTATTGAAATTAGTCTGTGTAGCACCAGTTTTGCTTTACTCAACACTCAATCCTTCTAAGAGCCCAGTATAGTGTTATGCCCACCATACTCAGTGATCATGCCTTGAAGCTTCTAATGTTACCTCTTCACAGAATGCTTCATCCTAAAGAAAATGAAAATCCACACAACTGGACCAATAAGCAAAATGATAAATGAAGAAAAGATTAAAGTTGTCAAAGAGTTCACTTTACTTGGATCCACAATCAACACTCATGGAAGCAGCAGTCAAGACATCAAATGTCATATTGCACTGAGCAAAGCTGCTGCAAAATACCACTTTAAAGTGCTGAAGAACAAAGATGTCACTTGGAACACTAAAGTGTTCTTGACTCAAGCCATGGTATTTTTAGTCACCTCATATGCAGGTGAAAACTGGATAATAAATAAGGAAGACCAAAGAAGAGCTGATGCCTTTGAATTGCGGTGTTGGTGAAGAATACTGAACATACCACAGACTACCAGAAGAATGAACAAATCTGTCCTGGAAGAACTGCAGTCAGAATTCTCCCTGGAAGGGACCATGGCCAGACTTTGTCTCACCTACTTGGATCATGTTGTCAGAAGGGACCATTCCCAGGAGAAGGATGTCATGTTTGGTAAAGTGGAGTCTCAATGATAAAAGGGAAGGCCCTCAACGAGACAGACTGCCACAGTGGCTGCAATGGTCCACTCAATCACAGGCAGCATCGAGGAGCTGGTGCAGGGCGAGACTAATTTCATTCTGTTGAGCACAGCGTCACTACCAGTTGGAACCGATTTGACGGCAACTGACAACACCTTCAGGGAGCAAAGACAAGATGTGGAAATTTTGACCTAAATTTGGCCTAATTTGATCTAAAGTTGATCTAAATTTTGATCTAAAGTTGACCCCTACTGTTAATTCTTCTACATTGAAAATGTTAAATTCCTAAATTCTCATTATCATCATTATTAACTAGAATCGCTTGGTTTTGGTGTTAGTTATCATCAAGTTGGCTTTGCCACATGGTGACCCCGTGTGTAACAGAATGAAACATGGCCTGGTCCTGTGCCAATTTCATGATCATTGGTATGTCTGAGTTCACTATTATGGAAATTGTGTCAATCCATTTCATGGAGAGATTTCCTCAGCTTCACTGACCCTCCACTTTACCAGACATGGTATCCTTCTCCAGTGTTCTGTCCCCACTTATGATGTATCCAAAGTAAATGAGCTGAAGTCTTGCACAATATTCTGTGATCCACGGTGTTTCCGTTGGCTAAATTTCTGAGGTAGATTGCCATGTCCTTCTTCCTAATCTTTATTAGTCTGGGAGCTCTGCTGAAACCTATCAACCACGGATGATCCTACAAGTATTTGCAATACCAGTGGCATATCTTTCAGCCTCATGGCAACATGCAAGCCACAACAGTAAAGATAAACTGACAGATAGGCCGTAGAGATATGGTGAAAGCTACTACATGTTCAAAAATATATTTATTTTAGCAACAAAAGTATAAGGCATTTTAAAATTAGTCTCATTTTACAAATGAAGAACCAGAAACAGAGGAGGGTTAATTGCTTGATCAAGGTCAGAAGCTAAGCCAGGTTTCAAATCAAGGCTGCAGAATTCCAAAACTAGGATTCTTTTGAGAATACTATGTCTAAGTTCATAAAAACTACCTCTCGTGCAATTGTAGAGCTTGAGGGAACTGGAAAAACCCATACGACTACAATACACATCAAATATACTTTTCTGAAAATATAGAGCTAGCTTAGCAATGGCACAGTTTCTCTTGCTGCTGGCTAGGCAGAGAGATAACGAGAGGGGAAGCATTCTTCTTAGAAATATTTCAGGGAGGCTCCAGTTCAATTTGGAAATACTATCCAATCCTCCCTCCACCAGTGATGAATCGTGATCTAAAGGCCCCTCTAGGTAGCTTATTTTAAACTCTAGATGTTTTAGAGACTAGAAACACCCTGGCCTTCATCACTGAAGAAAATAAGTCAAATCAACTCAAGACTTCAATCTGTCTTGACTTTTTTTTATCAGCCAACATTTGAACAAATGACTTGCCACCTTTTATATTTTCATTCCTAGGCCTCTATCTCTCTAACAGTCAGCTGCCTTTCCCCTGCTTTACACTATCTATTTAACTTGTGAAGTGAATGATAGCATATTCCCTCTGAAAAATGCACAGCACCTATATCAATTACTCTAGGAAAACATCACTTCCTTGGAAGGGAGGAAAAGAAAAATCCCCGTACTTGGTATTCATCTTTTTCTTTATACCAAGCCAATACAAGTGCAAACAGATTTCTAATAATGCACAGAAATAGATTTATATATTAATTGTATGGTGATCATAAATTCATTTGAATTATTATGTCATATGCACTAACTTTTTTTTTTTTTTCCTTTCACCACTTTCCTGACTTCATTCCTTCCAAAAAGAATGCAAAGGCTTATATGACGCAGGGTATATAGGGAATGACATGCTGAAAGAATGAAATTAAATGGAAAAGGAAATTAAGATGTTCATTGTAGCATTACTTATAATATCCAAAAATTGAAAATGGAATATATGCTTAGGTATGATGGATTAAATATTATGGTATTATTCACCCTACGCAATACTGTACAACCATTACAATGTGTTGGTCTATTAATTTTAATCCTGCAAATCACAGGGAGAAATGCATTTATAAACTATTAAGCTTGAAAAAAAAAGAATTCAAAAATTACATAGATAACATGACCTCAACTTTAAGAAACAGAGGATTTTGAGACAAAATACTGGCAGACAAATTGCTCAGTTGGTAACAGTGGTTTCATTACTGAGTGATAGGCTGATGGATGATTTCACTTTTCTTCTCAATATGTTTTTATAATTTGAACACGTTGCCCCTTGAGTCAGTACAACTTTTAAAATAGGAGAAAGGAATAACTATGTAGCCTTCAGTCTCTTGATCTATAAAATGGGGATGATAATAATAATATCCACCCCTTAGGAATATTGTGGTAATGCAACAACAACAAAAAAAAAAAAACTTGCCAATCTCTTGGTTCTGTGCCCAGCATATGTGAGCACTCAAAAAATTGACAGAGTTTTTATTTGTTATTTTTATCTTTTGTTTTAAAGTAAGAAAGTAGAGTGGGATTTGGCATATGAAGTGTTACTTTTCCCTTTCAAAATGCAATGATTAGAAAATGAAAACACTAATAATGAAGGAATAGAGAACAAGCCTTTTGCATGTTTAGTTCCACTGAACAATGACGATGCTATGTTCCTTACAAAAGAACTCTGGGAAGGCAGGGGACACATAAGCAGATTACAAACACATACATTCACACACAATGCACATGTACTACACATGCACACACACACACAAACACATGCACACACAATATACCACATAATATAGCACAGACACATGAAAAATATGAACGTACTGCACACACACCTCACCCAAAAAATAAAACAAGACAAAAACAGTATAATATTTTGGCACCTGGGCAGGTGGTACAAGAAATTTACTTCACTTCTGCCAAAACCTAAGCTACTTGCTTTTGAAACTGTCTCATACATTAAAAAAAAAAAAAAAATCTGTATTCAAATATTCCCTCTAGTAAAATAAAGTGATAGTCCAACTCAAGGTGCCTACAGATTATATTTGCTCCCATTTTGAGTTCTGCATTATGGATTCCTCATTCCATGTACAATAAAATCCATACCTAGGTCTGCATAGTTAGACTTGAAAAATTGCTTGCGTCCACAAAAGTATAGCTCGAAGTCAGTTTCATTCGACCTGCGCAAAGTGTATCCATTTTCAAGAGCAGCAAAAGCATCACAGGTGTAACGGTAGGTAATGAAACCATAGCTGTCCCTGCGACGGGCAAAGAAAAGTTCAAAGTCGGTTACAAAGCATTAGCATATATGACTGTAACCCTTTCTGCTTTGGGAGACTTCGCAAGTGCTAACGTCTGAACCACTGCATCCATTTATCAGTGTGATTGTCCTGTCAAGAAGCTAAATACTTATTTCTTGGACAGGAAATCTCAACTAAAAAGATTAATAAATACGAATGAAAGAAAATAAATAAGGTTTTGAACTCAATATGTCATCTTTCAATGCACTTACATTGGCAACTCCCATCCCAGTAATCTTATGGCCATAATTTTTTTACATACGTCAGCTTCTAAACAAGAAATAATCTTGGAGATTCTCACCCATCATCCCGAAGATTTACTGTGCACTCCTCAATTTCACCAAAAACTTCAAAACGGTCTCTCAGTTCTGAGCGTGTTGTGTCAGGTCTGATTTTACCGACATAAATCACACGGCGTTCTTCCTATGGGGGAAAAGTAAGGAGAGACTTTTGCTAGTTCTGGAGACAGGAAAGAAGTTGAGTCTAGAAGTATTCATAAAGATATAATCATGAACAAAATGGACCCATAGAGCATGCCAAATAGAACAAAACATGCTAAAATTGAATGAAAGATTATGCTTGATGCCAATTTTACTTTCATTTTCTCAAAATCCATCTCCTCTCTCACATACACTCACTCCATTTCACCTTTTCTCTCTTCCACCTTTCAGTCTATCTCTTCTTCTTCTTCTCCACATGGACTTGTATCCATTAGAAAGGAATCTGTGCCAATGATGATATTTTTACACTACTGAATAGCTGAAGAATAACTATTAAATCATTTAACCCTTATGACTTGATGGTTAACCTTCAAAATGGGTAAGAAACTGATCTGACTTCCAGAGATGTTTGAGTTCGTATTAACTCCAAACTCTAACAATGAGATGTACATGTGTGTATTGATAACTTTCAAAGTAGTGGTTCTTAAAGTCTAGTATGAATAAAAATCACCTGAAGTGCTTGTTAAAGCTGCAGATAATTGGGACTCAGCTGTACTAGAAAATAATTTTCAATGTTGGGTTCAATGATTGGAATTTTTAATGAGAACATGCAGTATTATTATCCAAGAATGTAGGTGGTCCAAAACAATAAGTTGAGACACACAGCCTTAAAATGTAGGCCTTTTTATGCCATTGGTGTCATTAGAATAAGAGCTAGATAAAAAGGGCTATAAATTATACTAAGCCAACAAATCTAGTCTGATGTTAAGAACAGAGTAGAAAGATGTGGCCTAATTTCCACAAAACAAGTCAATATGTACATAATCTGAAAGGCATCAGCAATTTAAAATCTCCAAAATATGGAAAGGATATTTTATTGCCCTAGGACAAATTCCTTTTTTAAAAAGCATGAATGCATTCTTAGTGTAAGAAGCAACCCTCCATCTGTTGTTCCAAGAAGACAAGGCCAAAGACAACAATGTCTCCCCAAAACTGAGAAATGTTTCTTTTGTGAAGAATATAAAGAGGTCCTACAAAAAATATATATGCATATCAATGAAGCTATAGGTCTCCCAAGGATGAATAAGAATGAAATGAATTTAAGATTGGATTTAAGTTAGATTGAAACAAAGACTGAAAAACACTGGACCAAAGTTCAGTTCTATCACTCGTCTATCAGTCTGTCAACATCCATGGAAGCAGCAGTCAAGAAATCAAATGATGTATTGCATTAGACAAATCTGCTGCAAAAGACCTTTTCAAAGTATTAGAAAGCAAAGAGGTCACTTTGAAGACTAAGGTGCACCTGACTGAAGCTATGGTGTTTTCAACTGCCATATAGGCATGCAAAAGCTTGACAATGAATAAGGAAGATTGAATAAGAATTGATGCCTTTGAAATATGATGTTCAAAACCAAAACCAGACTCACTCTGTTGAGTTGGATCCAACACAGCGACCCCTCCTTGGGTTTCCCGAGGCGGTATCACTATGGAAGCAGATTGCCCCATCTTCCTTCTGAGGAGTGGCTGGTAGGTTAGAACCACCAGCCTTCTGGTTAGAAGTCAAATCCTTAGGCACTACACCACCAGAGTTCCCAATTATGGTGTTAGCAAAGAATACTGAATATATCATGGATTGCCAGAAGAATGAACAAATCTGTCTTAGACAAAGTACAACCAGAGTGCTCCTTAGAAGTGAGGAAGGTGAGACTTCATCTCTCCTACTTTGGTGATGTTGTCAGGAGGGACCAGTGCTGGAGAAGGACATCATGCTTGGTAAAACAGAAGATCAGTGAAAAAGAGGAACACCTTTAACAAGAGGGTTTGCACAATGGCTGCAACAATGGGCTCAAACATAGCAATGATTGTGAGGATGGTGCAGCACTGGGCAATGTTTCGTTCTGTTGTACGTAGGGTTGCTTCAAGTCAGGACAGCACTTAACAACAATACTAGGTACAGTTTTAGGAGGTGCAAAAGGTCAATGAGCTCAGCTGGTAAGTGAAAGAGTAGAGTTTCAGGTACACATAGAGGGGCTTCAGAAGAAAGACTGGGAGATATTTTTTAAAAAAATCAGTCATTGAAAACCCAATGGAGCAGTTCTACTCAGACACACATGGGATCACCATGAGTCAGAACTGACTCAATGACAACTGGTTAAGATATAGATTTAGCTTATCTAATTGTTTACTCTGGACATGAAAAAGAGTCCTCTATCTTGAATGCTATCAAATGTAATTTAATCTTGAAGCAAAGAGATGTCCTACAGAATCTACTGAATGCCTTTCCTTTTCACATTCAGTAAAGCACCTAACCAAGAATGAGTACGCAATAAATGTCTGTACAATGGAATTGAACAATCCATAGGCCCTATAATATCTTCCTAGAAGATCTGAACATCCAGACCTCAATTTTATCACATGTAATACTCTTATTTCTATTTTCATCAGGATGCTTTTTCTAAGCTTCAGACTCAAATAAACTATTATCTGCCTGACATCTCAGATTGAATGTCCTGTTGTTCTTGTGAGGTGACACTGAGTTGGTGCCAACTCATAGCAACCCCATGCACAACAGAACGAAACACTGCCTGGTCATCCACCATCTCCACAATCCTTGCTGTACTTGAGCCCAGTGTTGCAACCACTGTGTCAATCCATCTGGTTGAGGGTCTTCCTCTTTGTCACAGACTCCCATTTTACCAAGCACAATATCCTTCTCCAGGGAATGGTCCCTTCTGACAACATGACCAAAGTACGTGAAATGAAGTCTGGCCATTCTCACTTCCAAGGAGCTTTCTGGCTACACTTCTTTCAGGACATATTTGTTCCTTCTTCTGGCAGTCCATGGTATTTTCAGTATTCTTGGCCAATGCCATAATTCAAAGGAATCAACTCTTCTTTGGTATTCCTTATTCATTGTCCAGCTTTCACACACATATGAGGTGACTGAGAATACCATAGCTTGGGTCAGGCACTCCTTAGTACTCAAAGTGATATCTTTGCTCTTCAACACTTCAAAAAGGTCTTTTATAGCCGATTTTCCCCTTGCAATATAATGTGTGATTTTTTGACTGCTGCTTCCATGGGTGTGGGATCCAAGTAAAAGGAAATCTTTGACAACTTATATCTTTTCTCCATTTATCATGATGCTGATCATTGGCCCCATTGTGAGGATTTTTGTTTTCTTTATGTTGAAGTGTAATCCATATGGCAGACTGTAGTCTTTAACCTTCATCAGTAAGTGCTTCATTTTCAGCAAGGAAGGTTGTATCATCTGCTTATCATAGGTTGTTAATGAGTCCTCCTCTAATTCTAATGCCACATTCTTCTTCATATAGTCCAACTTCTCAGATTATTTGCTCAGCATACAAATTGAAAAAGTATGGTGAAAGGATACAACCTTGACACACACCCTTCCTGATGTTAAAACATGCACCACTCGTCTGTCAATTTGTAGTACTGTGGTGGCAGGTGCGTTGCTGTAAGCCTGGAGGCTATGTCACTGGTATTTCAGACACCTGCAGGATCACCAATGTGGGACAGGTTTTAGTGGAGCTTCTAGACTAAGACAAACTGGGAAGAAAGATGGGGCCATCTACTTTGGAAAAAACATGACAAGTAAAAATCTTATGAACAGCAGTGGAACACTGTCTGATATATTATTGGATATCCTGTAGGCACCTCAAACTAGACAAACATGACCCAAACCAAACTACGTAATTTCCTATTATCCCCAGCTGTTCTTTCTCCAGTGTTCTTTATCAGTGAAGTTAACATGTTCTCTCTAGTGTTTCAAGGCAGAAACATAAGTACCACTCTCGACTCCTCCTTCTTTGTTACCTCCATATAGCCATCATTCATTAAATTGTTTTTGGCTTTATCTCCTAAATTTCTCTCTAGGCTGTCTCCTTTACTCCTGTAAACCAAGCTGTATCACTTTCTGGACTTTACCCTCCTCCAATCCATTCTTTCACTGTAGTCAGAATAGTTTTTGCTAAGAGGACAAGAATCTGATCATGCCACTTATCTTCTAAAACAGTCCAATGGCTTTGCATTGCTTTAGGTAACGAAGAAATCATTAAAAAGGGCCTATAAGGCCCTTTCTGGCTCTGTCTTCCTCGCTGGCTTGATCTCCCACATCCCATTTTTTCCTTTACTCTTTTTTTTCAAACATACTAACCTTCTACTTGTCCCCAGAACATGCTATGCTTCTTCTTTCTCCAAGTCCTTTGCAAAGATGTCCTTTGCTACCAGAATACCCTTCTTCCCACACTGCACCACCCCCAATCTCTACCACAAACCCATTTAAAAAACTATTGCCTATGTTGATTCCAACTCATGATGACACTACTGAACAAAGTAGAACTCTCTCACTGGGTTTTCAGAGTTATATCTTTACAAAAGCAGACACCACATCATTCTCCTGTGGAGCACCTGGTGGGTTTGAACCACTGGCCATTTGGTTAGCAGCCAAGCTCTTAACCACTGAGCCATCAGGGTATCTTCTGCCACAAACACAAACTTAAATTATGTTCAACAATCATTTCCTTCCCGAGACTTAAGATGAGGCTAGGCTTCCTATTAGCTGCTTTTATAGATCATTCTATTTCTCCTTTATAGTTCTATACCCAATTGTAATTAAACAATTAATAAGTTTATTCATTGTTTCATGGCTGTCTCCCTATTCCAATGAAAGCTTTATGAAAGCAGAGACCATATCTGTACAATGCACAACTCTCTCCTGAGAGTTTTACTGTGTTTCTGAAACACACTGTTGTTGTTGTCAGGTGCTATCAAGTCAGTTCTGACTCACTGTGATACTACATACAATAGAACAAAATACTGCCTGATTCTGCGCCATCCTCAAAATAGTTACTCTGCTTGATCCCATCGCTGTAGCTACTGTGTCCTTCATCTTGTTGAGATTCTTCCTCTTTTTCACTGACCATATGCAGTGTAGTAAATTACTTTGTGTGGTTTTTCTACCCATAAGTCTTTGTAAACTCCAAGGTGGGATTTGCTATGAGCAACTGAGGAGCTCCTGATTGCTGAAGGTGTCCACCTGGAGTATTTCTGTTGGGCGTGGCACAAAACAATGTTCTGGGAGCTCTCTCTCAGGTGCTTAGAGTTCTGATGCTATAGTTGGCTAGTTTGACCACCCTGCCGGGCTCAAAAGGGAGGCCTCCTGGATGCAGAACTCTCTCTGACTGCTGGTTCAGGAAGACGTGCTGCCGAAAGAGACACGAGCCCCTGAAAGAGACACGTGCTGCTGGGAAAGAGACGCAAGAGACACGCATTGCTGAGTGAGACACCGAGGGACCAGCAATGCTGGGAAAGAGACTGTGAGAGACTGTTGGCTGAGGGATGGTGGGCTGGGAGAGAGACTGAGCGTTCTTCCTGAACTTGAGTTGTAGCTTGGTGCTTCCCTAATAAACCCCGTAATCTGTGAGTTCTGTGTGGCCACTGCAGCGAATTATCGAACCCAGGAGAGAGGTAGTGGGTGCTTTGGGAGGAATGGTTGGAGAAAGGGCTGGAGGGAGGCAGCATGTCTGGCCTGGCAGGAATAGGCCTTGGGTTACTGCTGGTAATTCTGTCTTCCTCTTGTGGGGTTCTAGGAGGTCAGAATATGAGGCCTCCTTGCCGTTTTTGCACCATACTTTGAAGAGACAACTTTCCCCAGTTATTTCTTGAGTGCCTTCCAACTTGAGGGGCTCATCTTCCAACACTTTATCAGTTAATGTTCCACTGCTATTCACAAGGCTTTCAGTTGGCTAATTTTTCAGAAGTAGACCACCACATCCTTCTTCCTAGTGTGTCTTAGTCTGGAAGTTCGGCTAGAAACTGTACCCCATGGGTGACCCTGTCGGTATTTGAAAAACCAGTGGCATAGTTTCCAGCATCACAGTAACATGCAAGCTACCAAAGTACAACAAACTCAATAAATACTGATTAACTCATTCAGTTATCAATCAATGAATTCATCATGTCAACACTTACCCTGTACCCACAATTACATCAAAGTTCCTTAAGTGTGGTCCTTATTCCCTGAGACTCTCCAAGACAATAGAGAATGAAAGCTAGCTTTGAATGCTTTATCATAGGAAAAACCTCACCCAGGGAGCTCAGCTGAGTAAACTGACAAGAGTTGCTATGATTTTTGTTTACAGGCTGAAGTATAAGAAATGTGGAATAGCAACATGTGTGCTGCAGGGCTCTCACTTCTTAAAATCACCTCTGAAAGTCAGGAGTGGGACTGCTGAAACAGATGGTAAAACAGAATTCTTCTGAGAAGAGCTATGGAGCCTAAGTAACTGACCAGATGAAGTACAGCCAACAGAGCAGACTATGTGATTCGCATCCATGTAGACTGTATGTCTCAACTGAAGGCTGTAATTGTGTTGCTCCAGGGCACCCAGCATAGAGTGGAGGTCAATGAGTATAAATGGGTGGTGAGGCTCACCCTGGAGCAGCATTGCACACTTTTGCAGGGGACTCTCAAAACCACATTCCTCTCCGTTTACGCACACAGCCCTAGCCAAACAGCTGAATATGATGGGACCGTTAGCTAAACTTCCCAGCGCCCGCTTGCATGGGTGTTATGGATTTTTTAAATGAGCCTTTTAGGAAGGTTACCACTGCATAAAGGAAAGGGAGGGAGAAATGCAGAAGAGAAGGAAAGAAATGGAACCATCACAAAGAAATTGCTCAACTGCCATTATGGGAATATACACAGCCTATCTATTCAAGAGAATTTGAAGTTAAAGCTAAAATCGACCATATGTACGCCCATATGCAGACATATTGGGACAACTCCAAATTGCTACTTTATACAAAGTTGTATGCAACAATTATCCCACAAAGAAGATAAACCAGAGGACCTTCTATAATGGAAACTGATACATTCTGCCATAAAAATAGAAGACACAATCTAGAGAGAAAAAGGAAACCAAATAAATGGCTGGTCTGCAATCACTTAAATGACCTGTTTCACCATCATCTTATATGAGACCCAGGAATGCACCATGTCTATGCTGTCTTACAAAGATCAGAGCTTGAATGTATATTGGATTTCTCATTTGGGGAAATCATTGAAGTACTTGGTTTTCCTAGTGCTGTAGTGGAAATATAAGGCATCTGAAGGTCTGAAAAGCAAAGACAAAACTCTTTCCAAAATTGGCCAAAATGTCTAGCAAAGAACCGATTATTTTTTAACATGTTGCAGTTTTATTAGACAGATGAATAGATTCCATATCTTTAAAAAACCTTAACATTTGCAGCCAATTTTTCAAGACATTAATTTCTAAACAGGACATGAAAGGAAAAGAAATCAAAATGCTTAATAACATTTACAACTTCTTAAAGGCTTGGAGGAACTCTAAACCTTTGGAAAAAGCTCCTTGAAAAATGATTTTAAGACCAGATTTCACTATCGAGGAGGAAGGAACATTTATCAAATATCTTTTAGCTTCAATTTCCACAAAAGCTAGTGTGCTGATGGGTTAGATAATAAAACTAAAGATTTATGTTGCATTAACAGGTATAGTAAAACCTCATTATATCAAAACACAGGAGATAAATAAAGGGAAAAAAAAAACTGACTGAATTAACTGACTTTGCATTGTCAAACTCTTCATCAAAAAGACTAAAGGGGCTCCCAGTTAACTGGGAAAAACATACAACAGTTATTCTCATCAAATAATAACCTATTCCTGTTAAAAGAGGTTTGACTAAGAAAAGAAGGACAGTAGTAAAGAAACTAAGGTTTCTTAAACTCTAAAAAATCAAACCAAACTCACTGCCATAGAGTCAATTTGACTCCTAGCAATCCTTCCTTGGGTTTCTGAGGCAGTATCTCTAAGGAAGTAGATTGCCCAGTCTTCCTTCTGAGCAGTCGCTGGTGGATTTGAACCTCTACGCTTCTGGTTAGCAGCCAAATGCCTTAGGCACTACGCCACCAGAAATCAGCCATTCTGAACTTTATGGAGCACACTTCTATTCTGATACACACAGGGTCACCAGGAGTTGAAGTCGACTCAATGATAACTTTTTTTTTTTTTTTTTAGTGGAATATGTGTCAAGGAATCAGTTTGATGTTTCCTTACTTTTTTATTTTAAATAGGGTTTCTCACTTATACATCCTGTGGTAACAACAACAAAAATGATTTAATTCAGATTTTGTTGTTGTTGTTAGGTGCCATTGAGTCCTATTGGACTCATAGTGACCCTATGCACACCAGAAGAAAACACCGCCCGGTCCTGCACCAGCTCCATGATCCCTGCTATACTTGAGCCCATCGTCTCATCCACTGTGTCAATCCATCTCGTTGAGAGCCTTCCCCTTTTTTGTCAACCCTCCACCTTACCAAGCATGACATCCTTCTCCAGTGAATGGTCCCTTCTGAAAATATGAAAGTAGGTGACTCAAAGTCTGGCCATTCTTACTTCCAAGGAGCATTCTGGCTGCACTTCCTCCCAGACAGATCTGTTACTTCTTTTAGCAGTCCATGGTACTTTCAGCATTCTTTTCCAGCACCACAACTCAAAAGCATCAATTCCTCTTCGGTCTTCCTTATTCATTGTCCAGCTCTCACATGCATATGAGGTGATTAAATATATCATGGCTTGTGTCAGGTGCACCTTAGTCTTCAAGAAGACATCTTTGCTCCTCAACACTTGAAAGATGTCCTTTGCAGGTGACTTGCCCTGCAAAGGTTGCTATACATGCTATATGTTGTCTAATTTCCTGACTGCTGCTTCCATTAATGTCGATCATAGAACCAAGCAATGTGAAGTCTAACAACTTCAATCTTTTCTCCATTTATCATGATGCTGCTTATTGGTCCAGTTGTGAGGATTTTTGTGTTCTTTATGTTGAGATGTAATCCATACTGCAGACTGTATTCTTCAATCTTCATCAGTAAGTGCCTCAAGTCATCCTCACCTTCAGCAAGCAAAGTCGTGTAATCAGTGTATTGCAGGTTGTTAATGATTCTTCCTCCAATCTTGATGCCATGTTCTTCTTTATTCTGTACAGCTTCTCGGATTATTTGCTCAGCATATAGATTGAATAAGTATGGGGAAAGGATACAACCTTGACACACTCCCTTCTTGATTTTAAACCATGCAGTGTCCCCTTGTTCTGTTCAAATGACAGCCTCCTGTTCAATGTATAGGTTCCTCATGAGTACAATTAATTGTTCTGTAATGACGATTCTTCTCAATGTTATCCATAGTTTGTTATGATCCACACAATTAAATGCCTATGTGTAGTCAATAAAACACAAGTAAACAACTTTCTGGCACTCTTTGCTTTGAGCCAAGATCCATCTGACAGCAGCTATGATATCCCTTGTTCCACGTCCTCTTCTGAATCCAGCTTGCACCTCTGGATGTTCTCTGTCAATATACTGCTGCAACTGTTGCTGAGTTATCTTCATTAAGATCTTACTTGCCTGTGATATTAATAATACTGTTAGATAATTTCCACATTCTAGGAAATCACCTTTATTTGGAATGGGTACAAATATGGATGTCTTCCAGTCAGTTGGCGAGGTAGCTGTCTTCCAAATCTCTTGGCATAACCGAGTGAGCACCTCCAGTGGGGCATATGTTTGTTGTAATATCTCAATGGATATTCCATCAATTCCTGGAGCCTTGTTCTTTGCCACTTTCCTCAGTGCTTTTTGAAAAACACAGGCCCTTACCCCTCTCCTTCCCATGGAACGCAAAATAAAAGAAATGCAAACCACAAACCAAGAGGCCCAAAGATGATCAGTCATTAAATAATTTTAAGATTTACTTTTTAAAATTGAGATTTTAGTCCTCAGAATTTTAGTCTAAATTTCCATTTCAAAATAACATTAACATTCTTCTTCCTGTGCAAAGAATACTGCATATTAACTTTAGCAATGAGAAATTCACATTCCATTCCAGATTAGCTGAAAACTGACTTCCTCAAAAATATCAACAAAACTCTTACAGAAGAGGTGAATGATTTATCCCATGCCATTTCTACAGTGATAGTATAGCTAGATGCTCTCACTAAAAGAAAAAAAAAAAAAAAAGCAAGAAGAATGGATGGCCATTGAAAGAGATGGATGGGCAGAAAGAAATGCCAAAACTCTGACAAAATGCTAAACAATAGCTTTTCTTTCTAGCTCTTAATATTGATTAAACCCAACCCAACCCAACCCACTGCCACTGAAGCTTTTCCAACTCATAGCAACCCAACAGGGATTCCAAGCCTGTAAATCTTTACAGAAGCAGACTGCCTTGTCTCTCTCCTGTAGTGTGGCTGGTGGGTTCGAACTGCTGGCCTTTTGGTTACCAGCCAAATGCCTTACCACAGTATCACTAGAGCTTTTATATTCATTATATCTTAATATTGATTGCATACATTGAATTCAGTACCTATTGCTCTGAAGAGAGAAAACTAGCACTCAGTTTTCCAAAGTCCCCCTCCCATGTCCCACTGAGGAATATTCCTGCTTAGTGTCTAAGGCTGGATAAACATAAATAAATCCAAGTTAGGTATTTAAGAGCCAAGATGTAAACAAACACAATGATAAGTCAGAAAACATGGAAACTGTGGATGGAGACTATTCAGAACCACTTTTGATAATACTGAGCATTTCTATACAATGTGCTTTGATTCATGAGAGAATCTATATTCACACACATGAAATTTCTCTTGAAAAGAGACTTGAATATAGAATTACATTATTTTCTCCAAAGAGATACCTATGCGACATGAAACAACTTCCAAATGGAAGGGGCTCCTAATGATCAATGCGCTATTCCTGGCTCTGAGCTGCCTACCAACCAACAGAGAAGAGAAATGAGATGGCACAGCCATTGCTCAGCTCTCTGGTTTAGGTTTTAAGCACTGAACCATATCATCACATCTAGTTTTGCCCTTTAAATTAACATCCCATTATCATGTTTTCTGGCAGGAAACTGTACAGATTGCAAATTGAGTTGGACTTAGAACTCCACAAGAAATTAGAGCAGTGACAGTTTAGACATTAAATACTAGACTCTGGCTCACAGAGTCCCAAAATAACGAGAATTATTTCAAGTTTACAAGACTGAGAAAGGCAGAGAGTGAATTAAGTTCTTGAGAGCAAGGGTGGATGGGAATTGACGGAAGTGGCAGTGGGAAGAATGGCAACAGCCACCACGATAAATGCTTATGTCTCAGTGATAACTAACCAGGGGTTCACTTCACTCCCTGGCTGGTGCACTCGAGTTGGGCTAGATGAAGAGTTTTAGCAATGAGTGCACTGAAATATTTAGAGACAGCTCCTGACCCACCTTCTTCTCATGGAAGGCAAAATAAAAGAAATGCAAACCACAAAACAAGAGGAGAACACACTATCAGTCATTAAATAATTTTAAGATTTACTTTTTAATTGCTTTTTTGGAGCCACTGCTTTGTTGATACTCAAAGTACATGATCAGACTGTCTAATGGATGATCCAATGCTGCACCCCAGAAATTCCAAATGTAACATGTTATATATTCATTACTTTAAGGGTGTCTAAAGATCTGAATGGCAATCACCTACCTGCTCAATTTAGGTGAACCATCCCAGCTTCTTGGCTGTTTCATGAATGGTCTTTCAAGCTAATTTAGTCAAATGAGTCAGAAATCTTTGCACGTATCCCAGTGCTCAAGTCTACAAAGATACACTTTTGCCAGTGTACTACAGCACAAGAAGACAGGCCATTTTGTGGAAGAGAATCAATCAGAATCTTGTCCTGTGGGAAACTCACTCAGTAGTTCCATTGTGTCTTCAAGGCAGATTTCAAAATCCTTACCTATGACTTTTAGAACCCTTCACTATCTGTGTCTACCAAGTTCTAGTTAAATAACTAGCAGTTCCCAAATATGCCTTATTCTTTTCCAGAAACTTAATATTTGCTATGGGCCCCATCTAGATCAGCCATGTCCATTAAAAATATAATGCAGCATATGTCATTTTAAATTTTCTAATGGCTACAATAAGAGAAATAAACAGATAAAATTAATTCTAATAATATATTTTATGTAACTCATTATATCCAAAAATACTGTCATTTCAACTTGTTATAGATATACAAATTATTAATGAGATAGTAATACTTTTTCATATCAAGGCTCTGAATTTCAACATGTATTTTACACATTCAGTCCATCTTAATAATGACTAGCTGAATTAGCCATGTGGCTAATGGCTACTGTATTGGACAACACAGATATAGAAAACCACTTTCCTCCTTCCTTTTAAGATTCAGACCAATCTCACCCTTCCCTGGGAGGTCTTCCCCCATTCCTGGTGTGGGTGTCTGCACACATGCCACCAAAGCACCTTACACATCCCCTCCACAATAGCACTTATCACACTGTATTACCTGTTTGTGCGTTTTTATCTGCCAGTAGACTTGATGCTTTCTGTGTGTGGGGATGCTGCCTTATCTAATTGCATACGCCAAGCACCTAGCATAATGTTTGTCACATAAACTGTCATGAGTGTTCACTTACATTAAACAGAAAAAAAAAAAAACCCCTATAATTGGCCCAGTGGCAACTAGTTCAACAGTAAATCCAAAATGTCTATGAAACACTTGCCACCTGTAGATCACCATATTCCAAAAAATCAAACCAAACTCACTGCTGTCGAGTGGTATCTGACTCACAGTGACACCTCCTTGGGTTTCCAAGGCAGTATCACTATGAAAGTAGACTGTCCAACCTTCCTTCCAAGGGTCACTATATTAGTAAACTAAGAAACAGTCTCTGTACCCAAGTTTTATAAATCTGCTCTTGAAACAAAATTCAAGGAAAAAATAATCTTGAAGTCAAAATTCTCACAAGTGTCTAATTAATTTATAACAATTTGATATAAGCCAAGTTATCATGTACGCTACTTAAGTTCCCTTTCAAAGGGATTTGATACTGTCTTTGTCATGGAATTAACCAAGGAGCAGGTCAACATTTGTCACTCAAAGGGAAGGCAGAGTGATATCTGCTTCCAAGCTATGGCTAGTGAACTGAGGAGGGCTTTGGCTCAGCCGTCTACTATGGGACATAAACCAATCAAACGACTTGAAATGAGTGAAACTAGTGAAAAGACATCTGCCACCCTTCTTCTTCTTCTTTTTTTAACCTCGTTAAATATCTGGCACCAAAATATTTTTGGATAGTATAAAATAAACATGTCATTTATCTACATATTTTTGGTTAAGCTAATAATCTGGCTTTTGTTACAATTCCACTGCATTTTGCCCCTGTGAGCACATGCATGAGGAAATTATTCATCTCTTTCCTTAATGTCATATTGTTGGGGAAAGTCATAAGGTATTCTTTAAAAATAGAAATTCTCAAACATTGAAAGCACTGTCTTCCTACATGCTTTCTCAACATTATCCTCTTCTGTAATGATTAACTGCAATGTGCCATGTTAAAGGACTTTGTAAACTATATGGCACTATATAAATGTGAGTTATTATAATAATTGAACAGGTTATTAATTAAATACAGCAATAGTAGAAAAATTGAATTTTTAATTTTCATTATTCTTCTTAAGTGTTAACTAATGACACCCTGGCAGATCTTAATATCACAGCTCATTTGAAAGTTGAGAAAAATGAGGGAACGTGTTGCAATTTGCACAAGATTTTCGATTCAGTCTTAGGTAGATTCAAAGTTAAATGGCAACAACCACCCTATACTTTTAGCCTACGTATTCAGTTACTTCTTGCCTTCATCTTGAATGCTTGCAATGAACAAATCTCTCATTTATATCCTTTTCCTCCAGCTGGTAACTCTTGGCTAATGCTTGATTTTGACTCTTTTCAAACCAAAACCAACCTCACTGCCTACTGAGTCCATTCTGACTCATAAGGACTCCCATTGGGTTTCCGATAAACCTTTATGGAAGTAGATTGCCCATCTTCCCTCCATGGAGTGGCTAGTGTGTTTGAACCCCCAACCTTCTGGTTAGCAGTTACATGCCTTAGGCACTTTGCCACCAGAGCTCCTTTTGACTCCATTAGTCAACTCTTTGGTACAGGTTTCTCAAGCGTGTGTTGATGTTAGTGGGTTTTCTTAAGGATTCCAGATAAATCTAACCTTCATAGGAATATAGAATTTTTCTAAACTTCGGTTTGCATATAAGCAAGCTTTGTCAAAAACTGATCTTCACAGAACTGATTTTTAACAGCTAGCACAGCCAGGCAGCAGCTGCAGTGAACAGAAGCGAGGCCATTTCTGATTGATTAGCCATGGTCCCCTAGAGCAACATGTTGAAAAAGACCCTAATGCTCCATGGGAGCTCAGTGGGAAAGAGTTCCATGATCGATTAGGAATGTCTGCCCTGAGCGTGTACTGGATGCTGACAAAGAGAGTGCCTCCTATTTGTCAGCCAGGCTCTCGGTTGATTAGCTAATGCTTTCAGCTGCTAACTGAAAGAATGGGGGTTCAAGTCCACCCAGAGGAGCTTTGGAAGAAACAGCTGTCCAATCCACTTCCAAAAATCAGACGCTGAAAAACCCATGGAGCACAGCTCAACTCTGGCACACACGGGGTCGCCACGTATCGGAAGAATAAACTCAACGGCAGCTGTTAGAGAGCTGAGGTGGAGCCTACCCATTAACAAGCAGCTGATGCCTCGCACAAACCTGTGTAACCTAAGTTGGATCTTTACACTGAAGGAGTTAGTACCGTCTGGATGTCAAGTGAACATAATACCCTGCAGTAAGTGGTGCTGAAATTCATAACGAGTTCTTGAAAAGCAGCTCTTAAGAAATACGGCTATGTCAACTCCACATTTAGGTGTTGACCCAGCACAAGTAAGAAAGGATGACTTTCAAAGCACATCTCCCTCTATTGCTTCCCTTTCAATCTAACTTCAACCCAGTCTCTTCACAGACTATCTGTCAAGAAGATACAAACTGAGACCAAGCAGCCTTCCCTTCCTCATCTTTCACCCGAAGAAAGAAGCAACAGGGAACCATAAATACAACTTACTATCTGGCTGGGTGGAACCAGAATCGGACTAAAGAAATCTCTGCTCTCTTCACTTTTGAACACCACTGTTGAAATCTCCACTCCGCCCACTTTTGAAAATAATAGTGAACTTCAAAATGAAAATACAACTGAGCAACATACTGGCTTAACATTTTGTTTTCCAATAAGCTGTACTCAGAGCTCAGTAGACTCACTGACACCATAAAGTCAACAAAACAGAACAAAACTGAACATGGCCTATACTAATGAAAGCTTGGCTTTAGTTTTAGTTTCTAATCTACAAAAGATGAAAAAAAAAAAAAAAAAAGGCGATGACGTCGACAAAGAAACACTCCTTTAAATTGAGTCACCTCCCGGCTGCTTACAATTGCCTTCTGCCTCTGCCTCTCCCTCTGCTTGGCCCTTTCAGTCTCCCGCTTCTCATACTCTTTGCGGTATTCTTCCCTCTTCAGCTTCTCGTGCTCATACTCCTCGAAGCTGTCATACCTGGGAAACATAACTTCATCATTAAGTCAACCACCTCAATTTGCATGAGTAAAATTAATAATAATTGGGTGTGGGGGGGTACAAAACAGGGTCTTAGATAACACCTTGTTATCTAAGGAAAAAGGGGGGTGCAAAGAGGGGAGCAGAAGGGGGAGGAGATGCATACTTACCTGTGCCTCCGGCTGCAGGGTGACCTGGAGCACAAGGCCCCACACAATGCAGAGCTGTGATGTGTGCGGTGCCTGCAGTGACTTGACTCATAGTAGTGGCAAGATCTGGGAGAGAGGAGAAGAACAAAAAGGCGTTTGCAACTGCCACTTAACCCACGTTTATCAGCAATGTTGAGTATCCTGTGACGTGCCGTGTTAGGAAAAACGGCTTTTTCTTCCTAGCGACCAGTGAGATTTCCCGTGACAGTCTGTGATCATCTAGTCAGCTTAGAGGTCTGGGAATGATGTGTTTTCTCTCAGAGACTCTTATTGATGTTAACACTGAGCACCGGGTCTGGTACACTGTCAGCTTTATCTTGCATGGATCTCAACTCTCCTGGCACAGGGCAGCTCTCCTGGTAATGGAAAAAGTTAGATGAGCAAGTTTCTTACAAATTGCTCTCTCTGATCTGACCGGCTCCAGGCACCATGCTCAAGGCTGACAGATTTAAGAGAAGATGGGAAGAATGTGTGTGTAACAACAATCTCGTTACTTTCAGGGCAGTTGGCTGGCCTTGGGGTTTGAATGCTTTTTCTTTCTTTTTTTTTTTTATTTTTGGCTTTCTAGGAAAGCCTTGTGCTTGAGGTGGGTTTTGACAAGGTTTACCTTGAAGAGGATCTACTGCCTGGGGACCTTGATCTTGACCTGGAATACGGTGACCGGGAACATGACCTGTGTCGAGAAAAGGACCTGGAATGCGAACGCATCCTTTGGGGTCTTTGAGAAAATAAGGATTTGGGTGGCGACACTGAATCTCTACACGGAGAATTAAAAGAAGAGCAAGAAGGCGACACATCGAACAATGAATAGGATTGCGTGCCATCCCAAGGGTAGTTCAGTTTATCACTCTCATCTTCGCTGTCATCAAACAGGCCATCCATGGCTAGTCCTGAATTTATAAACATAGGTAGTTTGGAGAACTGTTCGTTACTGAAATCACTGTCCCTCAGTTCACTGGGCTTGTCTGCTTCGTCGTCAAAAACAGCTTGACTGGGATGACCAAAGTGCTTGTTCAGCTCAGCTCTGATTTCCTGGTCTTGGAGCTGTTTCCTGGTGCTGCAAGGAGAGACCAGCTTGCTCCCCTCCAAAGTGTCTCTCAAGTAGCACTGGTCTGAGTCTGTGGAAGAACGAATCTGCCCCTGCCAATCAGAGGACGCATGTTTATAGTCTGGTTGTCTGGAGTCTTGGAGCTCCTGTGAAATACTGATGAGTATTTTCGATTTGGAATTCAGTGACTGACAATAGTCATGGTCACCAAACAAGCGCAGACTGGGCCGCTTGGTCTTCCTTTCCTCCTGGCCACTGGTGAGCACCGAGGTCTTGCTGAGCTGTGCGTACAACTCAGATTTCTCGGGCCCCTTCTTGGTGGAGCTGTTTCCCGGGGTCCCAGAAGACTCGCTGTACCGGGCCTTCTTCAGTGGTGGTGAAAGCACAGTCTTGCAAGAGGACTTCAGCTTTGGAGAAGCCCTAAAAGGGGTATCTTGGCTGGCTTTATGAGGAGGAGTTGTGGGCGGAGTTAGGCCTAAGGCAGAAGAAGAAACAAAAAAACAAACAACAAAAAAAGAGGAGGGCATGGTGAGAGGCTTCAAGCGAAGAGATACTGTTTTAAAATGCCAAGATATGTTTCCTAACTTACCCACGATTTCAGACAAGGGTTAAAACTGAGGGAAAAAAGAGGAAACTAAATTCTTGACAAGACCTAAAAAAGTGATTCTCTTCCCCTAAGCCTCTGTCATCAAGAAAAGATGGATCTGGAATGCCAGGCAGCAGGGAGAGCCGTGATCTTTTGTATTTCAAACAACAATGCTAACAGAACCTGCTTCCCAGAAAACACTGATGCGTCACTGCTGGCCGTGACAGCATCAGGCGTTCCCAAGCTCACATTTTCAAGGGCGCTGTGTGGGCTACTTTGTGGAAAATTAACACAGCTGGACTCCGGGGAACCACAGAGGGCCTTGGGAGGGTTTGTCTGAAAAGTATGTGGCAGAGGACGCAAGTGGCTCAGGTTTCCTTGAATCATCAAGAAAATATAATCTTGGAACCAAGGTATTAGGCAATTAGGGGAAAAAAAAAAAAAAAAACTGGGGGGATATGACAACGAATGTGGGACATGGTAGAAATGAAATATGCAACTTCAAAGCGAGTTCAGTAAAATACAACTGACTAATACAGGGAACTAGAGCAAGTCTCCAACTTGATGGCAATGATGCTTTGTCTCCACAGTTCATTAACTTAGTAAACCATGGCTAATGTAGGTATAATACATTCTTGTAAGCATAACTAATACATTCTGTCTAAAATATGGTTCTGCAACCAAAACCTAAGAGAACTGTAACACTCAATATTGCAGTGCTAGTGGACCATTTTATTTAGAGCTCAACATCAGGAAGGGTTATGAGGCTGAGGGACTGAAACAAATCCAAGCTTCAGCATCCAACTAATTAAATAAATAAATAACCGAGGGGAATGGAGAAAGTCCATCAGGCTGTTGCCTTACTGGCTTTTCGACAGAAAGATAGAAAATTCCATCAGAAGCCACTGTGGGAGAGGAGTTGGCTCCATTCACGTTTCACCCCTGAGTAAGTTCCACTAGTCTCTTTCTGCCAAGGAAGAATAATTGTAAAATGGCTTCAGAGTCCAAGGAACTTTGAAGAAGGGCAGGCTGGAGTTCAAATGACTTTATGCTTACAAGGGAATATTTTACTTTACAATATACTTTCTATTTAGGAGGACGGGTGAATACTATTCAGCAAAAAGAATCTTGGAGTCCACTAACCAGCCTGGGGTTAGACTCAAGGCAACTACATAGTTTGTTTCAAGGAAATGTAGAAAAATCCTACCTTGCTGGGGGCAAAAAAAAAAAAAGTATAAAGAACCAAGTAGGTCATAGGAAAAACATGAAATATTGATATGATAAGGTAGACTTTATCTTAGATAAAGATTCACTATTTTAGGTCTCTCTGCTATTTTACATTAAGGAGATAGAAGAAATTAACATTGTCCCTGAATTGAAACGTTATACCAATATGTGGCAATTCTTGTTATTCATGCCAAATTCTCCCTAAAGGAGGGAAGGAAGGAGCCCTGGTGGTACAATGGTTAAATGCTTGCCTATGAAACACAAGGTCAGCAGTTCAAACCCACCAACTGCTTCAATGGAGAAAGATGTGGCAGTCTGCTTCTATAAAACTTTAAAGGCTTAGAAACCCCATGGGAAGTTCAACTCTGTCCTATAAAGTCACTATGAGTGGCAATCAACTTGACAGCAGTGGGTTTGGGAGAGAAGAAAGAACACAATGATGCAAAGTGGTTGGATTTTGGAATTCCATCTAACGCAAGCTCAGAAAGACAAAAGGAGATACAGGCAGAGAGGATCTCTGCTCTTTCTCTTGGAAACACTTGAGTTCCAACCCCCCCATTAGCAGACTCTGTCCTTTGCCCACCCCGTTCTTCACAAGTAGATGTATGACTTCCATGGAGACATGACTTGTATTTACTGAATGAAACACCAGTATCACTGTGTCACTCGTCCTTTGTTCCCTCTTTCATGGGAACTCAATCTAAGAAGTTTTATTCATGTCTACCTTTTCACCTTTTTCCCTGTTTCCTTGACCTTTTGCACTTCCCCATTAGCCATACTCTTTTCTACCATGTATTACCTTCAAGTACCATTACAAGAAATTTAAAGAAACTGATCCCAAGCAAATAAATGGCAAGCATTCAAATATTTCTCATAGGAGGGTAAAATGCTTAAAGAAACAACGGCCTTAATCTCTCTTTGCTGATTACATATAGTCAAAGATTACAAATGGCATAGCCCTTGAATTGGGGTAAATGACATTTAACATCTCCAACTGAACCTCATAAATCTTTTCACAATCATCCCAATTTAGGGGAATGTTATTTATTTCAGTAATTTACAATCAGGATCACCCACTAGATTCCAGATATCACTAGTCTTACCTTTTTGAAAAATTATCATCATAACTTGTGTCTCTAAATAGATGATAAATTCTTAATGGGCCTGCTAGCAGTGCTTGTGCTTATTTTTTTTTTTTTTTTTTTACATTGTCCAGATCCTTCTATCATAGTGGGTCTCACATTTCAGCAGCCCAAGACCCACTTGGGAAACTAGTTAAACACTTGTAACAGGCTGGTTCACAGACCACATACAGGGAACCACTGCCTATGGTGTGGGCATGGCATGTGGCCTTGCACTTCAGGTAGATGTATTTTGACTGATAGTCTACATCTATAATAAGAAACTCTAAACTTCAGAAACACCAAATTAGGCCACTATTAAAAAGAGACTTGTTCTAAAAATAGCTTTGCCATCTAGGGATTTTAAATATAGAATTCTTTTTAGTCTTGAAAATGTGAAACCCTTGTCCTAGTACCTAAGCTCATTATCGCTTAAATAACCGATTCTCAAGTTGCTCTTGGGATTGGCGACACTCTGATTGTAGTTTCTTTGAGTTAAAACAAAGCTTTTGACCTTCTTCACATAGGAGACAGCTTAGTAACTGAGCAGACACTCACAGTACACCTACTGTGTACTGGGTACTGTACCAGATTTCAGGGACCCAGCCCCCAGGGACTTCACTGTACTTTTTTTTTTTTTTTTTTGTAATAAAGAGGGAAATCCTTGAAATTGGAAGTCAATTTTCCAGTATATATATTTCAAAGTCACCAAAACACACTGAGAGAACAAACTATGTCCTATACAAGAAAAACAGGGCTAAAATTTCTGCTACCACCACTTGTTGAAACAAATCATTATATTTGCATAGTGGATATTTTAGAATTGGTGAGTAGGGACGAGGTGTCGATAATTCCCAACATTTCCCAGTGTTTTCCCGAAACATCTTTAATCAGAGACTGCCTCAGAGCAAGACTGGATAATCTCCAGGGTCACAAGACTTTGTGTCCCCACGTATCTCACTGAAACTCTATTTTCAGATATGCTTGAGAGTGACAACAAAACAAAACCAGAAAAGTCTAACATGCATTTTTTTTTTTTTTTTTAACTTAGTGCCAAACTTTTGAGGGCTGCTGATGGGACAAGAAATCCCTTGTCGCATCCGAGTTAACTGGGTTCCTCCAACCACCCTCCTCTGCCCAGAACTGTCTCCTGCCTGGCGGTGGGACAGAGGTCAATACTCAATTCCTTAATGCCACTACCTTCACTCATCTTCCCACTAATCACCCGACTCTCAATTTCATGCCACAAGCCTAAATCAACAGAGCTAATGCCTCCC
Source organism: Orycteropus afer afer (assembly GCF_000298275.1). NCBI lineage: Eukaryota > Metazoa > Chordata > Mammalia > Tubulidentata > Orycteropodidae > Orycteropus > Orycteropus afer. Next base: position 654,177 of record NW_006921933.1, read on the forward strand.
ATAACCTCCGGATTATTTCCTGTGTGTTGATTTTCTGGAATGTGTACATTTTGGTATTGACAGTACAAGGTATATTCCGTGCTCTCTCTTGAACCTAGCAGGTTTTGACAGATTTATGTGAGGACAGATGGCCATTACAGGCTGAAGGCTGACAAGAGGCAGTTCAGAGCATTGTTAACACACTTGCACAAACTCTCAGCAGAGCAGCACTGTGCAGAATGTAATTCAGACTATAGCTTTTTTATTGCTGCCTATTTTCTTTTGTCAAAAGAGCCTGCTGTGCAGAGCAACAAATGGCTGCTATTACCCAGAATGTAATGGGTGTCAGACAAATCACGTAACACAAACAATCAAGAGTATGTAGGTCATATTTCAACAGAGCACAACCTTAGCAATATTTATGATTACTGCATTGAAATGTGCTCTATAATAAACAAGGACCTCTCCATCGCTCACACTTACGCACTTCTGCCCAGCAAATCCACGAGAAGTGGGACACACTACAGTCAACTTTTTAAACAGCCCTTTTATTTAAATAAAAAGTCAAAGACAAGTTTTGTTTTGTTTTGTTTTACATTATGTGCTATAAAACAATTTTCTTTGAGGAGTTCTCTTTTGGGTTTAATTGAATGACTGTGATGAGTGGTGAATACTCTGTGTGTGTGTGTACTTGCGGGAGTGTGTGTGTCTGATATCCATCCACTGATGTCAGCAGGACTTTTTTCCTTCTGTTTTTTAAAAGAGTATATAACACTGAACAGAATCGACTGCTAAATCAGCAACTCACCTTGAGTTTATTTAAGAGAAAGTTCTTTACTGCTCTCCCATGTCAATGAATGTGTTTCTTAAGGAAAAAACAATGAGAAAATGGGTTTCTAATCTGCCTTAAAACTTCAACAAAAAAGGACAAAGAGAGGTATGTCACTTGTCCCATGAATGTATTTTAGGTCTCAAGAACATGGATTGGGTGGTCAAGTGAGCACAGGAAGTACTGATATTCACTCAGTACGAACTAGTACTGTCATACCAGTTATTAAATATTTGATTGATAAAGGCCATGTATCTTGGCTTTCCAGTGTCCTCCTTGCCCCTCTCCAAGGATTAACTGACGCTTTCCCCCAATCCAGAAACTAAAGTGTTAATCTCATTCATCCAGGGCCTCCCAGCGCCTTCTCTGGTACTGTGGCTGCCATCAATCAGTTCATTGTGATGTGGCGCACTCCTGCCTTTGATGTTGTTACTAACTGCCCTTGACTTGGTCCCCTCCTCACAGAGACCCTGTTCGCAAAAGAACGAAATGCTGCCTGGTCCTGTGTCACCCCATGGTTGGTTGCAGATCGGACCAATCATGTATAGGTCACTACCTTTGCTCATAGGGAATCCGTAGTGTTTTCATTGCTTGATTTCAGAAGTAGATGACCAGGCCTTTCTTCCTAGTCTGTGATAGTCCAAAAGCTCTGCTGAAACCTGCTCAGCGCTATAGCAGCCCTCATGCCTGCAGTGAGAGATGGGTGCTGGTTGTGCATGAGGTACATTGCCCAAGGACCAAATTCTAGTCTTCTGAGATGAGAAGTCTACGACTGAACCACCAATGCTTCCTGCTCCTGCCTTTACTGCTTCTTAAATATTTTGTATGTCAGGAGAGGAGGACTTTCCTTGCAAATCATCTCAATCACATGTACCTAATTCCCCAGCTCTTTCTCATGGAAGATATTATTGATTGGCTCTTACATCTCACAGAGCTCAGCGTGGCCCGAGAGCCTGGCATCCAGGTGTCTACAAGCAAACCCCAAAATTGACATGAGAGATGTGCTTTACCACCCTTGGCCTAAAAGAAATGGGGTTGTTCTATTTCCAGAAAAGAAGACTGAGGAATGAGGTAATCATTTTTCAGACACTGGGTCAAGAAGAATGCGATTGAAAAAGAAAATGAAAGATATGGTTGGAATACAGGAGGAACTCCTGACAGTAAGAGTTGCAAAACACTGGAATGGGTTGTAAAGAGAATGTGTTGAGTCTCCCTTTCCTGGATTCTGCAGGCTGGGAATGGATTATACGATTTTCCTTTTAGAACTATGAACTACTGCTCATATTTTGCTTTGGTCTGTTTCCCCAAAGATTTGTCACATATATAAGAAGCATGTACCCAGCAGGTATGACATATGTGTGCTGTTTGTATATATTCCTTCCACCAAAAGGAAATTATAAATAGGATAACAATACAAAACTCTACATAAGACTAAAGAAGTTACAAATTAATGGATGAATAAGTGTTTTTGTTTTGTTTTAAAGCAAAATCCCATTGATGTGTACTTTGGAAGCCCGGTAATTTACATCAAGGGAAAATGTTAAGTGAAAATGAAAATGACACAAAGTACATGTCCCCTATGATCAAAACCATGTGGGATAATAGGTGTCAATGGAGGAAAAAACCATGAAGGCCTAGATGTGTTAGGGTGGTGATATTGTGCCTGACTCTCTCTCTCTCTCCTCTCTTTTTCTAATCAGTTATACAATAGTTATATATTTATATTGCTTTTATAGTAATTACAATAAAAAATAAAATGTGTGTTTGTAGTGTGTAGGAAAGGAGCTCTGGTAGCCTAGTGCCTAAGGCACTTGACTGCTAACCAGAAGGCTGGTGGTTCAAACCCACCAGCCACTCCTCGGAAGGAAGGTTGGGCAATCTACTTCCGTAGTGATACTGCCTCGGAAGCCCAAGAAGGGGTCGCTATGAGTCGGGGCCGACTCGACAGCAAAAAACAACAACAACAACAACAGTGTGTAGGAAATTCCCTGCTAAGTCACGTTGGTCCCTCACCACAGTCCTTCATGTCTTCTGGTTAAAACCGTCGCCTGGTTGAGCTGACATTGCCTTGCCATTCCCATTTCAGAAACTAAAATGTGTAGCACTCTGAAAATCCCCATATGCAATAGATGCAAATGTCTTCTGCCAAAAGAGCATTCTCCTTTCTCTCATCTTGCTGTACTAACAGTTATTTTGAAATTAAATTAGTTTTTACACCTGTAAAAGAGTTTTCTTTTCTTTTCTTTTTTTAATCAGCCAAAATGAGCTAGTTTAGGACAATCACAAAGAACTCAGACCAGCTGCCAATACCTAATAAAGCAAATGTCCTACTCATCCCTCCTGTTTTCCAACGACACTGCAGATGGGACAGAAGGGATTATTCTGGAAGTCTTAGAATTTTGTTGACTACATTTCCACTCAAATATTCTGAAAATGCCACTAAAATTTGTGAGAGTAAAGACAAACAAGACACCAGCAGGCCAACGGAGCAGCTTGATCCACTTCCTCTGCTCCACCAAACAGATTAACTGTGTAGAACAAGAATCAACAAACCAATGACACGAATGTTGCTTCCATCTCTCCGCCCCCTACCGCACCTACGGCAGAAATCACTAACTGATCATGACATCCCCACTGAGTACTCACTTGGTCTTAGAAACCTTCTCAACACAATGCTCCTGGCAGCCAAAACCAATCAATGACACTTGACAGGAGAAAAGAAACTTATTTCACATTACAGGTGCCTACGACTATCTTTAAATCCAGGCTTCAGGAAAGAGACAAAATCTGTAGTCAGATAGACCTGCTGTGAAGTACCGTATGTTGTGTTGTTGTTATGTGCCATCGAGTCGGACCCGACTCATAGCGACCCCTCCCCTTGGGTTGCCGAAGCAGTATCACTATGGAAGTAGATTGCCCAAACTTTCTTCCGAGGAGAGGCTGGTGGGTTTGAACCGCCAGCCTTCTCATTAGCAGTCAAGTGCCTTAGGCACTATGCTACCAGAGCACCACACAGCTGGTATCAACTATAGATAGCTTGGTCTTCAACAATGAAATTACTAAAGAGCCAAAAATATATTATATATAAAGTGCCTATAAGAGATCACCTAACTGTGAGAAATTTTAGTAATAGCAGTAGCAGCTATTGTTGAGAGAATATCAAAGAGATAATTCTTCTATCTTAATTTGGTAAATCCCAGACCTCACAAAAGCAGTATATGTTCAACTTTACAAGGCAGTAGGAGTATCTTGCCAGAATGTAACAGCAAGTTCAATACAGGTAGGCAGACAAAGTTGGAAAGATGAGCATCAAGACATGATGAACTCAGTAGATAAAGGTGGTTCCTAACTAGTAATTAAAGAGTTAATGTTTATTGCTTGTGCATATCGGTTGGCACTGGGCTGTACATTTTGCATGCATTACCTCATATAATCCTCACAGTGACTGGTTACATATGGGTACTATTATTCTTTTCCCTTGATACAGAATACTGAGTCTGAGCAAAAGTTAAGGAACTTGACCAAGATCATAAAATGAGATGGGAGAAAAGCCAAGGTTTGAACTCAGGTCTGTCTAACACCAAAGTCAAGGTTTAGAGCAGCTTAATTAAGGTATGCTGACTGCTTAAAAAAAAAAAAAAAGTCATAATTGAGTACTTTTATTTGGAACTTTGCTGTTTATGAACAAGTTGAGCCATATGAAATTGCCTTTTTTGTATGTCAAAAATGATTAAATCATGGCAACTTTACATTTCAATCTATACATTAGTCCTTTGAGTCAGACAGAAATTTCATTGGGGAATTGTCAATGTGACTTTGAAGCTGAAGAAACTGAGAAAAAAAGATCAAAGAGTTCTAGCCAATAGTCTTAGAAATCAACAATGGAGGGAGTGTTCATACGGTGGTTCCTTACTGATTGCGATGCTTACTCCAAATTCACTGCCACCTGAACATCTCTGATCTCCTACCTTTTTCCTTCTGTTCCAGTAATATCTTCTCCCTTTTCCACCCTCCTCCACTTCAAACTGACTCATTCTTGCCTCTTAAGTCTCCCCAAGTCAGTTTAGCCTGCCAAAACCTGTTGCCAGGCACTCCATTCCTATACATAGTGACCTTACAGGACAGATGAGAACTCCCCCATAGTTTCCAAAGCTGTAAATCTTTATGCAAGAAGACTGCCACATCATTCTCCTGGGGAGTGGCTGGGGGATGACCTTTAGGTTAATAACTGTAGGTCAGTAGCCAAGTGCTTAACCACTGAGCTATCAGGATTCCTTAGTTTAGCCTGCAGAGTTTTCAATTTCTTCCAAAGTCTTTACCATGATCACCTCATGATTTGCTTAGCAATGGTATGCCCTTAATGGTTGTTTAGTCCTGAACTGTCTTTGGAATTCTTTTTATCCTTTTGCACAATCATCCTATTTAACTTGAAGCCACATTACAGGGCTCCCTTGGATAACTTCCATTATTCTCTTGAGATACAAATGACTGTTTGTCGCATTCTCCGAGATAAAATACCATCGACCTAACACTACTGGGAAACAGGCTTTTATTGAAGATGATTAGGGGAGAGGAGATGATGGGCAACTTGTATTACACACATGATTTCAAACCCAGAGTATCTCTGTCTAACAACAACAACAAAATCTCCTCCAACTCCTCTCTACATTACTGTGAAGGCAGGTTCCAAATGTCTCCTTCCAAGCACAAACCCACTCGTAGAAACCTTATAGGACAGGGTAGAACTTCCCCCATTGGGTTTGCAAGGCTGTAAATCTTTATGGAAGCAGACTGCCTCATCTTTCTTCCACGGAGCAACTGGTGGCTTTGAATTACCAAACTTTTGGTTAGCAGCCAAATGCTTTAACCACTCCATCACCAGAGCTCCTATCCAAGTTCCTTCAGCATCCTCCAATTTCCCCCTGCTCTCCTTGTTTTCCTATATCTCTACGTTCTTTCCCTTGTATGGCACAATTTGGCATTACCTCGTCTTTTCCAATTTGCATCTTCATATTTATTGACACTGTGCTCAACAAACTAAACACCACACCTAGGGCCCATCTATCTTAGAAGGTGGCAAAAAATTATAAATAACATTTTTCATATTGTTTGTATAATATGTGTTATTTGCTCAAGATTATAAGCCTGCATTTTAAACACATGAATCATTTATATAGTATCAACTGTGGCCCATCACTTAATTCCATTTTTTTATGAATTATTTTCTATTTCTTACATTTGCTGTATAGTCCCCAGCCTATATTATCAGCATAGAGCAGATATAAAAAATATTTTGGTAAATTGATTTCCACAGTACCCTATTGATTTCAATATTATCAAGAATGAAATATTTAAACTAATAAGATGAATGCTGGTTCACTGACAGAAACAAATCCACTATACACAATTTTAAGGTTTCTAAGTAATAAAAAAAAAAAAGTATCTTCTATAAATCTCTAACAGACTCTCAATAGAGTGCAGGCTATTAACCTTTCAAAATTATAACTAAATTATTTAAAACTCAGTATTTCTTCTTAAGAATATTAAAACTTATGGCAAGAACAAAATAAAAAGAAGTGCTTTGTCTTACAATACCAGAATTTCACTAATAGAAAAAATGCAATTTAAATGACCTGTTCATCCTCATAAATTAATAAAACACTTTAAAAATGAAAATACCCAATGCTAGCAAAGATGTGATGAAGTAAGTATATCCATATAGTGCTAATGGGATTATAACTGGAAATAACCCTTGGAAAGTGATGTGGCAATGTACATCTGAAACCTCCAAAGTATTTATATCCTTTTCTTCAACATAACTAACCACTAGGAATCTGTTTTTTGAAAAAAAGATTAAAACATTTTATGGACATAGAATTCCACTATGTTAAATGGTAACACTTGAAACCAGCCTAAATGTATAACAACAGGAGTAAGAAGACATAAATGTTGTTGTGCCGACTCAAACTAGAATTACACAGCACTCTAAAGTCTTGAGAGTAAGAGGTTTATGGTGACATGAAAATTTCTTATTAAAATGTTAACTGAAAAATCAGGATGTGAAACTGTATATATACAAAATGATCATAAATGTATAAAAATAGTCATAGAAAACAATGCTATTAATACCCTTACATCACAGAAGTATTAATAAATTTTTCAACTAATTTATATTTTTTACATTTCCAGAATAAGTTAATATCATTTTGTCATCAGAGAATATTTTAAAAAAGTATTTCTTTAATGAAAAGCTTGGTATTGATATGTACAGAGACGATCTCAAATATAGTAAATGACTAATTAACACAGTCATTCTTAGTTAACAGATTCCTTTAAGGTGGGTTCTTATCAAGAGCTGGGTAGTGTATTTTCACAAATGAGTTAATGTCCATTGTACTGGTGCTTGAAATTACATAATATAAAATAGTATGTAAATAAATGAAATATAAGTCCAAAAAGAGTTGTCTCCATTAAAAAGACCTCATGAAAGTATGTCACTTCAACCAAAAATACAAACCAAACTCATTGCTGTTGAGTCAAGACAATATCATAGCAACACTATGGGACAGAGTAGAACTACCCCAAAAGGTTTTCCATGGCTGTCATCTTTATGGACGCAGACTGTCTCTTCTTTCTCCCATGGAACTGCCTGAATGAGGTTTGAACTATTGACCTTTGGGTTAGCAGCTGAGCACTTACCAGGGCTCCTTTGTCACTACAAAAAATGCTGTCAAATTAGATGCAGCTGTGTGGTAACAGAAAACACTGGGGAAAATATCACAATGCTACAAAGATTTTACACTCAGACTACCATATAAACATTAATTATTAATTATTTTCCTTCAAAGAGCAACAAACAAAAAGTGAATAGCATCTATAACACATTAGTTGTGGTTTGCACAAGAATGATGAATGGATCCCTAGTTAGCATTAAAAAAAAAATGTGATTTTTGAATATATATTTACATGTTTTAAGTAAAAATAAAATCATAAAAATATATATTCTTTAATGGACTTTTTGGGTAATTTCACCAATTTTTTATCTTCATTGTTCACATAAGAAGGAATAGAATAAATGCACAAAGAAGTGTCCCTTATAATAATATATGTGAATTATAATTTATTTACTAAATGATATTATATAAGGTTATAAGTAAATATGTGTGTGTGTCTCCACACACATATACACACCATGAAATCAACTACTCTACTGCTTGACCAAATCATGCAGTAGACCTTTCATAAGGAGATAATTTAGCAAACTGGAAGTGTGAAATTAAACTGAGTGACAATGGCCATAGTGCGTGTAGGCACCATAGTTCTGGTTGAAAGCATCTTGTTTAATCTACTGTTCCTTTCCCCTTATCAGCAATGGCCAGAGTCAAGGAATTTCTTGTTCAGACATCCTAAGAGTCACTTTCTGGTGGGATTCAGGAACCCAGACCTAAAGCACATAGTGCAAAACCACCACTTACAACCAACTCAGAAATCTGCCTAGAAACTCGTCAGATTAATAAGTATCTCAGCAGTTAGTCCAAGTTTGTGAATGCTCCTTCTTCTTTAGTGTGTGAAGTAAAGACTGGCTAAATGAGTTCAGAAATCCAAAATGGTGAAAGAAGATTCTCTTGTTCAAAAATACATTAAGGTATTTTGTTTTGATGAATGGGCATATTTTATTTTTCTCCTTTTCTGGAAAGATATAGAAATAGTGAGATATATAAGCACATACAAATATTCCAAGTGAAGCGTTGATAATTAGTAAACATAGGCTCAAACCTTATCTCCTAGCTTTCCAGCAGAAAGTTGCTTGACATCTCTGAACCTCATATCCATATTTCTAAAATGAGAACGCTCTCATCATCCTTCTGAGGCTGTCTGACGTCTACCAAAACCAGTTCCATGCCTGGCATAGCGATTGAATGGGAGCTCTACAAGTGTCAATTTCTTATCTTACTCAAAGCTCAATTTCTTCATCAGAAATAGGGTTATTTGAGGATCCAGGGCAATAATCTACATCAAAGAGTGGGCCCAAGTCTAACACATAAAAAAATGCCTACACTTAAAAAAGAAGAAAGGAAAAAGAACTGAACATACTTACTGATAGCTTCGTATCCAATTTTGCTTATACTCCTTATTAACCTCACTTGTCAAACAGAGACCACTACAATGTTCTATCATCTAAGACATGTTTCACAAATGAGCAAAAAACATCCAAGTGAAATGTCAGGCTTACCTGCAGTTCCAGAGAGTTCCACACTTAAGGTTCGTTCAATAGTCTTGTTCTCAAATGGGGAACCTTTGGGGTCACTGGAAGATATGGCACATTTATAAAAACAAACTGAAATGGAGTTGCTGTAGCCAAATGTATTAGAACCCCCTTCCCTTTCTGAAAATGGTGACATTTCTTAATACTTACTTTGGTGACTCTGGGGTCAGAGGAAGAGATAAAGTTGTTGGTTTGGCTAAAGGAAAAAAAAAAGAAAAAAAAAAAAACTAGTTATGCAATACTGAATGTCCCCTAGATTTATTTTCTTTCTTCTCCTGTCAAGTTGGAAAGCTGAGCAGATAACTGGAAGATGAAACCAAGGAAATCCCAGAATATTGGATCAAAGACAGACAACAGTCCGGTATGCTAAAAACAAACCCCAAACAACATCTGCATCAGTAAACTATCATTTGAAAACACATCCAAGAACAGAATTTTCTCCAAAATATACCATTCCTATTAAGGATATAAAATCTGCACCATGCCATCAGAGAGAAATAATGTTTTTCCCTTTAATTTGGAATATAGTACATGGTTTGTTTAGACAAGAAAACAGCAGAGTAACTATGAAGCAACAGAACGTTATGAATATTCAGTTGATTTTACTCCTAAAATGTATAATTTTATATTTAGCCCTGAGAATAGATTATTTTTATGAGGGCAAAGCTCAAGCAACAACTACTCCATTGGCTGAAAATTAAATGACGGATTATGGCAAGTTATTGGCATTGACTCAGATGTCTTAAAAGGGTTCAAAGCCCCAAATCCAATGGATAACTATAGTAAGATGCAACGTTTACCAGCTGAGAAACCCACAGACTTGCAAAGAGAGCTTGCCTTCTTTCTTTTATGTTTTCAAACCTTACCTCCTACAGGAGGCATTTCCCAATTATGAAAGGTAGAGTCCTCAGCAGTCTTGTAGTTTGAACAGAAGGAGGGGAAAGTAAAATGGGAAACATACTTAGGATATCCATTCCTGTATTATATATATATGCTTATCTATGAAAATATATTGATATGTATGTAGGTATATTTCAACATTTTATAATTAAAATATCTACTTTCCAATGGTCAAGATATAATCATTTATATAATGAATATCATAGACTTAAGTACAAGAAAGCATTTTGAATAAGCTTTCTAATTCTATGGATGAAGAATCTAAGACATAAAGATAGTTAAATGATATTTTCAGGGCCATAAAGCTAGTTCATAGAAGAGTTGACCAAAAATATGTTTCCTTTCTCCTATCAAAAATAATTAAATTTAACAGATATTAAAATAAATCAATTAAACCCAATAATAAAGTTCTTTTGAAAGGTGAGATTATTTATGTTCAATTAGCCTGAAATTTGGCACTTTACTTGGATAAATAGCATATACATATTTAACTTGTAAATTCAGGTTTAAACAATTGAATTGTATACCATCTTCCCAATGTACACCCAGAAATAGGAAGCCCATGCTGTCTTCTACAAATTAAGTACACTGATTGATTAGCTTTTTCATATGCACAGATAAATGAGCTGGTTTGATATTAATCTTTCAGTATCTCTAATATAATGAGCCTTTTAAAAAGCGTATACTTATGAAAGGAGCTATTCCAACTCATGGTGCTAAATTAACAATTATGATAATTCATATAGGTTCTGCAGAAAATACAACCAGATGTGAACTAAGTATGATGTCTTATAACAACTGTACATTGAAAATGAGCCGCTGAAATTTCAATTTCCAAGGTGTAGGAAATCTTGCATGCTCAAGGAAGACTCCCAAAATTCTGATAGTTGGAGGCAGGTAATATTGAGAGCAATCTTTGTTGTTGTTTCCCATCAAGTCGGACCCAACTCTTAGTGACCCCCTCCTTGGGTTTCCGAGGCAGTATCACTACAGAAGTAGATTGCCCAAACTTCCTTCCCAGGAGTGGCTGGTAGGTTTGAACCACCAGCCTTCTGGTTAGCAGTCAAGTGCCTTAGGCACTACGCCACCAGAGCTCCCGGAGAGGAATCGAGAACAGCCATATTTATTGGGCCCAGACACAAACGTCAGTTAGAGCCACAGCAAAGGTACAGTCCTCAAACCACATACAGAACCCAGTCCCTAAATAAGCCCAGGTCCACCAAAGCTACCCCTAGAGCAATAGTGATTTGGTTTGCCGAGAGCTTAATCCAACCTCTGGTCCAATGACCCCAGTTGCTACTAATCACAGTACGGTGTGTTAAACTTTGTTTTTGTGAACGGTTATGACAATTGATTTACCTATATCCCTAGAATATATTCCTAAGCCTTCAAGCCCAGTACTCATTCCCAAAAGGTGTTTGTTTATGGCTAAGACATGTTCATAACTTTGCCCCCTGTTTGCTCTACTATATACACAAATATAATTACAACACATACGAACACATATGTAGAAATACCCTCTGCCAAACCTATATATGGTCATGGGTGTAGTCTCATTCTCCTCCCCATACTTATCAGCTGCATGTCTTCCTGCAATAACTCATAGGTTATTGTTTGCTACTACTGATATTGCAGGATAGTGTATGTATAGTATTTCCCTTTGTTGTCTGTAACTCTTGTGAACTTCTTGTGTCTTGCCCTGCTATTAAGCTGACCTCCCCCTTACTGTATATTGCCTTTCCCTTCACCCAAATTAATACATGTCTATTACCTAATTAGTGAGTTTCCCTCTCCTTCCCTGCCATCCCTGGTAACCATCAAAGAATGTTTCTTTCTGTGTGTAAACTTTTTCTTGACATTTTATAACAGTGGTCTCATGCAATATTTGTTCTTTTGTTATTGATTTATTTCATTCAGCATAATGTCCTCTAGGTTCATCCACATTATGAGGTGTTTGGGTATTTCGTGGATTCATTATTGTTTTTTTAACATTGCATAGTATTCCATTGTGTGTATTTACCATAGTTTGTTTATCCATTTATCTGTTGATGGACACTTAGGTTATTTCCATCTCTTTGCTATTGTGAATAATGCTGCAATGAACATGGGTGTGTATATATTTACTCGTGTCCCAGTTCTTATTTCTTTATGATGTATACCTAGTAGTAGGATTGCTGGATCAAATGGTATTTCTATTTCCAGTTTTTTAAAGCAGAAGCATATCTATTACATGGAGAAGAAAGAGTCTCTTTAACAAATGGTACTGTCGAAACTAGATATCCATTTGCAGAAAAATTAAACAAGATCCATACCTTACACCTTATATGAAAACCAACTCAAGATGGATCAAAGACCTAAATGTAACACCTAAAAGCATACAGAGCATCAAAAAGAAAAACCGGGACAAACTTAGGGGCTTTAATTTATGGCATAAATAAGCTATCAACCATAACCAAAAATACAAAGAGCAGAAGATAAACTAGACAATTGGGACCTCCTAAAATTTAAGCTTCTCTGCATAAAAAGACCTCCAGAAGAGTAAAAGGGAAGCTACACACTGAGAAAATTTTGGCAATGATATATCTGACAAAGAACTAATCTCTAAAATTTATAGAAAATTTCAACATCTCAATAACAAAAAGGCAAATAATCCAATTAAACAATGGGCAGAAAACATGAACAGACGCTTCCCCAAAGAAGACATTCAGGTGGCCAAGAAATGCATGAAGAAATGCTCCTGATCATTAGCCAAGAGAGAGATGCAAATGAAACCAACAGTGAGATATCGTCTCATCGCAGCATTAATAGCCAAGGTCCAACAGGACAGAAAACAACAAATGCTGACAAGGGTGTGGAGAGACCGGAACTCATACACTGCTGGCGGGACTGTAAAATGGCACAGTCACTGTGGGAAGCAGAAGGGAGAAAATGAATTCAAAAATAAAAACCTCAACACAAAATTGTTGACACACTGAATATTTCCTTGTGTATATTTTCACTGTGATAAAAAATAAAAAAAAAAATTAGGGGAGAAAATTTAAAAAAAAAGGACATCAGGTAAGGGTTTCTGTTGGGCTAGCTTGGGACAAAGGAACCTTGGTAGTGCAATGGTTAAACACTTAGCTACTAATGAAAGGTCAGTAGTTCAAACCACCAGCCACCCCACAGGGAAAAAGACCTGGTGATGTTCTTTTGTAAAGATTTCAGCCTAGGAAACCATGTGGGCGGTCCTACCTTGTCACATAGGGTCAACAGGAGTCAGAGTCAACTCGATGGCACACAACAATCGCTTGGGACATGCGCCCACTTCTATGGCCAAGGAAACAGGGATCTGGTTGATGGAGTCTGCTAGAATCACGTGGTTGGAGGAATATGTAAGAAAACAGGGCTTAAGGTGTCCCTTAAGTGATAAGGCTTATTATTGTGAAGTCCAATCTCAAGGCAGTAAGAGTGAGAGAAAAGAAAAGAATGGTAGGAAATTAAAGGAAACAAATGCAAGGAATATACTGCCAAGCTGGCTGGCTGCAGCTCCACGGAGACACAAGGCCAGGTTTGCATTTGTAGGGGCTGTGAACACCACACGATCAAGGGCAACACCTGACTGATTCACCATGGCATTCCAAGTGCCAGCCAGGTGCCTAGAACACAGGAGGCACTTGGTAAACAAGACCGAATGAATTAATTAAAGACATTTGGAAATAATTGCTCTAGTAAGAGTTAGGTCTGACTTGATGGCACATAACAACAACAACATAATAAAGGTGGGCATCATGTTAATTTTTCTCTTGACTTTGGATATCTATATGGGGGGGAACATGCAGGTGGCTTTCATTTTGGATTGGTGAAGGTAGTACTAGGAAACCAAACAAACACTAGCACTGGAATTCTCCCTGTTTCAAATCACTCAGCTATGGATTCAAAAAACAAAAAACCACCTCTCACTATTCATCAATCATATTTGTTTTGATTTAGAGAAGAAAAGTGGGTGTGAAACTTGGGAGCTATTCAGACCCTTTGGGGATTTGACTTAAGTGGCAAGATCACAAGAAATGTCCTAATAAAGCTTTAGTTATAAAGTTATTACTGACATTTTTCCAATTGCAATGAACATTAGAAAGAAAGCTACTTTATTGTATTTAGGTGTTTGTGTCTCTTTAAATTTGCTTTGTAAGATGTCCATTTACTTAGAAATGGTTCTAATAAAGAGTTCGTCCATTCATTCCCAACTCAAGGGAGGAAATCACTGCTGCATGCCATAATGGCAGCTCACCTGTTTTGAGTCATGAGCTCACACGTAACAAGCCAAGTCAGCAAATCTAAATATAGAGCCAGACAGCAAGTATCCCAGCGGAAGGGGCTTAGAGCCAGCACGAGAGGCCCCTGCCCTGAGCCCATTCTTAGCCTTGCTCTGGCCCTGCTTCTCTCCAGGCAGCAAGGATTTTACAGGGCCAAGGGAACATGCCAGTGTGGAGCTCATTCCCGCCCTTCTGAGCCACACTCTGGGAAGATATACAGCTTTCTGCCCTGGGCTCGCTCATCCTACACTGGACCATGCATCAGCGTGTGCACACCTTGGCTTGAGGTGTAGCCATGCTTGGCTGCATGAGCACATATGATCTCCAGGTTCATGTGGGACCCGGGGGGGTGGGTGGTGAGGAGGAAGAGCAAAGTTGGGTGGGGCTAGGAACAGTTCCCTGTTCCAGTATATTCCCCTGCGGAACACTGAAGAGTGTCTAAGACTGTTAGGAAAGTTTTTGTTTGTTTGCTTTTGTGCTCAGACAAGGAGGGAAAATAAAAACCTTAAAACACAAACCAGTAACCAGTGGCTGTCGACTGGAATTCAGCTCATGATACCCCCATGTGTGTCAGAGTACAACTGTGCTCCACATGGTTGTCCATGGCTGAGTTTTTGTAAATAGACATTAGGCCTTTCTTCCAAGGTGCTTCTGGGTGGACTTGAACCTCCAATCTTTTAGTCAGCAGCTGAGTGCAGGAACTGTTTGCACCACCCGGGGATTCCCCCAACCCAACAGGGCCGCCACCGCCAACAACAAAAAGAATCAAAGCAAGTGCAGCTTTGTTAGCTTCACTGCCTCCAGGCTTGCCTCGGCCTGGGGACTTCAATTCAGCTCAGAAAATGAATGCATGACTGAGGCAGGGTGGAGAGTGGCCCACTGAATTCTAGAGTTCACTCACTAAAGTGAACCCAGCTATCTTCCCTTCCCTGATGCTTTCAACACTGCCAAGGGAGGAGTCTCACAGCAAGGCTAGTTTTGCTCTTAGGAAAACTATGACAGTGGGTAGGATATGGGGCAAAACCAGGGAGAAGAGAGCTAGTAGAGAATCTGGTCCATCTCACTCAATGTATTTCCCCAAACTGGTAGAGAAGGATGGACAGTGAATCTGAGATAGCGACCAGGGAAAGCTTATCTGGGAGTAGGCTGGAGAATGGTGAAACTCAGAGACTATGGGCCCCAGATACCATTTGGGTCTGGAATTGGACTCACTCCCCAGTCTCACCTCTCAGCCAAAAGAAAGCTAGACCTATGAGCTGAGCAAGTGCACAACAGAGATGTACTCTTCAGAACAATCAGTCACAGGGGACAAGAAGCACTGCAGCATCCGCACAAGGAGAAAGCCAGGGAGGCAGGATGCATATGCAAAGCGGATACAGGGAAAGTGTCACTAAGCGTGGAAGTGGGAAGAGAGCTGGCCCATTGTAGGGACTGGAATCACTGTCACAAAACAAAACATGTACAAACTGTTGAATGTAAAATGGATCTGCTTTGTGAAAATTCATCCAAATTACACTAAAATGCTCAAAAAGAAAAAGAAGGTTCCTGATAATCTTCAACTTATGGTGAGGTAGGGATAAGGGAGGAAAATTTGAAATATTTCCCTAAATACAAACTAAAAGCACCAGCAACAAGAGCAAACCTAGGGGCAATAATGGTGGCTCAAAGAGGACTGGTTGTGATTCTATAGGTCAAAGGGGAAGTTGAGGAAATAAAAGGAAAAGAGGTAGGTGCTTATAATTGTTTTTTTAGAATATGCCTATTTCATATCAACATTAGAAATAGGGTTAGAGTGGAAGCTAGCGTATACAAAAGCAGGGCTTGAACCATTTCGGCCGAGTTCGCTCATGGTCCATGAAGTGACAACAGAACAGACCCGAATTTGTAAAATGTGAGTGAAGCAGAACATTACCCAGAATGGAAAAAATAACAAATCAGAGCTGCGCCATAATCATAATTTCCCTCTGAGAAAACAATGGCAGTGTGTACATTGCATAGTAACCACAGCTCTTGACTGACCTTGTCGAAAATGATGGTGCCCAGCTCAAAGATGGCCACTGACTACACTATTTTGAATGTGTGTCTCTCTCCATCCACAGCCTTATAATAATCCAATTTCAGGCAAAAAATTCCTGAAAGGAGTCAGTATTCGTCCTCCAAGTCTACCATTCCAATGCTTTGAACAATAACTTTTCCTGTACTAGTCAGTGGTCCAGGTCACCCAAATTTTAACAATTTAGGTCTGTTCCGGTTTCTCTCTGTTGGCCATGGCTGAATCAGTTCAAACCAGTTCAAAGCCCTGTTTGAAAGCAACACCAACTCCCAGCAAGCTCTCATTGGGCTTAAAAGACTAGAGCATCTTGATGAGGAGGAGCGAGAAAGAAAGAAAATGATCTCTCTGCCAAGAGAGGCTTTCCCCAAATCACTCCAGTTGGCCTCAGAAGCTTCAGCCTTCTAGCAACGTAGGAAGATAATGAAAACAAATCCAGATGTTTAATTTAATCTAGAAAATATTTCTTAACTAGAAAGCAAAATATATGTTTTTTTTTTTTTTTTCTAGAAATTTCCAAGTCTTATTTACCAGACAAACTCTGTAAGCATAGCACGTAGTTGAAAAAGGGAAGCCAGCGCTTCAGAACCAGGAGGGGCTGCATAAATACTATTTACTAGTTGTTAAGTTACATACAGCAAATCAACAATCCCTCATTGTTTCCATTACTAGAGGGGAAGAAAATAAAAGCTCCGTAATGAATTGGCTAGCCCAGCTTGCCTGGAACTTCAATTATCCCAGCAATTCAGAGATTCATATAAACTTCATCTGATGCTGCATCTACTCCCCCACTCTGCCTTGCCTCCACTTGCAGCTAACAGTTCAGGTGCCTTTTGAAAACTGGGATTTAGACTGCCTATCAGCTTAACAAGATATGTGCAACCTGTGGCCAGGGAAGCATTTTTTCCTCCTCTCCAACAATAAAGTGTTGAATTCTCTTTTCACCGAGAGACACTGATGGGAACTGAAGCCTGAAGGTTTTGCACCCTTGGCTACAGTGCTGGCTTTCCTAGCCTCCAGCGCCCTCACCAACATGTGCTTTGGTCCCCAGCCTACCTTGTAAATGTTGCACCTGTGACTGTGCGTGGGGCTTCTTTTTGGAGGTGCATTTGTCTCTGTGGCTGTTCCTGTTCTCTGTGGGTTTGGTGTGAGGAGGGTCATCGTTTGTGGTCAGATACTTGAGAAGCTCCGAGCAGGGACGTCTCTGTGGCTTTTGCTGTTGACAAATGCTCTTCGCTTTATGGCTCCATGAATTCTCGGTCTTAAAAACAAGGCATAAAGAAAGCCAAAATTAGTGAACTGAACCTTATCAGAATGGATATAGGTTTTCTGAAGAGATGAGATTTTCAATGAAGTGTTCAGTCTAAGTGTACTAGATCCATGAGCTGTGAATAATTGTTTGCAGAACAAGGAAAGAAAATTACATTTAAAATTCCTAAATGACATTTATACAGCTTTTTATTTCATTTCTCCTACATTTCAGTGTTCCTACTCAGCAACATGTAACTAACAAGACCCTGTAGCGCCTTTACTGTGAATAAAAAAAAATTAAAAATAAGCTGGTTAAACCTTAATTTGCTGCTGATTGCTGGAGCCCAGTGTTCACAGCTCTCTTAAGTACCCCTTAACACTCCGTTTTCACTCACAGTGAATGGCAAGACAAACATTGTTTAATACAGCCTGCTAACCGAATTATGTCATTGCCAGCATTCCATCCAATTAATGGCAGAGAGCGATCTTTTGCTGGTGATTCCAGAGCAATCCTTCTCAGGTTAGACAGCTGGCAAAATAGCAGTCCTGCATCTTCAACTCACTCACAGATCAGACCAGCCAATCAGGACATTTCAGTTCAGCCCACGCTGATGCATAGACTAATAAAGTGGGCAAGGAGTAACAGATAGCGGAGCTTCCAGTCCAGTCATCCAAGAGAAGCGGTACAAATGAACGTCTCCTTCTTTAAAACATCTCAAGCTCCACTCTTGGAAGTCCATCTCATAATCGGTTTTACCATTATGAAGCAAGTTGCAGCATCCCGGCAGAATTAATGCACACAGACCTAGCGTTTGCTTTCCAGCTTCAAGCAAAAACCCTGTGCTACTTCCCCCTTGTATTAAGAAGATTGTACCTTAACAACTGCAGGGTTTGTTCTGATCCTGTGGTTATGGCTGGCATGGTTCTGGGTACTGAGACCACTGCATTCATTATAACTTAGCTGAGTGTTGGCTGGTGCCAGTAAGAGCTTCTTAAGCTACAAATATATCAGGAAAGGGGAAACACAAGAAAAGTTAGGCATCTTTTAATGGATTAGAATAATAAGCCAACGAAACTTTGAAAAAAACAATAAATGAAGAAAAATAAAAAAATAAGGCCAAAAAAAAACTTTTTTTTTGAAAGTAAGAAAAAATTTGGCTTTGTACTAACAATTGTGACCAAAAATTGTTTCTTTTCCTACATTCGTGGTACTTTCTGCCTTTATGTTTTAGATAAGATAAAGTAAAGGAACCTCCCCAAAGAATTTCAAAATTACCACCAACTGAGAAAAGTTGCCTAACTAAATGAGGACTTAGGTGGGGAGGCAGGGTAGGTAGTGAATATATATGAATAGAGAGAGAGCCGTGATAGTGCAGTGGTTATTGTTTGGCTGCTAACTGAAAGGCTGGCAGTTCAAACCCCCAGCCACTCTGCAGGAGAAAGATGTGGCAGTCTGCCTCTGAAGAGATTACAGCCCCAGGAACCCTATGGGCAGGTCTCTTCTGCCTTACAGGGTCACTATTAGTCAGAATGAACTTGATGGCAGTAGGTTTTGGGATATATGTATCCATTTTCCCCTCAGATGAATCAAGTGGCAATAAAGGAAGTATTGGGGTATGCTTTGAAACACAGTTCACAACCATGTCTCAAAATAACGTGATACAAAGAGGGTTTGGAGATAAGAGTGTTGATCCCTGATTTCAGAAAGAAAGATGACTTGTAAGTAGACAGAGATCTGGCCTGTAGACCAAGAAATGCAGGGTCTGGCCCCAGGTGTGTAAGCTCAGGGAGCGGTCCCTGCTGGCTCCATTTCCTCATTCAGCTGACTTGATTCCTTCCAAGGACCCCTCCATTGTGACATGCAATAACCCCTCCTAGGTGAACAGACTGTGTTGGTGAATATCATCTGGTCTAAATCATCAGAATACCATCAGAGCTAAAGAAATCATGGTTCTAGATACCAAAATCCTCGGAAACCCAAGGAGGGGTCACTATGAGTCGGGGCTGACTCGACAGCACATAACAACAACAACAACAGATACCAAAATCCACGGTCCGGACATGTGGAGAAATTTGGCAATAAATAAATCAATTACTTATAAAGTACTCTCTCCTCTAGACTAACCAAACCAAAAAACCAAACTCATTGCCGTCGAGTTGGATCCGACTCGTAGGGAGCCCTCCTTGGGTTTCTGAGGCAGTATCACTACAGAAGTAGATTGCCCAAACTTCCTTCTGAGGAGTGGCTGGTGGGTTTGAACCATCAGCCTTCTGGTTAGCAGTCAAGTGCCTTAGGCACTGACAAGTAGTGTTTTCAAGTGCTCATGTGGAATGCCTTTAACTTTTCAAAACTTAGAGATGTGAGAAAAACAACCTCTCAAAGGCTAAAGCACATTATTAAAGTTTAGACGATGGCATTCCATAATTTATACAGCATGCTCTTACATCAAATTTATAGCAAATGACAAATGGCCAGCATAGATGAGAAGGTAAACTGTGTCTTAGAACTAATAAAATTCCGGACAAGCACTGCATTGAAAAGGAAATTCACTCTTCACTGCCAACAAATTCACTCGTCATTGCTTACCATAAATTAAAGTAACTTGGGTTGCAAATGTGCTATTATTTTTCAATCTTTATGAGAAATATGGATCCACAGCCTTTAAATGTTGCATACCCCCTTGACCTATAGATTCTATATCTAGAATTTTATGCATAAGAATAAAAGTACAAATGTATTCATTATTATACAAATTACAACAGTGAGAAATAGTAAGGAAAAATACTAAATATCCAATCATAAGGGTTGCTGAACGAAATTGAACTCTTCTGTATGGTGAGATAATATGCAATCATTAAAAATGATGGCTGTATTTGAAATTCACAAACATGCTCATGATCTATTTTAAATGAAAAAAAAAAAATTTTTTTTTTTTTTTAATTCCAGGTGAAATGTTAGTCTATTCCTTTTAGCTGTGTGTATTTTCTAGATATTTACTACTACGAACCAGGATGAAAAGATATAAACACACGTGCATAGACAACAAAATATAATTTAAAAAGAAAATATAGCAAACCCACTATGAAAACTTGCATTCCAACATTTCAAACAGAGAATCAAAGAATTTGCAATGCTGCTGTGTGTGGGGATTGTTTTGGCATCAGTTTAAATTAAGAATCCAAACCTTATTGTTACTACATCATACCCATGCAGCGGGTAGCCAGAGGCAACTCCAATTGCTGTTAAACAGTAGGAAGGATTCTTACTAGAGACGGCTCTTCTGCCTCCTGAGGCGGAGGGGTGCCGTCAGGCATAGAGGAAGGACTAGCGTCATTGTCAGTGGTCACATCTCCATCTGTCAGCGCATCAAATGAGGGCAATCCGTCTTCATCCACAGGGAGACTGTCCAGTGTCTCTGTGAGGACTGCTAGCAAGTTTGCCTCATTCTCTTCATCTATCTTCTGTAAAAAACAGAAAAACAGAGCAAGATGTGGGTGGGTACATCTCGGGAGGTAGGTAACGTTATTAATCAACATAGACCAACGTGTTTAACCAAATGAGTAGCTTCTATATGAAACCTTGAATGCCCATGCCAGACCACAAAGATCACGGCTTTCTCAAACTCCAAATTCACTTTGGGCTGAATCACACAATTTATTAATTCTTCAACTGTACCGAAGTCTGATTGTTGAGCTAAGTTAGCAATATGTTATTTCAGTACTTAATGCTGCTGTATAGGACTCTGTCTTGTTTAATCATCTTCCATACACTTACGCCTTATTTTTCTACCTAAAAGAGAAGATTTAGAGAATCACGGCTTAAAAGAATTGTAACCATCCTCTATTTCATTCTCACATATGGTGTCTGCATCTCCTTCACTGCATACTCGTTTCTGTGAAGTCAGTTCCTACTCATGTGTTCTTACCCCATGTGTTGCAGAGTACAACTAAGCTCCATATGGTTTGCGTAGCTCCTGGATAATCGTCATGGAAGCGGATCACTAGGGCTTTCTTCTGTGCTGCCACTTTTTGTTGTTGTTGTTATGTGCCGTCGAGTCGGCCCCGACTCATAGCGACCCTTCCCTGGGTTTTCGAGGCAGTATCACTACGGAAGTAGGATTGCCCAACCTTCCTTCCGAGGAGTGGCTGGTGGGTTTGAACCGCCAGCCGTCTGGTTAGCAGGCAAGTGACTTAGCCACTATGCTACCAGAGCACTAGGTGGGTTCAAATTGCCTACCTTCCGATGAGTGGCCGAGTGCAAAAGATTGGTTCCACCCAGGGACCTCCTATATAACCTATCCTCCCCAAAATATTTAGATAACCTCTCTTTGAGCACCAGCAAAAAACTGAAACTACACCAAGAGAAACCATACCCTTTCAAGGTTTCCATTTTATTTTTTAATAATTAACTCATTTAACTCCCATAATAGCTTTATAAGGTTATTTTTATTGATTGATTGATTGATTATGCTTCAGATGCAAGTTTTGGAGCAGAGTTTGTTTTACATTCAACATTTCATGTACATTTGGTTTCACTCCCCAGTTACCATCATGCCCAACCCTAATCCAGTCTCTCAAGGTTTCCATTTTAATATTTGTTCTGGTTACCTAGTACTGCTCTGAAGGAATATACCACAAATGGAATGCTTGAACAAACAGGACTTTATTCTTTTACAGTTCAGGAGGCTAGAAGTCTGAGTTCAAAGCACCAGGCTTTAGGGGCTGAGTAAAAGCCCCTTGACCTTGGCCTTCATCTCTGCCTCTTGCTCCCATCCAGAGAGAAGCCAGAGGCATCTCTTCACTTCGGCAGCTACTGGCTGCTGAGGCTAACAAGCCCAAGGTCGACAAATAAAATGGCACAGTCCCGATGTTATCAAACCACACAGCAGGCCATTAATTCAAGTCCATTGAAAATCCCAAGGTCAGCAGAGCATGGCAGGGTGCTGAAAATGACTCGGCTACATGCAGGGTTCAAGCGTGCCATAAGCTAGAGACTATTCCCAAAGCTGTTTCTTATAGATGGGAAGCAGACCACATCCCTAAAGCAGCTACTCAGCTGCTTGTGGTAGATCCCATCTACCATGGAGTTGATTGCCAGTCTCATCATGGGGAATAACTACCAACTGCCCAGCCATTCAATCAGGCCCAGTGAAGCTGACATACAACTACCACAATCTTCTCACCAAACAATTCAAGATCATTTCTTTCCTTGACATCTCTCCCAACCTTTAGTCATGGATCTATAACTACCTACTAAATGTTTCTACCTTGTCATTACTCTCATTACCAGAATCAAATGTAGAGCCTTTGAGAATGAAACTGCTATTTCTCTTTACTTCTCTATTTTGGGTAACAGTTTTTAGACTTAAACACTGAACTACTCCTCTTTGGCCAGTTACTGAGCCTTACTTTTAATGCCTGTTAAATGCATCTATTTCCTGCTGCCATGGCTACTATTCTACTTCAGCATTACTTCCCAAAGTAGCTTCTGTCAATATATTACAACTTGTTTTCCTACTTCCCAGATTTGTCCTCATCAACATAGCCTTGGAGAACTAATTTCCAGTCAGTCAGTCCACAAACATTTTTAGAGCACCTACTCTGTGCCAGACATCATGGTAGGTGTTGGAGATACAAAGAGAAGCAAGACAACACTTTGCTCCCAAGGATGCTTCATAGAAAGGAAGAGTTTGTAAACAATTCACTATGAAAGATAGTATTTATTGCAGTACTTGTGCAAGTCTTCATGCACCTTGTTAATTTAAAAAAGGAAAAGGGAAAAATGAACTCAAAAGAGTTGAGTCTGACTCATGGCAACCTTGTGTGTCAGAGTATGATTACACTCCACAAGGTTTTCAATGGCTGATTGTTTGGAAGTTAATCTCCAGGCCTTTCTTCCTACATGCCTCTAGGTGGACTTCAACCTATTCAATCTTTCAGTTAGTGGCTGAGCATGTTAACCATTTTCACTGCCCAGGGATCCTCGTGTTACCAGGACAATGTGCTGTAGCCTATACACCTGAACAGCTAGTACAGTGCTGACACACAGTGTAGATATTCATTGATTGCTTGCTGAATAATTCATTGATCTGCATCTATTGCCTATAATGTATGTCATAGAGCACATTCTTTTCTTTTTTTCTTTCCTTGTAGCACTCCACAGTGTTGTTCAATTTGACTTGTTTCTCAAGTTGTTTTCTTTCTTGCTTTGCTCACTCATTTTGATGAAACATAGCTTAACTCCTTTAGCTTGATGTTGTGGTGAGTTTCGTAAGTCTTTTTTTTTTTTTTTTTTTAATAAGTTCTGTATGCTATGACATTAACAACACTGGCTAAATTATCCCACACAGATTCTATTACAAAATGCACCTAAGCTGCTGACATCTAATGAAGCCAGCAGTGCCCACACTTCTTTCTATCTGGCACTGAACTCCAGTTAATTGACCTGACAAAATTACAAGAATCACAGAATAAGACAGCTAATCAGAAAATCAAATCGTATTACTAGAGAAATTAGGCAGGCCTTTATCACGTATGCATTCTATTTTCACATAAAAATTGTTTTCCCCTCATTACTGATTCGTCTCCATCCAGGAGCAAAACTACACCCTCCTCAGTCTTTCCGAGTCAAGAGGCCAAGAAGAGTCATGTGGTCTCAACACAGACTTTAATCAGCATTTTTACATTTGCATAATGCGTCCTCCCAAATGCCCCTGGATTTGAAGTTGTCAGTCAAGTAGTCTGAGCACACTGTGTGGTTTGACAACTGTTTGAGTTTTAAGATTCTAATATAAGAGGGTAAATCCTAGCCAGAGGAACGAATGGTTAATTTCAAAAAGGTACCACTTATGGGTCCATAAACTGGCCAGTTCACTGAAATAGAAATTGCATAATAGAATATTTATCAAACACAAGCTCCACCCAATTACTCTGACCCTGTCTATGTACATAATAAATATACTGAAACTACTTTCTCTCCTTTTCTACCTAGGATGATAATCTTGCATCCAAAATTTCCAATCATCCTCTTTTTTTTTCATTAAGATTCACATGAAAAACCAAATTGAGCTAATAATACTTTAATAAAAGTATTCTGAATAAAATTCCATTTTAATAAAATAACTGTTATTTTCAAGCATCTCAAAAGAATCATATGTACAAATATAAATATCTCTATCGTCTAAAAAAATCTTTCAAAATATAATTTGTCAATATCGTCCAAACACACACACATGCAGACACACACACACAGAGAGACACACACTTTCTGTAAGCTGAATATTTTCTCCAGGTGTCCTAGTTTTAAAAACGCCTTCCTTTATTGAAGCTCAGATAGCTCAAGAAAAATGGTTAAGAATGTTTACCAATAAAGGAGTCATTTTGTTTATCCCGATTTAAACTTAGTGTTTGTTTTTCAGCAATACTGCAAGCCTCTATTTGCTTTCAATCACATAATACAATAGTGCCTCGGTTCTATCTCTAATGTAAACAAACTATGATAATTCCAATCAAGTCAAAATGACAAAGAACATTTAAATTAACTAGTTTTCTCCAATTTATTTAATAAGCCTGGGTGAATACAACAAATTCAGTGGCAGAATATTGCAGCTTGATAATGTCATCATTAATTTACAAGATCTGATTAAACCACCAAGTATTTTAATTCTCCTCTCTCCTGGAACCACAATGGGAGGGAAGGGATTGTGGAATGGGAGATGAGCATGGTGTATGTTGTGTGTGTTTGTGTTAGGGTATGTGCACAAGGTGGATTAGCATTCAACCAGTATGTACTGGTAGCACTGTACATATTATTTACAGTCAATGTCCATTAGAAATGATTAAATATTTTATTATCACCCCTGTATGTGGGTGACTTAGAGAGATCTGCAACACAACTTATTTTAGTGACTTGTTCTTGAACTAAGGAAGAAGAAATGTTATTGTTTCAAAGACTCTATGTTCCCTTTAATCATAGGAGACTGGGAAAAAAGGTCTGATCTTTGCTGATGACACTTTTATGTTGGAAGGTCCACAGATACTCCTATCGGTAAAGTCGAGTGGACATTGCCCCTAATCCTGGCAATTTCAATTAGTATTGTACAAGTTTCAACAATCAAATGCCCTAGAGAAGGCAATGGATGTGACAAAGAGGACCCTGTTAAACAATTAATGTCACTTTCCATTATTGCTTTGGTCCCAATTTACAGAGCAAATAAACCAAAGTTGCCATAGATGAAGCCCATTGGCCTCCTAACACATGTCTGTTCACAGGTGACAGTACAGGAAAACACATTCGTCAGTGAAAGGACATTGTAAGATAACCTTCCAAAGACTTGGCTTTGCTATCCCTTTCTCATTGTTGGAAATTACTGTTTTTACAAAAATATACTTATTAGCTCCATCCAAGTAAAAAAAGAAGAAAAAGAGAGACTGAGAGAGGTAGAGAGAGCCACTCGCCCATCGGGCTGTGACCCACAGCTGCACAGCCTGAAGTTAGTGCCGGGGCTGCAGCAGGAGGCGGAAGTCAAGGCGGAAAGCAGGCCAACACGCGTTTCCACGGTTGAGCTCCATGGCTGTCAAGCGGCATTTCCCGTGGTGGGCTTCAATCCTGGCCTTTCCTTATACCATGCAAGTTTGCTGCCATTCTCCCTCCCTCAACAGCGGTCCGTGCGACTGTAACACTTCCTTTTCCAAGGGCTCTCCAGGAATAAAGAAGGCAGATCGACAAAAGCTCATTCAAGGCGTAAAGGATTTCCAATGACAGATGATACACACACATGTATACCAACAAACCAAAATTCTGAATCTGCAACAATTGCTAAGCAATGCCATGGCATTGAAAAATGATAGCTCAGAACTGCCAACAAGATTAGAAGGCGCAGCACTGCTTTGGGGGACTTCTGTGTTTCTATGTCCCCATATGACCTACACTGTGACATAACTCAAAAGGCACAGTTGAAGGAAAATAGATTCTGGCCCTCAGGATGCCCGGGTCACCTCACAATTCAAATTCCCAACCGCATATAATATCTGGGCCACCCTCTCTCATGAGCAGTTGCCAAAAGGATTTTGCAACTAGTTACACATGGTGGGGCAGACAGTGCATTCAACTCACCCAACTGCACACAGACGGGGAATAAATCCACTAAATTAAGGAGGGGACAAGGGACACTGAGATGTCAAATGACATCTGAAGGCAGAGAGAAAACTGTATGTGGTGTCCCAAAGATTTGAAACGCAGGCTATTATAGAAGGCCCGTGCCCTGCTTATGATAGTAATTTTTTCTGCATCTTGTAGAATTGCAATTACACTCTAGTCCCCAGATTCTCACACTCGCTTGATCTCTGTTTGATAAAAATAGTTTAATAGCCATTTAATCACAGCTTCATTATCTTAGCTCTCTTAATGCGAATTAGGCCAGGAGAGTTCTTACTTCCTCATTATTCAAATCATCAATAACAAGGAAACAGTGGGGTCTTCTTATCATGCATTAATCAGTTTCAGGATCTTAGGGACTGTATACTTATAGATCAATCTGTGTGAGAGGTCACTTCACCTCTCTGAGCCTCCATTTTTTTTTCCCTATGAAATTTTATGTTATCATCTGCCTAATTCCTATTAGAGAATTGTTCTGCACTCATGATTAATGGGGGGAGGGGGTGGCGGGACGCCTGAGAATTCTTCAAGAAGGTGCTCAATAAACATTTGCAGTGTATGTGCCCATCATTTTGATTATCTGTGTTTGAATTTCATTCTTTGAGCATGATCTACTGCTGACTTGTAGCAGTGGGCTTGCTGCCCCCAGCTACCCGGCATGCCCTGGGTTTCCTCCTTGCCCCATCCTGCTGATTTGTAAGCAGCTAATGAAGACAAAATTAACTCCTACTTTAACTGAGAGGCCTAATTAGGAAGGGAAATCTGCTAGAATAACATCTGGTAATGTATTCGGAAGCCAAATATAAATGACATTTTGGGATTATCCACTATTTTGGATTATTTGTTCCAATAGACCCCACCACAAGTTCAAATTGCTAAACGGGAAGTGACTTTCAAGACAGATTCTGGGGTTTCAATAAGGAATGCACTCCGTCACAGGACGCCCTTCCTGAATCTCGATACTGTGCGCCTCTGTTGCATGCACAAATGAGCAAAAAGCATTTGCATTTATTGATTTTGGTTTCTACGTGTACAATTAAGACTTACAAGAAGTAGAAACCAAGGTAAAAAAAAAAAAGTTGAAGTTTTATTCTAAAATGAAATAAAAAATAAACAAGACAAAACCCAAAACACCAAACCTATTGCCATCCAGTCAATTCTAACTCATAGTGACCCCGTAGGACAGAGTAGAACTGCTCCATAAGGTTTCCAAGGCTGTAAATCTTTAGGGAAGCAGATGCCTCCTCTTTCTCTCATGGAGTGGCCAGTGGGTTCGAACCATCAGACTTTTGGTTAGCAGTCAAATGCTCTTAACCACTGCACCGCCAGACCTCATAATCGAGACTAGACCACTGAAATGGAAATGGAAGGTATATACGTTTGTATGTAAGGAGCTCTGGTGGCACAGTGCCTATGGCATCTGACCACTAACCAGAAGGCAGTCTGCCAC